>NC_056742.1:197512173-197831931 GCF_019279795.1 Protopterus annectens
CCAAATTCCAGATTTTGACTGTTGGTGCCAGAGGCAAGGGAATTAAGGATGAGTGTGCTACCAGACGTCTGGTTACTTGGCTAGGAATAGCTCTCATCTGTCAAGATCATGGGTGGTGAGTGCCAATAAATCATACAGTGCATCTGTCAGTGCTTTTACATCCTTTTATGTAGGATAGCCTGCCCACAAAAGATGTTTGTGTGTTTCAATAATTCATCTTTTAGCTCTAAAGTGTTTGTATGATCAAACAGCTAGTACAATACATATTCATCTAGCAACTCTTGTTTGGCTGGCTCAGTCACTTAATCTTCCAGGCATTACTAGTTGTTAGGTAGTATCAAAAGTTGTAAAAGAATGGGGCAACATCAAAGGAGTCATATCATTTCAAAGGAAACCCATAGGCAGGCATATTCTGTGAACCATATTGTTAGGGGTCTTGGCCTTGAACTAAGATTTTTACTCTCTAAAGCTGTTCTCTAAATAAAAAAAATGTTCTATGACCAACAGGACCTTTTTATTCAGATAGCAGCTTCAATGTCTTCTTTGCAACTTGATGGTTTTAACCTCTGCTTAGATCACAGATCCTGGTTTGTTCATCGGTTTGATTTTTATGGTCTGTCTTGGCTGCAGCTATGGGGCACATAGTTAAAATTTCTTACTAACTAGCCTAGCCCCAGTACATCAATTATTCATCTTAGACGTAGCAACATATCTTACGAAAAAGATGATTTTAGCCAGAATATTATCAGACTATGGGACCTTTCTACCTTAAGGTGTTGACACCCAGACATGTGGATATTTTGGTCTGCTTTTATATCTAGATTTTATTTTTTTGGCATAGGGCTATAAACCTTATCACCACAGAGTTATCAAGTCAGTTTATTAGCCATTACATTTCAAGGGCAACAAAAGCACTGGGCATCCATGTGATTGAACACCATGATTTGTCAAAGCCAGATAAAAATTTTTATGGAAGAGACAATATTCGTCTACATTCTATTGAGTTAAAAATATTTCATCTGCAACTTTCTTTAGACATATTTTAAATCAATTTCTGTTGATTTTATTTGACTTTCCAAATTGCTAAGTACAAGTTTGTATGCTCACTTTACTAAAATGTTTGTAATAGTTTTGGTCTTCTATGGAATTAAGGAGTAGCTGAAATGCAGCTCTGTTTTTAATTATTGTTTTATTTACAAAACAGTACCTGGTTTGTTAATTTAGGTATGGCTTGATTATTGCTTTGTAATACTGTGTCATTCTATATGGTGTAGGCCAATGACAGGGAAGCATGCAGAGGAACACTGATGGATGGTCGCATTGTGGTGGTATACTGGCTTCCTACTGATGAGTCAGCACACAAAATTCAGAGCCCTGAAATGGACAAAAAAGGACCACATACACAGGCAAAAATATCAAACATTTATCTTTTCTTTTAAACTTGTTTATTGCAGAGGAGCAGGGAAACAAGCCCTCTCCATCACCCATTGTTGGAGGCAAGCCCTCCACATCTGCAAACTTTTATATACCAATTGTAAGATCACTATACCTCAGAGAAAAGGGAATATTCCATCCAATGGCAATCTCCCACTTAGTATATCTAAATCTGGAGTGTCAGTCATTCAGTCTCCACATTCTGAGACACAGCTTTCTGAGTCTTGGCAATTTAAATGGTTACCTGTATATTCTATATGCCATGTCAAAATCCTGGTAGTTGCATAGATAATTGGTATAATACAGTATACAACTGCATCGGTAATATTCCATTTACAGTTTTGTTAAAAATAAACCAAACTGTATTATTTTGTTCACACCTGCATCACAACCTAGAAGTATAAAACATTTCTACGTTAATTACTTCAGAAATTAAAACTGTTGTTACCCTGCATAGAGAGATGGACAGAGACAGATAGAGAAAGACAGTCAGACAGGCAGACATTTTTCTGCTCTGTGACTGAAACATTGCTTTTTAGGCACTGGAGAAGCTCAAAGACATTTTGGAGCAGATCAAGACAAATCTGAGTCCACCAGGCCTTACACTTCAAGAGATGAATGCAGATCTTCATTAAAAGGGATGATGCTACTCTTGTCAGTCTCAGATAAAAAAAATAATTTGACAACCTACTGCACTAACCACCCTAAAAAATCCCTACACTGAAGAAGTTGAGCAGACGTAATGCCATTGAATCATATCTTGTTGCTTTTGAGAGATATGCCACACAAGAGATTTGGTCTACCACACTAGATCAAATGTTTATCCTCATTATCTTGAGGAGAGTCATTCACAGCCTACAAGGACATGTAATGTACGGACTATATGTTCTAAAAAGTACTAAAAGAAGGAGCTGCTGACTAGGACTGGTATGTCTTCTGAAGCACAAGTGATAAATTGATTCAAGCAAAAAAAAAAAAAAAAGCAAGAACCCAAATGCTCAATCTAAAGCATGCTTAAATGTATTAGTGTGATGTGTGAGAATAATTATGCCACTTTGTCTTTACTTTTTTTTTCTTGAATCACAATGTAACAGATATGTGAGCTATACTTGCAGCAGGTAAATAAAAATGTAATTAGATTCTTCCACTTATTTTTATGCAATATAAATCTACAATTGCATTTTCCAGTTGCACAAAAAGATGTGTGAACCTGCTTTTTTAATGGAATGTACAAACAAGTAGTCAATTTCTAAATGATCCTGTGATTTCCTTCTGCTGGGAACCACAGCAATTTCATATATAATGTGAATATTCTTTTATTCTGTCCTGCATTTACAAAATTTTTGGTTGTTCCTAGGTCAAGAAGAAGGGCCGTAAAACAGAAATTAGACAATTCTGTTAAGTAAATAGATAGATAGCCAAGATCAAGGAAAAACAAGATCATTTTAATGCAACTGTGGCTTTGTGTTCAGTTTCAACTGATGTTTGTATGATAAAAATATAGACTAAATAGTTGAGACAGAAAAGGCAAGAAAGAAGACAGAGCTACCTGTGAAATGCAGGATAAGAAATTTGTTCTCTACAGTTTTGTGTATGATTTTAAATCCAGACTGTTTATCTTGAGATTCAGTAATTCTTTTAGTTAATAATGAAAAAGTATAACTGCAGTCAGATATTTTTCTTTATTCTGATCTACTTGCTCAAAAAGGATTACTTTCTATTTCCTTCCATATCTCTTTCTATATTCAACTGTCAATTGTACTGCTTAATTCATTTTTTCCTGAGTAAATTATTTGTATCTATTTTCATTTAAAAAGCCTTTGCCACATTATCTCTCTACTTATTTCTTAACTGATAAAGGGTATTGTCTTTGCTAAATGATGGCAGCTTGTAATTCACGATACTGTTCTGTGACACAGAGCCATTTGTGTTTATAATTATTTGGATTACTAACAAGGGTGAAATAGTAAATAGGAGGTCACAAGACGGTAATCTAAACTGGAAGCAGTTTACTACTTTGGGCCAAGAAATAGGTGGTAGTGTTGGAGAATATAATCAGCCTTCCCTAAAAATTAGTCTGCATGTGTATGTGTGTGAGTGAGTGTGTGTGCATGTATGTGACAGACTTTAAGGGTTTAGTTAAAGTACTGTTACTTTGGGCAAGGGAGCACTGAAAAACATTGAAACCCAGAGACAGAGATTCACAAGAAAAGGTTCTGGGAGTGTTATGCCAAAGTTTCTGCTTAGTGTGGGGAAGTCTATTCTTGGATGTGCATGTTTTTTCTCCAGAGTTAAGACTGCAGTGAATATTTCCAGCAAGCTGTTATAGCGAAGCTACACCTTGAGAAGTGTGTAGTGGTTCATATTTGTGTGCCTTTCTGATACTTTAATCTGTTTGGTATCAAGGGTGTAACCCGAGAGACCATGCCTTTAAGGCTGTCAGATTTAAGTGCTATAGATTTAAATATTAAATTAGTGTTGGACAAAGGAATGGATCACACTACCATTTCTAGTGCTCAACATATAATCTGCAACACTTAGAATCAAGGAGTAAACTGTAAAAAGTAAAATTATTGATATCCTACCAGATGATGACTTTAAATGTGTGCTATAAAGTAACTTGCATAAAAAGGACTTGCAGAGTAATCCTTACAGTACTGATAAAGTACTTGAGCAAAATGAAAAGTTATTATCTAATGCTATACATAGTATGTGATTGCTAATCAATGTGATTCTAATGAAAATGTAAAGGCTGTGCCTATTAAAAATGCGATTTATAAGTAAGTAACATGATAACAGTGACAGCACAACACAAGACTGCCACAAGGCAACTGCTAGAACAGTAGACAGTGTGTTGACTCACAAACGGTAATCTGTCATGGAGCAGTCTGGCAAATTAAAGGTGGATGCTAGAAGTTAGCCAAATATACTGTATTATACAAGGACCCCCCCCCCATTAATATTCAAAAATGTGCATGCTGATTGGTCAGTGTGCACGTTGTAAATCAGTTGTAGTAATGGAAACATGTCCAGTCGCCCGGACTTTTTCCATTACTATAACTCTTTTTTTAAGCATCGGAGAATGCAAGATCTTCGTTGCTTCACACTGTTTCACTATGTTAAAGGAGTTTAACATAGCGAGACAGTTTGCAAAAAGCAATAAAGATCTTGCTTTCTCCATTGCTTTTTTCAAAACTGTCTCGCTATGTTAAATGGGTTTAACATACCGAGACAGCTTTAGAAAAGCAACAGAGATTCTCCGTTGCTTTTTTTAAAGCTGTCTCGCTATGTTAAACCCATTTAACATAGCAAAACAGTTTGTAAAAAGCAACGGAGATCTTGCTTTCTCCATTGCTTTTGCCCACAGCTCTGATGTACTGCGTAGGCATATGCATGAGCAGTACATCAGAACTGCCGCAGAATACCAGACAGCTGCAGAAGGGCAGCAAGGAGGCATTATACAATGCCATTATTTAAGAAAAGTAATTATTTTTTTTCTTAAATAATGTCATTGTATAATAGCAATAACCCACTTCTGGGTGTGGGTAATGCTGGATTTACCCACGGTTGACTTTGTTTGGCCACTCGGGCTTCACCCTCGGGACCAAACCACACCAACTGTGTAAATCCAGCATTACCCACACCCAGGCATGGGTTATTGCTATATTAGTAGCCTGGAAGGAACTGAGAATGCTAACATATTCTGTGAGCATGGTCACAGTTATCAAGGTAATTTAGAGTTCAAAGTGCATGATAAGAAGAAGGTAGAAGTAATTTGTGTTCCTGGAGATTAGATACAGTATTCTATAACACCTGCAGTAACTCAGAGACACTTCGAGATAACATAAAACATCCAGTAGTTTTGGTACCTTAATTAATACATGATGTCATAACTGATCATGAATTGCCTGTTTCTATGGTGCAGAGGGAGGAGCCCAGTTGCAACCCAGTTGACTGGTGTTCAACTAGCAGCCTCAGCTCTCGAAGAACCAAGTAGAAAGCATGGCTTGCTTTCCTCCCCAGAATGTATGCGAGAGTTGCACGTACTCAGGCATTACACTGGAAGGTGTGATCTCCCTAGTGGAGACTACATAGTCTACTGCTCACACTTTTGGGAGGAGAAGCAGAGGCGCACGGACTGAACTCCTCTTTCAGAACTGATGGGATATCCTCTAAAATCAGCACATTGCATGCCCCTCCTGGCACTTCGCCAGGTGTGAGTGGAGAGTGTGGGCATAAAACAGAGAAAAATTCCCTTTAAGGCTGTCTTAATGGTTGCCCCTCCCATGTGACCACCTCAGTGATACAGAATGAATTAAGTGATTATCAACAGACATTGGGGATAAAGATAAAAAAGAAGCAAAAATGGTCATGGTTTCCCTCAAATTCAGGCTTTGTAGAAATTATGAAAGGATGGAAGCAAGTTAGATGCTTTGTGGCAAAAATATGCCTCTAGCTAAAATGGAGAAGAGCCAGTATCACCCTCAGTTGTATGATATACTATTTAGTATTCAAAAATCTGAGTATAATAATAATAAAAATGGGGGAATGCAACAGCAGCCTTACAACTGTTAAAAAGTACAGTTCTGATAACTAGAAATGGATGGATGTAAGAACTTAAAAAGGAATAAACCATTTAGGGCACTTATTGTAGAACTGGCCTTTAGCTATACACCTAAGGATGGACAAAAGCATAGTTAAAGCTTTTTATGAGGTTTTTTTGGGCCAAATATGACCCAAATCATTGAGACCTTTTGTGTAGCTTGCCAAGAGGGACAAAAGACTGACTGCACCATATCCTGGGATCAGAAATCCACTGATAGCTATACCTATTATTGAAATCTCCCTTGATCTGATAGTCATAGATCTTGTATGTCCATTGGTAAAGTTTAGTAATAGCTACTAATACATTTTTGAGATTATTGACTATGCCACTAAGTTTCCTGAGCACTACCCCAGTAAAAAAAAAACAAATGCTAAATCAATAGTCAAAGAGCTACTATAAATTTTCTCTCTGGTAGGGATTCAAATAAAGTATTCACAGACGATGCAGACAAATTTAAACTACGTGTAATGCACCTGCTTTGCCAATGTTTTAAAGTAAAAAAGTTAAGACATTCAGTGTATCACTTCATACTGGGGTCAGGTGAATGTTTTAACAAAATTCTAAAGCATATGTAAAGAAGGCCATAAACAGGAAGGGAAGGACTGGAATCAGTTGCTTCATTACTTCATGTTTGCTGTATGTAAGGTGTCCAAGCTTCAGTAGGATTTACCCCATTTGAAATATTATATGGGAGACATAAAGAAGGAGAAAAAATAACCCTTTAAAGTGCGATAGCACACTTTAAAAAGTCGAATACATGTTCAAAATTGTTAAGCCAAAATTTAAGGAATACATGCAAAAGGCACAAATGATGCAACAGAAGGTGTGTAATAAGGCCTGGCTCAGGCAATTTAAAACTGGGTTAAACATTTTAGTACCAGCTCCCTCTGCAGAAAATAAGTTCCTAACAAAATGGCAAAGACCCTTTGATGTAGTAGAGAAAATAAATGAAGCTAAGTAGAAAATAGCAAAAACTGGAAGGAGAAAGCTAAATCTGATACATTATATAAATGTGATAAAATTATGTGGAGAAGCCGAAGACTCAAATGAATAATAGTGACTTAATCCCTAATGATTAGCCAGAAAACCACAAATTGTATTGGGAACAAACCAAAATATTAGGGAAAAATCTGGACAGTTTAAGGTATGAGTACTGCCAAGACCAGTGCCTTACACATACACATTTGTGAACATGTGCATTGGATATACTAAAGATTGCTATTATTGGGAACACACGGCCTGCTGTCTAGTGTACCTGGTCAGACATTTATGTAAAATAGATGTGACCATGTTGTCATGGCATCAGGGTAATAGCAAAATAATCTGTATATGTGAAGGGAATACTACTGCTGGGCCGGCATGTTCACAGTGTGACTTGCTTAATAGTTACTCTTGATTAACTGCTTGTGCCTTTTAGAGCAAAAACACGATACATAACAAGCATCAATAGGAACCTTATGTACACATTTAGGTAGCCCTGCCTCAGGATATAAAATAGCATTGGGTTGGTTCTTTAGCCTATCCATGATACTGAAAGCCAGCCATCCAAGCAGACAGAGACATGTTGGAACTGATGAGAGATATCCCCCAATGGGATATTGGATCATTAGCTGAAGGAATGGCCAAGGAACTTTTAGCCTAGTTTGCAGATTTGGTTGAGCAGCGGCACGACATAATGGGAAAGCACACAATGTGCAGTTTGACTAGAATACACTGGCTCAGGCAAAGCAGGTGCCCAGAGTTGTCTTGTATGTATTAGAGACACTTTGCTGTTTGGGATTGACTCTGGAAAGGATTGCATATTACATGACCTTTGAAACTCTTGTGACAACATGATGCTGGCTTCCCCTCAGCCAATATTTCTCAAAGTAAGAACCTCCAGACTTATCAGTTCAGGATGCATATGGTGGTAATGAAGTTGTTTTTGTTTGTGGGGTTTAAGATTGTTTTACTGAATTGCTACTATCTTTGTCAAACAAGGGCAGGCCTCCTGTTTGGTTTTCTGCTGTTTCCAACTGATAGAGCTGGTTGCAGTGTCAACAGTGCTGAGAAAAAAATATATTTTAGAGATGTTATTAATGTTCTGTTTTATTAGTGAAGACTATGAAACAGGCCAATAAATCCAGGGAGGTGAACTTTTCAAATAATACTAAGATAATTGCTGTAGACATTTGAGTGACTTTTTGGAGTTTTTCTTCTGCTTTTTCTGTAGTGGGAAAAGTGAAAGCTCCACTATTCTATATGTTTAGCTGTTGAAGTCTGGATGCTCTGTGTTTTTTGTATTGTCTGTACAGTAATATTGAGTTAATACAACAACAACATTAGATACTAGTGATATTGCTGCTGTCTGCCTCAACTGATTTTTTTTTAACTTTTCCTTCTTTATCCTATGTTTGTAATCTAACTTCCTTATCATTTTCTTTTAACTATAGAATCATTACTTACCAGACTATTTTGCTTATATACCTAATACATCTTTAGAAATTTGTAGTGCTCCACTGTCTATGGCAACCAAGTCTGTATTGTATAGCTGCAGTAACCTTAGCTATATGGGTTATATCTTTCCAAAATATAATGGCTAGCTAGCTTTCAAAGCTTAGGGCAACTTTCATGTGCCAGAACTGTCAAGCAACTCTCACAGTGTGCTGACTAAAAGAGAAGTTTGGGCACAAAGCCCTTCAGAACTTTACTGCAGCAGAAGAGAACACTGTTCTGAGGCTTTTTAGGATCAAAGGTCAGCTTCTGCTTTCCTTTGCTGGACGGATAATTTCTCTTTTGGGAAGAAATCATCAAATGCCCAAAATTTATTGATGTTTTATTATTTTCCTCTTCAGGAAAGTTATATTAAATTGTTATGTTTTAACGGACTGTGTTGAGACTGTAATGTACTTTTAAATGGATCACTTTTTTGGGTCAGTTTAAACGTAGATTTAACTAAATTAAAACATTTTTTTTTAAATTGTGTTTATTTTTTCCTAGTCAGTACTATGAGTGTTTGAAAGTGTTTTTTACTGTGTTTTTTCTTTAAAAAAATTAACTTCTGTGGACTAGTAGTTTTACCAGCATTTGCTGCTTGCCTTCCCATGGAAGACGTACCATATTTGACTACTGGTCCCACAGTCAGTCCTTCTTCCAGCTGCAAACTAGAAAAAAAGTTACACAAACAGCCTTTGCCACCAAAGCAGGCTAGCAAATTGCCTCAGCTGCAGGTGGGTGACTCTACAGTAGCCATTTGTTGAACCTCAGACCACGCATGTTTTACCTTGTATCCTTTTGATGTAGCGCTTGCAGCTACTATGGACCATAGGTTAGCCACATCCTCCTTGTCTAAGGGATAGCCACTCTTATTGGTCCTGTGAGAGGGGAACAGTGAATGTTTCCCTGTTGTGTCAGAATGCTGTGCCCATCCCTGGGGAAGTAGCTGCTGCCATTGTTAATACAGTTAATCCCATTTTTTCCCATCAAAAAGAAAGAGAAAACCAGATTTGTATCTACTCCTACTCAAATATCTTTAGACCGGAGTAGTTTACTGGGCCTAGCTCAGGGGTTTGATCAGGCTATTAATCCTTCTTGTAAAGAAGTTTTTGGTAAAAAAAAGAGGGATTCCATTTTTCATGTGGAGATTCAAGATTCTGCATCTGAATAGGAAGATGAAGGGATGGATTCAGGGTTTTTTCCTCACCCTGATTCAATCTCAGAGGAGAACTCAGTTTCTAATTCTCCCTATGGAAGGGTTTCTTTATCTCTGAGACTATTGACAGAATGGTGCAGTGTTTTCATTCTCAAAACAGTAAGGTTTCTCAGTCCCACAGAAAATACTATGAGTTGTTACAGAATGATTTTCCAGAACATACAATTCCTCCTGTTCTGATATGTGTGTTACTACATGCAATTGTCTTGTTATTCAGACAGCTGCCTCTGAAAATGCATATATGATATACAAAACTGCTCATTCTTTTAATTTTGTATGCACTATTCCCAAACCTGAACCAGCAGCTATAGTCTTAGTTGATCCAAGTTCTGATAAGCACTTAGTTAATTCCAGTGCTACTCTTCTGATAAGGATGGAAAGTTATTGATAAGTATAAGAAAGAAGTGTGTTCTTCTGCGACTTTGGTTCAGAATTTTGAATTGTCATGTTCATGCGTTAAAGTTTGTTTTAACAAATTGTGAGAGTATGAGAAATGCTTTAACTGCAGTTTCTTACTGTTAGGAAAAAACAGCTTTAAATAACTTAGTTTATTCTTTTGCACAGGTCATTACTCATTGTTAGCAGTGTTTGCATGACTCTGTTGATACTTCTGCCAGGGTTATGGCCACTGGTACTATTTTAAGGAGGTTTGCATGGCTGTATTCTCAGAACTTTCCAAATGATCTTAAAAATAAGATTTTAAGTCCTCCCTTGAGAAGACATTTAATGTCTGGCCCCAGTGCTGCAGAGGTGATCAAAAAGTATGACGAATGGGGTGAGCTGATCCAGGGAATTTGTAAGATTTTTCAGCTCTACTTTTCCAAATTGTCCAAGGGATTTTCTTTCTCCTCTTCCATTTTGGCAGACAATAGAATAAACAGTCTCAACACAATTCAAGTAAACAATTGTTTAAGAAGGAAGGGAATGGGTACCAAAAGAACTCTAGCCTCCCAAAACCAGGTGCAGTCCAATATGTCTGAATGACTATTCAAGAGCCCTTGTGACCCAGTCCTACTCTGTCCTGCTTTTTCTTATAGACAACCTTAATCTCCATTTTTCTGTTGGACAACAGATTGCTTCAGATGAATGGGTTCTGAATTTCAGTGACCAGTGTTACAGACTGCAGTGGGAGGAAATTCCTCCTTTCCTGGGTGTTTTCCTCATCCTCCAGATCTGACTCTTTTGTTTGCACCTTTACTTCCTCACATGCTGTCTCAAGTACTGATAGATTTCCTCCTTCCTAAATAGGGAAGGGTTTTTATTCAAGGATGTTCCCCGTGCCAAAGAAAGTAAATGCTTGGAGACCAACTCTGGATCTTTCTTTCCCAAACATGTTTGCGAGAGAGCCATAATTCAAAATGATGTCACTTCAGAAACTATTGCATGTTCTTCCTTTTACAAGCCTACTGGCAGCACTAGACTTATAAAATCCCAACTCATCCAGACTTCAGATGTTTCTTAATGTTTTCTATGTCTGGATCACATTATCAGTTCTCTACCTTAACATTTGAAATATCCACTCCACCAAGAGTGTGCACAAAGTGTCTAGCTCCAATTATAGCTCATTGCAGTTTACATGATATCCACATTTTTGATATGTAGATGACTTATCTATGGAGAATATTTTTCAAAGTGTCATGAATCTCTGTCTCTCTCTCTCTAGGGAGAGGGGTCTCTTACACAAGTTGGGATTCTAAAAGAACAGTCAAAAGTCTTTTTTTACTCCCTCATACAGGATTGTGTTCCTAGGATATCAGCTAGACACCTTAGTTCAAAGAGCTGTTACTCCATAGGAAAAAAAAGGATCCTTATTTAGAACAGTTTCTAAGGTTTTCCACTCAGCTTTGGTCACTGTGAGGGAATAACTCAGGATTTTTGGTCTCATGCCATCTGTGATTCTCATGATACCCCTGCCAAGATTCCATATGAGAAAGATACATTGGCATTTCAAATATCTTTGGTTCCAGCATCAATACCCTTTATCTTTTCAAACCCGGTGACGAGCTTCATCAGAAGTGAAATCTTTTGATGGGGACAACAGATATACTTAAACCCAGGTCACTCCTTTTCCCTCCATGTTGCAAAGTAGTCAGTCACCACAGATGCATCAGACATTACTTGTGAAGCAGTTTCAGGAGGAATAAACATGTGGGTGTGTCAGACACATATACATATTTAGGAGATGCTTGCCTTGATCAAGGCACTCAACTCTCTCACCCATCATCTTTGACCCTCAGGACCTCTTCAAAGTGGTTTCAGACAATACCACAGCCATGTGCTACTTCAACAAGCAAGGGGGATCCAGGTCATAAACCATTTGCAGAGTAGCCATGCTAGGTATAGCTTCACAGTACAATGTCACTGTACAGGAATTCTGCATTCCATCAAAACAAAACTGAGTGGCAGACAAGCTGACCATGACTAGGACAATCACTCAAGAATGGAAACTAGATCAGGGGCATTCCAACATTTCATCAATCTGTGAGGATTTCTTCAAGTAGATGTTTAGCAGCCAAAATGCAAGAATGGCCTAGAAAACAGATGTATTTTCTTTTTTCTGGATAGGAATGCTCCTGTATGCTTTTCCAATCCTTCCATCAATATTCAGGGTACTTCTGAAGATTCAGAAGGAATACCCCTTCATCACTGTGGTGACTCCCTTTTGGCGTAGGCAGCTGTGGTTTCTCACATTTTTTGGAAATGGCCAGACCAATTATGACAAGCTTCCTCACAGACTGGATCTACTCATACCAGAACAAGGGAGTTTGATACACTCTGACATTAGTCATTTTCAATTGTCTGCCTGGATGAGGAGGTCTTAATTCCTTTTAGGAACCTGTTTACTGAGAACATGCAGCAGGTACTAAAGGGGGCAAGAAAACTTGCAACTAGAAAATTATATATTTTCAAACAGAAATTATTTTCTACTTGGTACCAACAACCTACACATGCATGCATATATATATATATATATATATATATATATATATATATATATATATATATATATATATATATATACGGAGGCCTGAGACTGGCTGGCACATGATCTTGCCAGTGCAACTGGTATCCCCCACACAGGTGAGCGGGTGCGTCATTATTATGATGACCTGAAGCATCATAAGGGGGATCTGTTGGCCGCCTGGGTCCAAGATGCCAGAGATGGGAATGTTCCACCAGTTTGTAAATATTGTTATCATTGCTTTACCAAATTGTACTCTGAGTATATGATAGACAGGTATGCATAATGGTGTGATTCTCTCACCACAGCTGCAGAGGAGAGAGCTCGCAACCTTCAAGCCCATGCAGGGTACCTGGCCAGGTTGCACCATGAGTGTGGTGAGTACAGATGTATCTTGCAATCTATAGTCATACAAACAAGAAAGAGTAAATTAGCAGCTGCCAGGAGGTATATTCAGTTTTGATTGTACTGCATTGAATGTGTTCCTAGACCCAGACTGATATAACAGAGAAATGCCAGGTACAGTTCAATAAAGATGAAAGCATGAAACCTGATAATATTAAGGAAATAAAGTTTCAACTGCATTAAGAATGTTAAGGTAATAATGTTCTACTGCATTAATAATGTTAAGGAAAAAAATTTCTACTGTATTAATAATGTTAAGGAAATAAAAAAGTGTCTACTGCATTCATCGTGGAATTACAGCTGTATTGCAACACCTACATTATTTCAACTGTTATTCAATAAAAACTGCAGATATATACCAGTCACTTGATGATGTCACCCCTTATAAAGCTGCGTTGTGCAATATGTGCATATTTTGGGCCGTACTACAAGATATAATGCATTATGATATTTGTTCTGCATTAAGGTTTGAACCTATAATAGGAACGCCTAAGGTATATTGTCTTGTGTTAACCATTGCATTTCAGCTGTATGCATTTTCTTATCTTAGTTATGCTGCTGCAGGCAAGTATGAAACTGTAATAGCTATAGACCACAAATATACCATCTGCAACTGTATATGGGTCAGGTAGCCAACCCAACACTCCGATATGGTCTATACACATCACACATATTTTCACCCACTAGTGGTTAATCGTCTACACCTGCATTCCATATATTAGTTCACATACTATCTCTGTCATGCATTAATCTAATGCATGTGTGTTCAAGTATCACTGCAGTCTTGTATAACACTCTACCTCTATTACCAGGTCACAGTTTGTTACCAGCTGAGCTCTAGGCACATATTAGTCACTCAGTATTCAACAGTGGCTAAGTAGCTTGGTTTGAAAAACACTAGGTGTGATGTATATTTTGTCACACACAGACCGGGGTTCGAATCCAGGGAAAAGTGCTACTAAATATTTATATAAACAGTTATGTATTTTTAACAGATGTTCTCCCCACAGGAATTACAGGTAAATAAATGGCTGTAGTAGCTGTTCCAATGAGTTAATAATTTGTGTGTTTAGATGCACCAGAATGTTAACAGCATTGCTCAGCATTGCGATAAGAAGTCAGTAAATAAAGTCAACAAGTACACTAGTAAAAGTTAATAACATAAATAAAATGTGCACTCTTGGTATGTCTGTATGTCTGTTGTGTCTGCGAATGCCTGCTGATAGTCTAACCCCATGCCTGCCAAGGATGGCATGATAGGCGTAAACTCTCTGTGCTCTGCACAATAACATGTCTCTCAAGTGTCAAACCATCATGGACTGTGATCACTGGTGCCAAATCCCTTGGACACAGATTTAACATCCACTTAATTTATGTCAATAGCACAGTCACATTACATCAGTTCACAGTACACCTTGATAGTCATATATGTCCCCCTGACATATAATAGTCACCTGTAGTTATGTACCTGTAAGTGTTACAGCTTGGCCCATACTGCCCCATGCGGATAGCTTGACAAGTATGTAGGAGCTACATAACTATAGGGCACATGTATACATAAAGTAGGGCACACCTGTACAGTATATAAGAGTACTGTGGCAAACAATGTAGCTTATACTGGTAGTAATGCAATGTCTTTCTCTCTCCCCTGATCCCTTATCTGCATCATAATTTATTATCCTTATACAGCGGGTATGGTTTACTTTTAACATATGTTGTTCTCAAAATGTCATGCTGTTCGAATAAGTTAATAATTTGTGTGTTTAGATGCACCAGAATGTTAACAGCATTGTTCAGCATTGTGATAAGAAGTCAGTAAATAAAGTCAACAAGTACAATAGTAAAAGGTAATAACATAAATAAAATGTGCACTCTTGGTATGGCTGTATGTCTGTTGTGTCTGCGAATTTCTGCTGATAGTCCAACCCCATGCCTGCCAAGGATGGCATGATAGGTGTAAACTCTCTGTACTCTGCACAATAACATGTCTCCCAAGTGTCAAACCATCATGGACTGTGATCAGTGGTGCCAAATGCCTTGGACACAGATTTAACATCCACTTGATTTATGTCAATAGGACAGTCACATTACATCAATTCACAGTACACCTTGATAGTCATATATGTCCCCCTGACATATAATAGTCACCTGTAGTTATGTACCTGTAAGTATTACAGCGTGGCCCATACTGCCGCATGCGGATAGCTTGGCAAGTATGTAGGAGCTACAGAACTATAGGGCACATGTATACATAAAGTAGGGCACACCTGTGCAGTATATAAGAGTACTGTTGCAAACAATGTAGATTATACTGGTAGTAATGCAATGTCTTTCTCTCTCCCCTGACCCCTTATCTGCATCATAATTTATTATCCTTATACAGCGGGTATGGTTTACTTTTAACATATGTTGTTCTCAAAATGTTACGTTGGGCCTTGTGTTTTATTATTGTTATATATTACAATGGTTGATACTAACATGTCTTGTTGAATTACCTGTGTTGCTGGCCTTATGCTGTAACTTTTTCTGGCAAGCTGTTACAATACTGACAATTATCCCACTTATTGTTGTGTTCCATATGCTATGCAATGGTATGTGACTGGGTTATTTGCAACATCCTGGCATGCAGTTATAACTAACATTTAAATGTTCTGTTCATTCCTAACCTATTCACTTTGAAAAACCTCAATACCATAGCTCGATTGCGTAGGCCAGTTTCTAGCAATCTGCCTACCCTACCTCAGCCAGCCATGGCACCAGGTCTCAGCACGTCTGGGACCCAACCTGGTGTTGCCCCCCTTGCTGGTCCTGCACCACCTATGGGTGGAACTGCCTCAGGGGACCCCTGGGAGCGGATGTGGGGAGGGAGTTGTGACCCAGCAACAGCTACCAGGGATGGTGGACAGATCATGCACCATGGCTTTAAAGATCACCTGCACTGGATTGTGAGCAGACTGGCCAACCTGGAGGGGCAGGGTGGCCCAGCACCCAACCCCCAGCACAGCCACCTTTGAACCAGGCAAGGAGCAGTGTTGACTGCCCATTGGTGGGAGCTCATTCTCACTACTACTCTCTGGGGGCACATGCCTCTCCAATTCCACAACACCCTCCCCTTCCAAGGTGTTTACCCCCCTCTTGTGTCATACACTGACCCTGTATGCTGTCTTGTCTTTTTACAAATGCAACCTCTCCTACCCAACTTACCTCCCCACATGTACCTAGATCCCATCCCAACATTCCACAATCACATTAAAAAAAGGTTATCTGTCCCACAAAAAAATGTCACCCCATACATAGCTCTCCATATTGCCCCCACATACACTGCATACAATCAATCATTACCTCAATTAATAAACACAGTTATGTCACCGACACCTCTTTGTCTGGGATGTAAGGCTTCAAATTCCAAGTTATCCACAACCTGCACAGCTGTTGCTGTACAAGAAATGGAAAGCTATGGTCCTTTCCTACACTAATCCTGCACATCCCTACCTGCCTTTCAGTGTTTTCCCCTGCTTTCCCCCATATCACTACTGTCCTATCACCCCCTTTTTTTCTTTTTGTTTTTTGGAAATAGCTCTGGTTTAAGTGGGACTAAGCAGTCCAGTGCACCTCTCAAATCCACTTAAAACTGCCTTAATCACCTTCTGACACTGTTAGGCACATCTTTAGAATAATTACCTCTGCTAAGTCTCACAACCAAGAACCTGTCTTCTACAGCACAATGCATTAGCCCACTAGGCCACTCAGCTCTGAAATAGAACAGGTGTTTCCATAAATATACCCTGATTGACAATGACACACTGCTTGATAACATAATGGGAAAATTGACAGTGTACTTGGCACAGTGATACAGACACCAAACCAGTACACAGCCAGATAAATAATGATGGCTCTACATGAGGCCTAGGATATTAGGTATAGCTGACAACTGCACAGACTGTTGCAGAATGTCCACAGTTGTGCCACCTACGTTTGGCACAGTTGTCACAAAACCTATTCTGTGCGTTGAAGTACTGGCAAGTCAGTACAGACTGAGGTTACAAAATCATGACAGACAGTTCAGTGTTACATGTCATACCCATCTGAAACACATGCTAATGCCAATCCTGTGTAACAGACTGTACGCATGCACATATATTTTGCAAATACACCTATTGCTGTATTGAGTCAGTAGCTTAGTCTGTTAAATTCCTAGCATGCTTTATATTTTGCCACCCACAGTCCTGATTTAGAATCCAGTGTATTGCACTTCAATTAAATGCTTGTGGATACAACAAATAATGACCGAGCCCTGCAATTCTAACCAAAACAGGTTGCTGCCAATGCATTCACTGCTACAAATCTTAGCATGTCAGAGGCCTGTAGGTAGGGACACACTGCACAATATGTATGGGATACCTATATGTCACCTACCACTGTCTGACTGGCACTGTTACATGACGTATGTACCTTAAACACATGCTACACCTAGACTATTATGGGTACCCTCACCCTGGCTATGCTGTAACAACAGACCTGACATTGTTCCCTTACTGACACATACAGCTTTCTGTCTTCCAGTGTGTTCACACTTCCCAGTAGGACCCCTGGGAAAAAAGTAGCAGCTGCAGCCTGCAACAATTGTGGCAGTATGTTCAGCTACCTGCTACAGACCTACCATACCTCACACCCACCTAGAACAATGGATTTACACAACACCCATACATAAAGGGATGGGGGCAAAGGTGAAGCGACAGGGAAATGTGTCATAGTCTTCCCCTACAAACATACACAGCTGATAGACCAACAGCTACTGCAGCAGCATGTATTTTCATGCCTATAAGTTATGACACTCACATCTGTCTTCCCCCCTTACTGAGCTCAACCCACATTGTTTAATACTAAATTGCCACATAATCAGAAAGTCTGTTCACAATGGCCAAACATAGCATGCAAAACTGTGGGCATACCACATAAATCCCAACAGTTGACAGTATTTCTATCTACCCTGTGTGATGCTGTGGTCTCCACACCTCCATAATGTCCATCTCACAGACTAGTAAAGGGGCTAAGGCCTACATGAAGGCCTTAAATATAGCAATGCTGTGCCATGCCATTGGATAACGAAAGTGCAACCCAACTGTTGTGGATGCAATTAGCAAGTCTGAGCCATAGCTTGGTGCACAGGTAACCACCTGTTCATGACTGTTACCTACAAAAGGCAAGCAGTTGCCTATGGTAAATGCGTATATAGCACATTATCAAAAGTTTACTACATCGAATCAATAAAGATCGAAATTTATTGATCATAGTAAAATATTGAATAATGTAAAAAAAATAAATCAATAAAAAAAGCTAACTAGCGTAGGCAGGGGGGCAAGCCCCCCTGCACCCCTCACACCCTCCTACTAAATATACCAACTCCGAGACCACACTACATTGAGGTAAACAGAAATCTCCCCCTTACGGAGATTTCCATTTACCTGTGCGATGTTCTGAACTTTCAACATTGTTGTGCCGACAATATCGTATTTGATATTGTCAGCTTACAACAACGTGAACTAGATCCATGGTAAATAGGTCTGAGACTTTCTTTACAAAGACAGACTGCGATATCATAACCAATATTCTTCGGGATTTCTGCACAAAAAGGAGTATAGCACTCTACCAGGTTTGTAATAGAAGTCCCCAGGTAATGGTACACAGATGGGAGGATGCAGTTATGGGCAATAGAGATTACAAAAGTAGGCCAGTAGTACATATCTTGGGATGACATTTTGCTGATAGTCAGCTGTCCACTACCTACAGGCTTCCCTGTCAACTCTGCCTGCTGTGACGTAGAGCAATGGTTGGCTCCTCTACGAATGCTACTGAAATGTGTGTTACACAATAGTGACAGTAAGTAATGGTGGACACAGCTGGCTTATCACATGATGTACTGTCTTTTGGCACCTATCAGTCTGTGAATGCCACGCAGGAATAGTTCAAACATTGTACAGGTTACCCTGACTGTCCCTGAGGTACTCTGGCTAGGTCACTGTGTAAACAACATCCATATATTGGCTAGCATACCTAGTGACCCCCTACAGCAGTACTTCAGGTCATAGCCAGTAACAGTGGGGGGACACAGGCCTGACCTCAGTAACAGAGTGTACATATTAAGCTTGCAAAGTAAGGGGAATGCAAACAGTAACATATATTATGCTACCATAACTGTTTCCTGAGGGTTCTGGCATATAGCAGCCAGACTCCCCACAGTCTGAGAACAACTATTACATATTGTCCAAACATTTGCCAGACATCCACATTTTTCTGGCAGACAGTCCACATATATCAGGCACATGTACACATTCCATAAACATCTGTGTACTGCAGACGTCGGACACCTACAAGGAATATAACCTGTGCTGTCTATCATTGCATCACATGGATGTTGCTGTGCTGTCTATCATTGCATCACTTGGATGTTGCTGTCTCCATAGATTTGTAATAACAATCACATATTTGTCAGACAGTGGCTGTATGACATGGTACTGGGACATTACCTATAGGGGACACACCACAGTAGACGGCATTGATGGGAGTGGAGACATAACAATACACTCAGTCACAGCACACAGGACCATAACCGTTATTCATAGGATCATAAAAGGTTACTAGCCTATTGGCTCTGATGCCTTTAAAACCCTAGCCAAGAGTCTAGCCCATGTTTATATAAGCCAGCACCTGATGTTCTAATCCAGCAAGGACGTGGGTGGAATCCTAAGGGTGTATCTCCTGTTTCACATCCAGTTATCTAGGTTGCATTTGAAAAGGGGTAAAGAGGTACTGTGCTTGATGTGGAGAGGGAGTCTATTCCACAGATGGGGGGAGTCTCTGGAATACAAATCTGTCCAACCATCAAATCCTGTTGATGTCACAGACCAGGTGCAGGTTACACGAGTAGAGCTTGACTTGCGGATATGCAGCAGTCCCATCAAGGTGAGGTGCATGATCAGCTTGTGTGCCAGAGGTCACCTCTAAGGAGTCTGTATGAAATTTAGCAGAGAGATGTGGCTTTTAGCCTATAAGTATATGGTAGATGTTTGAGGCCCTGGATTCTCCTGAGGAGGAACCTCTGTGGTGTCTCCAGCTGCTGCATGTGCTTTGCAATATACATGCTGAAAGGGCCATTGTACTCAATAATGGGCCTTATAAGGGAAGAATACAGAGAAGTTATTACCTCCTTGTCTCTGGATGAGATAATACCTTTACTTATGAAGTGGGCCATGTAGAAGGCTTTCCTACAACAGAAGCAACATAGTGGTCAAACATCAGGTTGCTATCAGCCTGTGTGCCCAAATCCTTCACAACTGATTGTGTGCCTAGGACATTCTTATTAATGTGATAATTTGTGGGGATGTCACTCTCCCCAAAGGTGATGATGGTGCATTTTTTGGTATTTAGCTTGAGGCCATGTTTCTGGCACCAGTCATTTGTCTGAGTAAGACCATCTTGAAGGATGTTCACATCACTAGTGGATTTGGTGACACCATTCAGTATGCAGTCATCTGCAAACTTGGTCAGCCTTAGCCCACTGGTTTTGCCTTGCACCTCAGAAAAGTATATCCCAAATGACAGAGGCCCCAAGATAGAACCCTGGGGTGCACCGCTTGTTATGAGTTTACTGCTTGAGGTGTCTTCCCCTATTTGGACCAGTTTACTACCCATATGGTAATATACAGACTGCTGGATAGTTCAGATAGTTTATCTATTATGGCTGAGTGTGGAATAGTGTCAAAGGCTTTGGCCAGGTCACGGTAGGCAGTGTGCACTGTCTATCCCTCATTTGATCCACTTTGATGATTGTCTCAAAGAAGTTAATCAAATTTAACAGACATGATATCACCTTGACAAAGCCAAACTGTGTGGGATTGAGAGTGTGTGGAGGTTGCCAATATCCTTGTTAATGAGGTCCATGACAATCCATTTCATGGCCTTGCAGATCAGGCTAGTTAGGCTGATGGATCTATAATTTTCCAGATTGGTGGAGGCTTGACCTTTCTGAAAAGGGATGACAGTGGCTGTCCTCCACTCAGCTGGGACAAAACCAGTACTCTGCCTCTGGTTGAATAGAGTATCTAATGGTGCTGCAAGTTAGTGGATGAGTTCACGTAGGATGAAGCCTGGGATGTTATCGGGTCACATGGAGGCTGTATGTTTTGCCTTTGAGAGAGCAGTGATGACCTGTTCCCTAAATAATAGGAAAGGGACAAGTACTGAGGATGAAAGAGGGTTGATGTTTTCACTGAATCTGTCAGCCAGTAAGTGTTCTTAAATGGCATTTGTAAATGTGGTATCCTTAACCACCACTTCTGAACAGATCTGAGTGCTTCCTTTGAGGTTGCGAACATATGTGCAGAAGGACTTATGATTGTCTGTAGTAGATGTCGCCAATTTGAACTCGAAGTTTGCTTTGGAGGATTTCAGTAGTGCTCTTATTTGTTTGTTCAGGCTAAGGGGACATTGCTTCCAATAGGGCACCTGCTCCTTCCTGGTCTTGGACAGGGATGTTTTCCTGTTATACAGTTTATTTATTGCAGATGTCCATCAGACAGGTTTATTTATCCTTGTAGACGATAATGTAGTCCTGTCATGTATTCCTGATCGTATGCATCTATATAACTGCTCATATAGTGCTTTGGTGCAGTTTTGAATATTGTTGCTAGTTCCTACAGAGGGGAGAGGACTGTGAAGCTGTTTATACCATCCCTCAAGAGCCTGTAATCAACTTTAGAATATTATGTCTTACCCTAGCTAGATGGGTATTGTGAGGGATGGTGAGTTCAAAAGTGACCACTTTATGGTTGGATCTTACCAGGGAGGATGATACTGTAGGGATGCTGCAGTGGTTTCTCATGTTGTTTAATACCATGCCCAATATATTTTCACCTCTTGTGGGGGTATCATCTAGCTGTTCCAAGATGTTTGCATTGACAAAATTGATGAATCTCTGGGCATTTCTATTCTGGCATGATTAGTACTTCCAATCTATGTTTGGGTAGTTAAAGTCACCAAGGATAATTGCATTCTGATAGAGTCAAACAGGTCTATATAGGCAGAATGTGCATCTTGAGTCAGATTTGGGGGCCAGTAGCTAGCTATGATTTGAACAGGGATCTTGTCAATGGTTAACTGTACCTTCAGTGTCTCCTGTGTGTCATACTGTTTGACCAGCCTGGAGAAGTGTATGTCTTTGATATATATTGAAACTCCACCTCTTGTAGCTTTACTGGCCACAGTTTGGGGTCTGACTGGATGATAGGATGGGTAACCAGGTAAGGCTGAGGTGCTCTCTGCAGCTGTGAACCAGGTTTTTGTGACTGCACAGATGTCATCATTTTCCAGGGTTAAGAATGCTTGCAATGAGTGCAGTTTCATGGTCAGACTCCTACTGTTTAGTGGCATGACCTTTACATTGTGTTTCATTGACATTTGTATGTTGGTAGTCTTAACCTCATCAGTTCCCCTAAAAAGGCACTATGGGGAGGCAAGAACCTTTACCAGCAGCCTGAAGTCCCGGTAACACAGATGCAAGCCATCTCTGGCAAAGCATTGTAGTCTGTCAGTCATATCCTCCCAGGCTGTCAGGTACTGGATCAACCTGGAATGGCACCAGAAACAAAGCCAATTGTTAAAGTCAATAATTTCCTGTTTGTATTGAGGCATCATTCTGGGTGATGGCAGAATGCTGCTTAAGGCTAAGGACAAACCTTCCTGGGACACATACTCAGAGAACTCATTCATGTCTCTCTTCATATAGTCCAGGGAGGTATGTCTCAGGTCATTCACACCAAAATAGACTATGACAGAGTCATAAAAGTACATTTTGTTGAGAGACTGCAGTGCGTATGTGATATGGCAGCTGACAGACAACTGACCATGCCTTTCTCCTTATCCAGCCTGCTGAGACTGAGGCACATCTGTCTGTCTCACAGTGGAGTCTCCTATGACTAATATGTTGGGTTTATGGTGAAGTCTTAGTGGCAGTGAGACATAGGTGTGTGGACTCTGCATGTGATGTGGCATGGAGGGCTCTGGAAATCATGTGTGGTTTTGCCTCGGATAGCTCCTTTGTTTGGGTATGTTTATGTTGAGGACCTTTGCACATGTTAGTGTGTGTTGCATAGGTGTGGGTGGTGTGTGAGGTGTACTGATTGGGCAGACAACCTTTTCGGTGCAAGATACACTGGCTTGAGAGGGAGAGAACATGGGCTCTAGGTTCCTAATATAATTGCATCACTCACAAATTGTGCTCCTAGGTAGTGGTAGTAGAGTGTTGTCTGTGTATATGAGGCAGTTGCTAAACTGTGTCAGGATGCCCATATCAATCAGACTGACAGGAGAAACTTTAGGACACTGTCCATCCATATTTGTCAGAATCTGAGGGAGTAAGGCAAGGGAGACCTAAGGGGTGGGCCTAAAGCCCAAGTGCTTAAACCAAATGTATGAGGCTTACAATAACACTTACAATTTAGACAGGGTATAAACAAGCAGTAATAAATGCAGATCAACTAGTAAACACAAAAACGGCAGCAGCGAGACTACAGCATACACTGTTTTTATTACAAATAAAGTGAGTGCTTTCGGTGTAAATTCACCAAATTCATCAGACAAATAAAACCACATTTTGTTACAACTTAAATACTTTCAAACAGCCATACCAATTAAGCAATTAAAAACATTTTTTTTAAAATTAAAGAAATACTCACAAAATTATTACAACATTAAAGTCAAAGTGGAAATGCAATGTGCATTACCTGTACTATAAAGTACGTTATGTTTAAAAATGCATTATTTAAACTACATAGCCATTGCAGAACCATTTATCTCAAAGTAAGATAAAAGAATAAAAGTAAAACAAATCAATGAAAAACAACAGTAAGACCTTACCAAAGTCCATGTAACTTCCTTATATACATATTTATATCATTATATTCTTCATCAAGCGATTATGATACATAATATCAACAAGCCCAAATATGTCACACTAATACACTATGCATTTGTTTAAGTTTGTTTAAGTTGAAAACCCAAATAAAAATGTGTAGGGGTTACTTAAGCCCGAAACCAATGAATGGACAAACTCACACCATATATAATAAACCTAATATTACACTAAAAAATGTAAAATGTGAATTACTGATCATGGTAATAATAATAAGCTATACAAGCTGTATGTAGAGTAGCTTTATCTATTAAGGGCCTTGAGCTTAAGAAGGCATCTAATAGAAATGTAGTCATTAAGCCCTGGGAGCAAATGGGCCGATGTGCGTACTTGCCATTTCAGTTCACATTCCTCCAATCTAAGTTCCCAAGGCTCACCCCTAATATTGTATTCTACCTGTTGTAAAACAACAAATTAAAATTGGTGGTTGGGGTGTTCTGTAATATGTCTCGCCAAAGCGTTGGTGGTATTGTTCTTACCAATACAGTAGATGTGTTCATATACCCTTTGTTTTATTTTTCTCTCATTTTCCCAATATAGTATGCATCACAGGAGACACAAGTTGCTGCAAAAACCACTCCTTGGGACTCACAATTAAACTTGCCCCTTATATGGTACTCTTTCTCCCTCAGTTTGACCTTATTTGTAGTTCTAATAAATCTACATTGTGGGCATCTACCACATTTCACCATGCCCATACCTCTTTTATTTACCTTACTTCTCTCCACTAAGGATTTCAAATTAGGGCCCCTTTGGAAAGTCATGTGAGGTCAACAGGTAGGCACAGGGCCTTAAAATGTTACACCATTGCACCTAGATGGGCAAGAGAGGTACGCTGCTACAGGGATGTATTTACACATAAACACACACTCACAGAGTTGCCCTTACTGAAAATAGAACCCCTACCTATTTAGTTATATGCACTACAAAGGACCTACTGGAGAGATAGGTATGTATCCCAGAGACTACCACTTCTATGGAACAGGTTCCTCATCCATATGAAGCCGAGTTCCTTCCTAATCCAATTCAAGTGCACCTTGGACAATTGGATG
Organism: Protopterus annectens; assembly: GCF_019279795.1. Lineage (NCBI taxonomy): Eukaryota > Metazoa > Chordata > Ceratodontiformes > Protopteridae > Protopterus > Protopterus annectens. The sequence continues at coordinate 197,537,293 of NC_056742.1, forward strand.
GGAAACCAGAAATTCATCCCTGGTTTGGCACCTATGTCTCTGACACAAACAGGTAATCTGTAAATGGCTCATCTCCAAGGACCATGCTTACACTTATCAAGGGTATCAGAACTCGTCAGAGATTTGGGATGCATGGCTAGGCTTAAAAAGCCTACTAAACACCTATGAACCTATGAACAACACTATGTACTCATCACATGAGCCATGCAGTCTACCTACTTTGAGAGTGTCAGCTAGTGCTGTTAAGGTGAATTACATCAGCAGCCCTTGCAAATGGGACCAATTGTGAGGTTGACAGGTAGGCACAGGGCCTTAAAAGGAGAGTCATGCTGCTACAGGGGATATATTTACACACACACACACATACTCACACTGACAGAGCTGTCCTTATGGAGAACAAACTCCCTACCTATCTAGTTATACACACTGTAAGACAATGTACTTATCGCATGAGCCATGCAGCTTATTTATTTTAAGAGTGTCAGTGCTGTTAACTCATTAACCCCGAGTACTATCTCAGGGTGCCTTTGTACTTACATCAGACCACTCTCTGAGACATGGGAAAAGGTATGCTGTTCCACCCGAGTGCCTTCCACAAGCACTGGTAACTTTGCAGTAAAGTTTTAGCTCCACTGTACAAAATGAAGTTGAAAAAATTTTACATTTAAATTTTATGAGAAATTCGTCTTGCCATGCACTGTGTATCTGCTTGTGATCACGGCAAGCCGATTCTGTATGTGTTGCAGGAAGCAAGTGGTGGCAGCCAATCAGATTCTTGTAATCCAAGCCGCCACTTGCATGGTTCCGTTGCATCTTTTCCATAGCAAAAATGACTGTTTGCAGGTAGGGAGTAATCAGCTATATTTTGTTTTAGTAGCACTATTTGTCAAGGACAGCAAACCTTTCTAGCCTTGCTACAGTACTTATTTATGTGTTGTAGCTTGTTCTCTTGGATTTGTAGTTAGGAGTATACAATTTCACTAAATGTCTTGGCAAAATCTACATCATTAAATTAGTGAAGGGAAGGGTGTTTATGTTTGGAGACAGGAAACAAAACATGTGAGTAACAAAGGAGATTTGCACAGTAGCCATGTTTCTTGCCCTGACTCTGACATGGGCAGTTGTTTCAGCAGAAATAGTAGTAATGTGAATGATACAGCAAAACGCTGAGCAATACTGAAACAAATAAACACAGCCCATATCGGAACTGAGTGCAGACCTTTGTGAGTTTTATAATGAGCAGTGAATCAGAGTGGCCTGTTCAGTGGCCGCCCTTGGCCAGTGCACCTCTTGCCACCCTGCACCCAGCCTCTGTGGGAACCCCAAGTTCCATTGGATCGGCACCAACAGTAGCAACAACAGTGGTTAATTCATCCTCTGGGACCACGATCATTCCCAGGCAGACTTCAGTAACATCAGACAACAGCAATGTGAGTCCTGTGGGTAGTTTATCAGGGGTGGCCACAGAAGCTCTGCCTTCTGGAGTTGAGAAAAAGGTTATAGGTGAGCAGTCATTGCTTTCACACTGTAAACCATTTTTTTTGATTAGTTCAGTTGATTGAAAGTTTGCTTGACATTTGCTGTTAATAAATCCTCAGAGCCGGGCTGCTTTATTGATTACTTTGTCTATTGCTGTCACCTTTTCCTGTCCAAAATATGGACCAGTGCCTCTCAGAATGTGGAGCAGGTGGGCAAAATGAGGTACATGTAATGACAATTTCAACCAGGAAGTTTCCAGCTTGGTTGAATGTGATTTTTACATTCTTGTGCTGAAGCAGGAATGCGAGTATCTTGTTGTGGTATTACAGGTTTTAAAATGCATTATTTGGTTTTCTAATGATTTTGTTTGCACCCCCACCATGTGTTTCTCTTTGTTGTTGCTGTTTTCTGTGTTGCTTTTGTTTTTTTCCTGTCATTGCACTGAAAACCCTTAGCAATTACCTGTCACTTCTCAGTTTGCTTTATTAACAACCGTTTTCCATTTCTGTACATGTTTTTGAAAAACAAATTACATTTTCTATTATGCAGAAAGTGGAGATAAATGCACAGATTAAACCACTTTCTTTTTTAATGGAGTTTGTGTCCCACTTTTTCTACAATGTACCAGCTAAATCAACATTTTAGGTTTTGGATGCCTGAGTTTTTTTCTACCCTTGCAGTAGTGCTTAAGTTACAATGAGCAGTTTGTCAGTCAGTGTGTTGAAAATGTGTGTGCATATCCATGTATTGCACCCTTCCACCCCCAGTGTGTCTACCAGGAACTTCTATAACTTGTGATTTTTTATGTTCATCACAGAAATTATTGCATAACTATGGTCTTCAAAAAGTGTTTGTTGTGTCTCAAGAAACCATAAGCAAAGTTAAACAAGAACTTTATATGTGTAACACATTATACAGACTTTCACTGTCTGCAGTAACTCAGGGTCACCATACCATAGCAGTGTGACATGTCTGCAACAGCAGAATACCTGGGGTTAGCACTGAACCAAGCAAGACTGGAGTGCCCATAAGGCAGATGCTGCTTGGTAGCCCCCTAAACATGCCAGTAATTAATGACTTCACTGTGCATCAAACAGGTGTATATTTTGTTGGGTTTTGTAAGAATGTGTGATGATATAATTCTTGCCTATAGACAAAACGTGGGACTTCTCAACTAAGTTAAAAAGGATTAAAGCTAATTATGACATGGCCATTCATGTTGATATGAGCTCTGTAAGTAAAAAAATAATTGAACAGACCAGTTGAGTTTTCACAACATGTGGAACTTATTCTTCTGAACATCCAGCTGCACATATACCACAGATAACAATACACTGATCTTAATCCAGACTGTATCTTCAGCAGGGATCAGCTTGGAAGGGGAATATGGGTAAAACCTGCTGTCACTGCCAACATGTATTAGCTTACATGTCTTAGTGTTAAACAGAACACTGTTTGTAGAGACATACCTCTCAACTGTCCCTGATTTTCAGAAACGTCCCTGGTTTTGATGCAAATCTTAGCTCCGGCCTTCTTAATCCCTCCCAGAACTGATGCCTTTTGGAGAAAAGGCTATGAATTACCCTTAATAAATAAATGTAATTTGCCCTCCACTAGCCACCCCAAATTACACTGTCTAAACATTGCTATCTCTTCTCTGCTGACACTGGCTAAACCACCACGCTCCCCACTACTATTCAGTCTCTCATACCCTCTTCTAACATTCCCAACTACCTAAACCTCATCTCTACTTCTAATACAGCATCGGCCAACTGACTTCTACATCCTTCATCTCCCTGTCAGCTCTCTGCTATTACCTCCTCCAATTTCCCTTAGCTTTTCCCCATCTCACTCTACCAACTGGATTAAAATCTGCTGCATATACTGTGCAGACTATAGGTTTATCTGCCAGCTCAATGAATTATATAACTAATCTGCCTTAACAGATCTAGATTCCAGCTGAAGTATTGCCAACAAGTACTATGTGCCATTTCATGTGTATACTAAATGCTATTGATGTATCATTGACTATTTATGTTACCTATTGATCTACTTGTAACGTGTTCATTTTGTAGTAATACCTCATTTTGAAAGACAGTATTACTACTTACAACATGGTAAAAGAACTGTGTCTGTATGCTGTACACATGTACAGATATCACAGTTTGTTTAGTCTTGTAGGATTATGAAAATTATACATTTGCAATATTTCTCATTATTATGCCCATATCTTTGCAAGAGAGCATGGTGACAACACAAATGATGCATCATTTTGAAGTCGACACTGTAGTCTCTGTTTGTTACAGGTGATGAGATATCATGCTTTGTTTATTTATAAATTATGAGAAATTTAATATTAAGCATTTTTCTATGAATATCTCTGTAAAAAAAAATCACACAGTAATTGTTAAGGTATAATTTTAAAGCGGGAATTCATACAAATTAATTGCAAATTGTATGGGTCTACATGGTACACTCACCAAGATATTGTAATTTGTTTTACCAAAAAGGTAAACAATATGCACAATATCAGCATTCCTTGTCAAATATTTAATAATGACAGATACACACTATCAGCATTTAGACTGCTGGAAAGGTCAGTGTCTGCTGAACAACTTTTGCATTTACATTTTTAGCCTAGCTCTTATGGTTAAAGAGTTATGAACATTTGTTTTCTGTATGGTATTACAAATGGATTATCTGAAAATGAGCTCAGGCTGCACTGTTGTTCCTATGGTGGAAGTAAGCAGGCAGCATTTGCTGAGCCGCTCAGGAGTGAATTTGTTAAGATGAATTACATCTGCAGCCCTTGTAAAGGAGGCCAATTGAAAGATCGACAGATAAGCACAGGGCATTAGAAAGTATAACCATTGCGCAGAGTTGGGTTATTAGACACACTGTTGCAAGGGTGTATATTTCCACACACACATGCACACACACAGTTGTCTGTTGTAGGATTAGAATCCCTATCTATCTAGTAGTATATACTACAACACTATGGATATATCGCATGCACCATGGAGTTGAGGCTGACAGGTAGGCATAGGGCCTTAAAATGTAGGAACATTGGACAGAAATAGGTTAGACAGGTACACTGGTGGAAGGAGATATATTTATACACATACACACACAGACACACACACAAATATCCCTGTTGCGAGATTAGAACCTCTATCTATCTAGTAGTATACACTACAGCATTATGTACTTACTACATGTGCCACAGAGTTTATCTCTTATTTGAATGTCAGCCAGTGCTGTTAAGGTGGGTGACATCAGCAGGTGTTGACAGGGAGGACAATGTGCAGAGTACAGGGCCATATGTCTGTCCCACTGTTAGGGAAATATCCACACACACACACACACACACACACACACACACACACACACACACACACACACACACACACACACACACACACACACACACACACAGTGGCAGCAGTAAGATTAGAACCCCTACCTACCTATAGCTCGCAGTATGTATTCCAAGTGCCTCTGGTTATATCTGCTGTACAGATGGCTCTAGCTACAGTACTTGTAGACTAAGCAAAGTGGCCTTGTATTAAACAGCATGTCTGGCCTGCAGAGTGAACCTGCTTTATGCTATTAGTGCATCTACTGCCTTAGCAGTGGGGTACATGTTAATACCCCTGCTATGTGAGTACAGGTACTAGTTCCACAATGTCTGCCCAGTTGCTGTTTGCTAGGTGGACAACTGAACATTGACAGCATGGCCTGTCCAAGTCCTGCATTGATGCCAGTGCACATTACACCACCTCCTCACCATTGTCTGTCTACAGGGTGACACTCCACAGGCAGAGAGTTCTGTGTTTGGGCAGTTATGTCATTATGGGGCTTTGTTCTGTTACCATCAAACAACTGCTGTGTGTGTAGGTGCAGATAACCCCAGCATCCTGCATGTATGTATGGACATATACACATGTGTGTGTGTGTGTGTGTGTGTGTGTGTGTGTGTGTGTGTGTGTGTGTGTGTATATATATATATATATATATATATATATATATATATAGAAAAAATACAGCGAAAAAACAGGTAAAAACAAATAGCCTAAGCTATATATTCTATGGCTGAGCCAGAAGAAGTCATTTAGTCTGGATTAGATGTGTGGGTTATATATTATTTTCCCTATAGAGTTTGAAAATTGAAAGTAGACTGCCTGCTGAATTTTTAATTCTAGTTGTGGTGTGATCTTTATCTTGATGCAGATCTGTTTCAAAGTTTTTTGTAGGGAGTAAGGAGGTTTTACTGAGAGCTGGTGTTTTGTTGGTTGATAAACGTTATGATAGGACTTATGATAGGATGTAGTTAGTTTTCAGGTTACCTTTAGAGAGTGTCAGAGGAAGCATACAGTAGGGTGGAGATAAGATGTGATTGAGCTAAGGTTACAGATATATATATATATCGGATGTAACTGTAGCTGTGTGTGTTATGTTACTGTGTTATATAGATAAATGTGGAGGGTCTAAATCACTCTACACCTTTATGTAGCTCTGTAGATATATATATATATATATATATATATATATATATATATATATATATATATATATATATATATATATATATATATACACATATATCTAATATCTGTGTCACAAACTGATAGATTAGGTAATCATGTGTGAGGGGGGATAGGGTGAGACAGATACGTATACATAGCTGCCTGTATGCACACACATATTTTCATATATCAGTTCCTCAGGCAAATGAGGCATCAGACATTGGCTCAAGTTAGCAAAGTGTAGGAGCATGCCCAGTGTGACTGTCAGTACTTACAAGGTGACTACAGGCCAGACCTACCTGTACTCCAGTACAGGTTTTGTGTGCTGCAGCCAATTGGCTGCTGCACCTTATTCAACAATCACCTGTTTGATATTTTGTCAAAGGCATTCCCTGGCTGTGTGCTGTATGTAATATGTCTCATACCTATCAAGTGTGACGATTGTAATAAAATGTATGGAGTTCTACATATGTATGTTATGTTCTACATAGCATTCATATGATCATAGGAGTTTGCTGGGCCATTGGCCCTTTGGCCCTTACAAGCCTAGCCAAGAATTTTGTCCATGTTCCAACAAGTCAGCACCTTATGCCACTGTCTAGCAGGGACATATGTGGAATCCCTGGAGTGTATTTTCTGTTCCCCGTCCAATTATCCAGGTTGAGCTTAAAAAGGTTTAATGAGGTACTCTGTTTTACATAGAGAGGGAGTCTATTCCACAAAAATGGGAGTTTCTGGGACATGAATCTGTCCTGCCGACAAGTTCTATTGATGTCACAGACCAGGTTGAGATCTTGTGTGTGGGTTACTCGAATTTAGCTTGACTTGCGGATATGCATATATTGTTGAATAAGCTACTCTGTTTTACATAGAGAGGGAGTCTATTCCACAAGAATGGGAGTTTCTGGGACATGAATCTGTCCTGCCGACAAGTCCTATTGATGTCACAGACCAGGTCGAAGTCTTGTGTGTGGGTTACTTGAATTTTGCTTGACTTGCGGATATGCAGAAGTCCCATCGGGATTGGTTCTGAGATTGCTTTGTATGCCAGAAAGAGGTCATCTCTGAGGAATCTGTAAGAGACTGAGTAGAGGGACAGGGCTTTTAGCCTATCTTTGTAGGGTAGATGTTTGAGGCCCTGGATTCTCCGGGTGAGGAATCTCTGTGGTCTCTCCATCTGCTGCATGAGCTTTGTGAGGTACATGCCAAAAGGGGAATTGTATTCAATAATCGGTCTTATAAGGGAAGAATACAGGGATGTTATGACTACCTTGTCCCTGGATGAGATATCTTTACTAATGAGGTGGGCCATTTAGAAAGCTTTCCATACAACAGAGGAAATATGTTGGTCAAAAGTCAGTTTGCTATCAACCTGGGTTCCCAAGTCCCTCACGACCAATTGCATGCTTAACACCTTATTGTCAATGTGATCATTTGTGGGGAGGTCATTCTCCCCAAAAGGGATGATGATGATGCATTTTTTGGCATTCAGTTTGAGGCCATGTTTCTGGCACCAGTAATTTGTCTGGGTGAGACCCTCTTGGAGGATGTCCACTTCACTAGGGGAATTGATGACAGCACCCAGCTTGCAATCATTTGCAAACTTGGTCAGCCATGGCCCACTAGATTTGACCTGCACCCTGATAAGTATATCGCAAACAGCAGAGACCCCAAGACTGATCCCAGGTGTACACTACTTGTTACAGGTCTACTACTTGAGGTGGCTTAGCCTATTTTGACTAGGTGGGTTCTATCAGTTTGTTACCCATCTGGTAACATATGGATTGATGCCTAGTTGAGAGAGTTTATCTATTATACCTGAGTGGGGAATAGTATCAAAGGCCTCGGCCAGGTCAAGGTAGGTGGTGTGCACCATCTTCCCCTTGTCCATGACCTCGGTGACTGTCTCAAAGAAGTCAACCAAATTTAAGAGGCATGACCTCCTCTTGACAAAACCAAACTGTGTCAGATCAAGTATGTCTGGAGGTTGCCAATGTTCATGATAATGAGGTCCATGATAATCCGCTCCATGGCCTTGCAGATCAGGATAGTTAGGCCAATGGGTCTATAATTTCCTGGATGGGTGGATGCTCCACCTTTGTGCAAAGGGATGACAGCAGCTGTCCTCCAACTAGCTGGGACAAAGCCGGTACTCAGGATTTAGTTCAATATGGTGCCTAATGGTGCTGCAAGTTCCTGCCTGGGTTAATGTAGGATGCAGCCTGGGATGTTATTGAATCCCACGGAGACTGTATTTTCTGTCTTTGAGAGGGCAGTGATGACTTGCTCCCTAGAGATAAGGGGAGGGGGCAGGTACTGGGGATATCCTGTTTTACTGATGGGGGACAGAGGAGGGAAGTTTCACTGAACCTATCTGCCAACAGGTTGGCTATATCTACAGGGTTTGTGTATGTGGTGTCCTTGACCACCAGTTCTGAGCAGATTTGAGAGCTTCCCTTGAGATTGCGGACATATGTGAAGAAAACCTTACAATTGTCTTTAGTAGATGTGGCCAGTTTGGACTTGAAGTTTGCTTTGGAGGATTTCACTTATTTGCTTGTTTAGGCTAAGCAGAGATTGCTGTCAAGGACCAAGAAGGAGCAGGTGTCTAACTGGAAGCAATTTTTAAATTTTATTATAGAGTTTATGTATTGTAGATGTCCAGCACACAGGCTTAGTCTTCCTTGAGGAGGAGGATTTTTGTCCTGTCTGGTATTCCTGATTCCATGCAGCTATATACATTTTCATATAGTACTTTGGTGTAAGTTCAGACATATGTGCCAGTTTCTGTGGAGGAGTTGGGGGCTGTGAAGTTATTTATACCATCTCTCAGGAGATTGTAATCAACTTTGGAGAAGTTTTTTTGCTTGACACTAGCTTGGGGAGAGGTTGGAGAGATGGTGACCTCAAAAGTGACTACTTTGTGGTTGGATTTTACCAGGGGATGCTGCACTGGTTGGTTAATACCAAGTCCAAGATATTTTCCCCTCTTGTGGGGTGTCAACCAACTGGTCCAAGGCATTTGCATTGATGAAATCAAGGAATCTCTGGGCATTTGTGTTTTGGCATGAATATTTCTTTCAAACTATAGTTGGATACTTAAAGTTGCCCAGGAGCAAGGTAAAGGGTTGAATCTTGATCGATTCGAAGATGTCCAGATAGGTGGAGTGAGCATCTTGAGTCAGAGTTGTAGGCCTGTAGCTAGCAATGATTTGAATAGGGGTCTTGTCAATTGTTAACTGCAAGTGGAGTACTTCCTGTGCATCATACTGTTTGACCAGCCTAGAGCTGTGTATGTCTTTTATATATATTGCAACTCCACCTCCTTTTGTTTTGCTGGCCACAGCTTAGAGTCTGAATGAATGATAGAATGACTAACCAGGTATGGCTGCGGTGCTCTCCTAAGCTTTGAACCAGGTTTCTGTGACTGCACAAATGTCAACTTCTTCGAGTGTTAAGAATCCTTGCAATGAGTGGAGTTTCATGTTTAGACTCCTAGCGTTTAGCAGCATGACCTTTAATTTATGTTCATTTGAAATTTTCATGTTGGTAGTTTTGACCTCATGGCAGTGTCTAAAAAGGCACTATGTGGGAGGCAACAGCCCTTGCCAGGAGCCTGAAGCTCAAGGGAGACAGATGCAGTCCATCTTTGGCAAAGCATCGTGGCTTGTCAGTCATGTCATCCCAGGTTGTCAGGTACTGGATCCCCTTTGAATGACACCAGAAACTAAGCCAGTTGTTAAAGTCAATGATTTTCTGTTTGTATTGAGGTATAATTCTGGATAACAGTAGAATGATGCTTAAGGATAGGGACATACCTGCCTGGGACGCATACTCAGTGAGCTTGATCATGTCTCTCTTCATATAGTCCAGCATTGTTGATTTCTGGTACATTATTGGCAAATTGTTATAGGTTGACATTAGAACATGCTGATATACAATTTAAGTTATTGACTCCATACACATAAGCAAACCCATGCTAATGCACAGCCTTTTATTATCTGCACTTTACACATTTGTCTGGCCAGTAGTTAATCCTTCACCTTGTACTTGGCCTTTGTCCCACCACTGTTCATGGCTTTGTGCAGATTTCCTGCTCTAGTGGGTATGGTGTGACTGGGGTACATGCTGTAACAGCAGACACAGGGTGACAGTCTACATACCTCTTACTGTACATGTTTCTGCAGGATGTCCAGTATTCCACTCCATATGTCTGCTTTGTTCCTCATGCAGTTGTGGTTTCCTGGTAATATACTAATACATGAAGTTCACAGAAAAGTACTGACACAGTTAAATGATGGCCTTTACATCCTGCTGTCAATCTAACCTGTTGCAAGCTGCTGTTATAATATCGACTTACTAGGTTACTCAGAGCATAAGTATCATGTCTGTTTGTTGGGACCTCTGCCGCCCATTGTCTCTGCCCTTGTCCAGCTTTCTGGCATGAACAGACTGAGGCATATTGACAGTCTGTAGGACTCCTATCATAAGAGTACCTCACATCCAAAAGTTGGAGGTGCAGCCAGTTTCAAACTATCACCATTAACCATGCTAATGTACTTAGCCCAATGAGCCACCAGAAGGTGAGGTTTAATTCCACACACTATCAACATCAAACATACATATACTGTGTGAGCCTTACTGTGACCCCTGCATTTTTTGTGTAAAGTAGGAGATTAGGGCAAGTTCTTTATGACCACCTTGGGATTGTGCGGTCTGCAGATATATCCTTGTAAACATATACTGTTACTACTGTTGTATGGGAACACTGGTGTGTTGGGTTAGTGGACTCTGGCATTGACAGTGTTGCTTTTGTCCTATGGCCCTTCTATTTGGAATTTCCCTTGCATACTGCTGTGGGTTTTCCAGACCTGTGACCTCATGCATATTATGGGGTATCCCATATTGGATAGAGTACCTGTTGTCCCAAGTAGCTGTTAGTTTTCTGCAAGTAGCCCAGCAACCCACTCTGTTCTCTTACATACATGCAGCAGGCCCATACATATGCTACCACAGTCTAATATCCCATACATTTGTAATAAAGGAAAATTACTTACCTTGTGAACGCAGCAACTGAGAGTCCTATGTTTCAGGGCTGACTCTGTTTGATGCACACAGTATACAGCCAGTACATGGTAAGACAGAGGTTTTGTGTTGTGGCTGGCATCCTTTTTAATATATATGTGAGTTGGAGTAAGGTGTCAGTCAGTAGGACCGTGGGCTGTCAGGTCATGTGCTGTGCGTTGCCTCTTTGCCAAGGCTAGGGTATAGTGGGCATGCCTATGTCTGCCTACAGAGACAGGCTCAGGGGGGTTCTTCCTCTGAGTGTCCCTGTGCCTGTGGCTGTGGGGACATAGGTTCTTGTGGATGGCTGTGTGTCCCTTCCCTGTGATGGTCCTGCTGCAGCTGTTTCCACAGGATCATATTGTGTAGCATGGAACATACTGTGAACATCTCTGCACATGTTGCTGGAGAGAACTACAGGGTTCCACCTGATATATTAAGGCAGTGGAACCATGAATTAAGCAGCCCAAACTCATGGTCCATGATGTTCCTAGTTTGCGCATGTGCCTCATTATGGCATTCTTTGGTAGGTGTGTGTGCATTTCTGATGGGTGTCATCATCCACGGTTCCATTGCATAGCCAGCATCCCCCAGTAGATGGCCGTATAGCTTGTCCCCCCTGGCAAACATCTGGTACAGCTGTGATGCATGCCAGATATGGGAGTCATGATAGCTGCCAGGACTGCTGTCACACACACTCATGATAATACCCTGGGCATTGCACATGACCTGGAAGGTGATGGAGTGATGCCCCTTGCGGTTAATGTAGACTCTACCCTCTTCACTGGGTGGTGCTTTGATGTGTACATGAGTGCAGTCTATCGCAGCCAGCACCTCAGAGTAGTGTGCTACATGGTGGAAGAGATGCATATTGCTGGCCTTCTCAGGGGTGCAGGTAAATAAATGTGCTCACTGGCATGTGTTTGCATGGCATCCAGGAACTGGTGGAGCACCCTGGATGCAGATGACTGTGAGATCCCCCATTATGTCCCCAGTTGGTCTTTGAAAAGTACTTGTAGCTAATATTCTAAGGACTACACATACCTTTGTTTCCACTGGGATGTGTTCCCCTCTGTTGGCTCTGGGTCTGAGTTGTAGGCGACAAAGCTCGGTGAGTTCTTGTAGTATGTCTCTGTCCACCCTGTAGCTTTCTACAATCTCCAGCTCATGTAGCACCTGGAAGATTACCCTGGGCCTGAACACTCTTCTCTTTCTCAGTCTAGGTCTGTTGTCAGCAGCACCATCAGCACTGCTCTCAGCCTCTAGCACATACAGATGTAACAGAGCAACAGCAGCTCCTAGCATTCTCTCAGTTAAAATTCCCAAGTTTGTACTCCAATGGTGCAGAGCATGTGGGAAAAATCAGATTGTAGGGTGTATGCATACTTTATAGTGGTGTGCTACAGATGCAGCCTGTGTGATTGGCTAACTATGATACATTCCACATGTCACGTATATCACTGAGGGTTTGAATGACCCAGTGTCTGTGGAACAGGGCTCAACAATACTTTATGCATGATTGGCTTTCCCAGACTATTATTTTTTTTAAATACCTTCCTTGCTAAGCAACTGTGGTGTGCAAACCTGTGGTGCTGATGTAAACAGTGCTCAGCAGTGTAGACACACCACCATGCATGGGCATGCTCAGCATAGCTTAAACCAACTAAAACATGCTCCCCGGTGCTGAACAAAGCATAGCGGCACAAGACATACCCCTCTGCTTAGCTGAGCTCCTTGGCATACAAACTGATGCCGCTGAAGTCCAATCTGCTTAAATATAACATGACACACCCCCTACCTCTTCTGTGGACACCAACATGGTTCAGGGGCTACACCAGTTTTATCTGCAGACACAGTAGCCCATTTTTGCTATTCAGTAACCATAGCTCATTTGCATACTGAATCGTGCACACAACCTGGATACTTCTCTATTCCAGGACCTGCCTTCTTAGCAACCACTGAAACCTACCACTGTGCATACTGCTTGCAGAGCCCTATAATGGATTATATTATTCTCACATATTTCTTGTTTTTGGATTTTACAATTTTTCTTTTTTTTTTTTTTTTTTTTGCATAACGGCATGCACTGGCACACAAATGTGATATGGCTATTAAAAAAATATTTTTTTTATTATTTTTCATTATGTTTTACACATACAGGGCATATGTTTGAACATCTGTCACTAATATGCAATCCCTGACCTTCTAAAAGGGCTTTTACAGCACCTGTTCAATTTTTGATTTCTTGTACATGGTTATTTTCTGTGTACACTTCAGACACCTACATCGGGTCTGCACGACTATCTATCTGCTTGCTGGATCACTCCAGCACCCTCATTTGACCTAATTTGCTTGAAATTCACCTCTTTCTGAGGTGATTTGCATTCTGCAGACACTTCTGTGTCTGCACACTCATGCACGCTCCTCTGTTCTATTTACTGGATCGCATGGTTTCCATGTTGGGGCTGTGGCACTATGCCTACATAGAAAATCACTTAATGTAGGCTTTACTTAATTCCTCCCATGCACTATACTGTTAAAATAAAATCAAGCAATTTAAAACAAAGAAGGGCATAATTTTCTTCAAGTTTCAAAAACAATCAACACATTTGATTTACTTCTGACATTCAGTATATCAGATAAAATCAATGATATGCAGCTGAGTGCTTTCTAATTCCAAACGTTTTTATTTTTCAAATGAATCCCTATATTTTTATGTAGCTGAATATATCCATATTTGAAACACATCAGTAATTCTGAGATGCAAAGCTGCTTGACATGGGATTTGCTTTATTTATTTATTTATTTGCATTTATTATCTAACAATTTATTAGTTACTGCAATTATATAATTTTGAGCACATTTCACTATAACCTGATCATTATAATGGATATTATATATAAGCAGAGAATATGTTACTTTCAGATAGAATTTCCAGTATTGTATAAGTATTACTTTTTGAATTACCCTTTGACGCAACTGAAAGAGCTGTATCAAGCCCAGTAGAATACGGTTTATATGTAGCAACTGGAATACTGAGATGGCATTTAGAAATTATAATCTAAATGTATATTTTTAATATGCCTACTTACACTGATATTTCCAATAATGTGCTGTATGTAGATTTAAAATGCTTACAGGACATGATTTTTTATGCTTGCTACTTTTAAGTGTCATAAGCATGAATTAAAATAGAAGGCAAATTAATTCCTTTCTGTAAGAAAGCCAACATTCAGACTACTTTTCCCTGGATGTTTGTTTCAGCAAACCCACAGAGGATTCCAGTAGAAGAAAGTCTATTAATTTTCTATGTAGTTGTTGACGAAAAGGCTATCAGGATTATGGGTTGAATATTTCTAGTGTAGGAAAAATATGGGATGCAATTAATCTCTGAACTAAAATATACTACTTTTCATTAATCTTTTATTGTAAATGAGCAAAGTAATTGAACCAGTACCACACTGTCAGAATGAATGTAATGCCAGTGGGATATGCATGAGAGGGCACATACTGATAAAGCATTAAATATCTAACGGCAATAATTTATGGTTCATTACCTCTTTTCTGAGTTTCATAGTTGTATAGTTCTTGAATTTTAAGTACTTAGATGTTCAGTAGAAATTGCTTCCATATATTCAAGTTTCCAACTGGGTATGACCTGAGCACAGCTTATCCATAACCTGCATTACTGAAGTTGCTTAGAATCTATGCCATTATACTTCCCAGACATGAAGTGTTTTGTAAAGTGGGAATAATAAAGTTTAAAAATGTAGGCCGAAACACCTCAGTCAGCTCTATAGATGCAAATAAACAAAATATTTTGTGATGTGTATTCACATATTATAATTATTAATTTATGCACATACATTTGAAGTTACTACACTTAAAAATTGACATTGTGCATAAGATCATATGGGATGCATAACATGTATGAGGACATACACATACACACACACACACACACACACACACACACACACACACACACACACACACACACACACACACACACACACACACTATGCAGCCTGCATGATGCTAAAATTATACAGTTTCTTCAATTTAGATAGTAAAGATGTCAAATCTCCTTTATTAGATGAACACTTTTTCAAAAATGTGTAGAATAAGGAAAGTTTGCATTCATAGCTGAACAAAAATCTCTCTTAGAGTCTGAATATAAAGGCTAAAGGAATCATTAAACCATGCTATGCGGAATAAAATGTCAGCACTGTCTGCATCATTCATTAAGTTTTTAATAAGAATGTTGCATTATGTACTACCAAATATGAGAACCTGGAATGTGTGTTTATACTTTCATTTTGTCATTTCAGCTTGCATTAATTCAAACAATATTTAAAACTGTATGCTGCAAATGCTCTAGATAATAGGTACATTAGTCATATAAAATGTGCAATTTTGCATCCATTGCTAAAATATGGTATTAAAGTACAAATTTCATAAACACACCAACAAAACAAAACCAACTTATTTTGCATTTCTAACTTGAGTTTATATATATATATATATATATATATATATATATATATATATATATATATATATAAAACTAGTGGCTACTTTAATGACACAGGAACAACCTTTGGTAGAAATTAAAAAAAAAAAGAATAGCATTCTTCTTGACACCTCATAAATCAAAGTGCATGTTTTATTTACTCTCCATTCCATCTATCTATCCATCAGTGACCTCTTCTTCCCTTTTATGCACATGGAGTTGGGGTTTCACTTGACAATCATTTAGAGACGAGGTTTATACCACCTTGTGACTAGCTCTGCCGCAGTAGTTCTTCAATACAACACTCATTCCTATCGCCAATTTAGAGTTTCCAGTCCACCTACTGCATGTCTTTGGAATGTGGGATGAAATCGAAGCACCTGGAGGAAACCCACCCGAATACAGAGGACATGCAAACTCCTCATAGAAGGTACCCCTACCAAGGTTCAAACTGAGGAACACCTTGCTGTGAGGCAACAGTGCTATCTGATGTGCCTTTTACTCTGCATTATCTGAAATTGTGAATAATGTTCTGATATGTCAACATAATTTGTATACAGTTTGACAGTCTTTTTTTCATATATCCTGTTCTTTTCTGTGCTTTTATTGCAAAGCAAAGTACTGTGTTTCCATTGTTTATGGATGACACCCGTATGAAAGCTATCCTACAAATGGTGTTGCATGTTTAAATAGTCACTGAAGGGCCATTAATCACAGCATGTTCAGAAAATGATCAAAGCAATTCATTTTATATCAGTTTTGTAGAGAAGACTGAAAGCATAAAAAAACTATTCATTTCGCATTGAAATTTTTTCAGGTGGTCACAAAATAATAACAAAAACAATGAACAGTGCTGAAAATTCAGGAAGTTAAAATGCATTCTGTACCACTTCTACAAAAAATACATATTCCTTGATTGCAAGGCAAGTGATCAAATTCATCTGCAGGCCTGGCTGCTAGATGAACTAGCTAAAGAAACTGATTCTATTGTAAGGAATTCTGAACTTCCACAAGGAAGCTGAGTATAGAATAAGGTTGCCACCTTTTCAGTGGGCTAAAATGGGACACAGTGATGTGACCAATATAACACTGGTCACACCCACTACCAGTGACATCATTGCAGGAGTGAAGGAGGTGCAGTTATGGGTATGACTGTGAAGTTATTACAGCATACTGAAATCCCTCAAAACCATTTAAAATATGGAGATATAACAGTAAAATAAAGTCTTATTGCAAAATCATTTACACATGGTACCCCTATGGCTGTAACTGTAAAAACTAAATTTTGCTGAAAAAAACACACTACAAATATAAGTAAACAGGCAAGTATGGTTATTATAAATTAAAAAGGGAAAAACTCAAAGTTCTACATATCGCACAGTAACCATGACTATTCTAAATAACAAAACTAAAAGATCTATATGTGTACACACCAAATTATTTTTAAATATATACTTACCATTTGATTTGATAGCATAAAGATGTACCCTGCTTGACAATATTTGAAAAAAGTCACTGCATTTATTCCAGTAATTTATAATCATCATTAGCTTAGCTTTTAACAAGTTTATGCTGTAACAATTTGTCAAGTCTGTCTATTTATTTTTAACCAAATAAAAAACACTCTCCATAAATGCATTGGCTGTTGGTATTGATAATACTATAGCAATTACCAATCAGCCCTTGCTGTTCTGTAAGCATCTTCAGCCACTGCTGCCCTGGTGATAAACCTGCAGTACATAATTCATGGAGTAACGGCTTGATTGTTAAATAGTCTTGTAAAAGACAGTCTTCATCTATGTCCTGCAGTCTCAGGACAGTGATCACACTAAGTTACTGACAATCATTTTGACAGTGTACAAAAGTAGTTAAAATCAAACTACTGTTCTAAGTGCTGTATAACTATCTCCAAGAACACATGACATTCGATGAGTTCATATGTGCCCTAAGATTTCCAGCAAGGTAAGCATCTCCTGCTTTTGCCTGCAGTTTTTTTTTTCTTGAGAGAGACAATCAATGAAAATGTCTCCATGGCAGTAAATGCTGCTTTTTCTAGTATACTTATATGCTTATTGAAATCTGTAAGAACAAAAGAGAGAAAGTACAAAAAGTATTGGCTCGGTGTAGGCATTGTATTCTCGCCTTGCTCATTATATGAAAAGTACTGCCATATCTGCTGGGGGAGGGTCTACTCTTCACCTCAGGAGAGGAATTAAGACTGGAACACTAGGAGTATTTTTACTACTATCCCAGTGACTGGCAGTAGTGAAAGCTACCTAATTGGCACATGCCATAAGAGATTTTCAAATTTCATGCCACAGAATTTGAGGAAGCCTTTTCTGTCTATGATTCTTTTGGCAGAACCTTGATAAATGAATGAAAAGTTTCATAATAAAGCCTTCCTTGTCATAAGGTATTCATGCTGCAGATTTTTTAGTGGCATTAGGAATTTTTTGGGCACCAGAGTTAGCTTTCTGAAGTGATGGGCACTTTTCCTATAATCTGTTATATACTCCAGATTTCTTTCTATAGTTGACACTGCCATTATCAGCTCCATATGCTAAAAATGCTGTTCCAGGCCATGGAGTGCTTTCCCATTATGGTAAAAATATGTTGTGATATGGCCTGGGCAGATCCATTAGGATCTTCATAGACGTCCAAAGGTCATTCACCACCCCCACTTCTTTTGAAAATTATCTCACAAGAAGAAATAATTTTACCTTTCCCTTGTTGGAAGCTTCCAGTGATAATGGAAATGGAGTACCCGGTTTCTGCAGGTCATGCAGGAGGTATTCCAATGAATGCAGTCCCAGAACATTTTCAGCGATGGCTTTATCCCTGTTCTGTGGCCAAGTTTACTGCACAGTTCAAACTGTTACAGGAAATCTTATGCTTAACTGCATGGTAACACCTCAGAGACATCTGTTGCAATGATCTTGAGTTCTGGCCCTTCAATGTTTGTGTTCATTGCCCACTTTTTTATCAGGTGACTAATTTTAGCTTGCAGAATAGCATAACATATTGCTCAGTTGCCTCATGTCATGTGACACTTTCTTCCACCATGGGTGACTAGGAATTCCATTTTGCAGTACCTGCAGAATGATTTCACATCAGTGCATTTCTCAGTGCAGTCAAATTCCATTTTCCAAACATCCTGCCACTTGCACAGATAATAAAGATGTTTCTTGTTAAAATAAAGAGGGCAGGTATTGAATAATTTATGTAATGTTGCTTAGCTTATATGTTATATAGCAATATATGTAAAGTATATTTGTTTATAAATGTGAACTTATTACAGTTTGATTAGTTTCATATAAATGTAAATTTGTCTATATCACAAGTAGTAATTCAATAAAGGTGTTTAAAAAATGCCAGCATTTTTAAGCCAGTCTTAGCATGTTATGGTATCCCATGAACAAAGATCTTCGAAATGTGTTGCATATCAGTTAATCAAATAGAAATCCCGAATGAAGTGAGTGAACCCACAAAGAGTCACTGATAAATGCAAAAAAACAAAGTCCAAAAAAAGGCAGAAGGCAAAGAATTCTAAACAAATCATTTTATTACAAGCAGTGAGCGCTTTTGCAGTACACCATATCGCTTCAGCAGACATCATTGCAGTTAAAAACAACAAGTCTTAAATACAGATTCAAATGTTAACTAGCCAATAGGAATCAGTAAAAATCATCATCACACCAATTACAAAATGTAATAACATCCTATGCAAAAATTAAAAAACAAAAACAAAAATAAAAATGAAAAAGAAAAACATAAATAAAGCACAAATAGCATAGTACATATTATTTTCTCTTATTTAACCTTTGGGCCTTTAAAACAGGTTTCAGCAGGACACAGTCATTTAGCCCAAGCCCCTATGAGCCCCAAAACATTATATCCATTGGAGTTCCACATTCTCAGTTCTAGTTACAGAATCCCCTAGTCTATTACATTCAGTTGGACAACATCTTGCACATTTCTTGGTAATAAAAGTCTGAATCTAAAATTACTACCTGCCCACCTTTATCGGATGGGTGAATCACAACATCACAATTAGATTGTAAGTCATTCAGGGATTTCTGTTCACTTTTTAACAAGTTGCCATTACATGGGTAAGACCAGTCATCGTCTTAGGGATAGGATTAAGGACAACCTATATCATACCAGGAGAGGGTTGGATTACAGTGCTCTGGCTAAGCACACAAATTCATCCGGCTATCAACATCAATTTCTCTTTCAAGTTTTATATGTGCTACCTCAGTATAATAGACTAGGAGATTCCATAACTAGAACTGAGAATGTGGAACTCAAATGGATATTACATTTAGGGGCTCATAGGGGGCTTGGGCTAAATGACTGTGTCCCCCTGAAACCTGTTTTAAAGTCCCAACAGTTAAATAAGAGAAAAGAAAATTATATGAACTATGCTATTTGTACGTTATTTATGTTTTTCATTTTCATTTTTATTTTTGTTTTTGTTTTTTTTTTTTGTAATTGGTGTGATGATGATTTTTACTGATTCCTGTTGCCTAGTTAACATTTGAATCTGTATTTAAGATTTGTTGTTTATAACTGCAATGATGTCTTTGTTCATGGGATACCATAACATACTAAGACTGGTTTAAAACCACTGGCTTTTTTTAAACACCTTTATTGAATTATACTACTTGTGATATGGGCACATTTACATTTATATGAAAGTAATCAAACTGTATTAACAAGTTCACATTTATAAACAATTATGCTTTACATATATTGCTGTATAACATATAATATAAGCAACATTACATAAATTATTCAATACCTGCCCTCTTTTTTTTAACAAGAACATCTTTATTAAACCATCCCATATGACAAAGGCACTCATACATTTATAAATAATTCACCTGGATTGAATGAATATATTTCCATTGCTAGTGAACTTAAAAGAAAAGCCAACATAGTTTGAGCAAAATTTTATAACTGTAATGGCTTTGCATAGTATTTTGACATTCTAGAGTTGTTTTTAGCCATTTTACTTGGTTTAATGTCAAAGTGTTATTTGGTGTGTGTACACTTTAAGAATTTTCCCAGGCTTTTTTCAGCCTGCCCGTTGATTGACAGTTCTTGGGGGGAGGGGTGTTTTTACTTCTCTCAGTTCTTAAATTTAGTGTTTACATGAGTTTTCATGGTTCTGAAGAAGTCTATGTTCGTACGAAAGTGCCTAACTGTGAATTGCAGTGTTTTTACCAATGAATGATTGTTTCTTTTTACAACAACTGTGAATTGGAATGGTTTCTACCATTGTTGGATTCGTCTGCTGTGGTCTTTGTCTTCATGGTCACTAGCTCACAATGCATATTAATTATGCACGGCCCATCTAAGCCAGGTTTTATGGCCAGTAACAGTGTTACTGGCCCGGAAACCCTTTACATGAATGCAGATATCAATTCTATGTAAAGCAGAGCACCTGCAGTTTGCAGATTTGCATGAAATACCAAAATAATCACCAGGACTTCACAGATAGCTGTCAATCTATTACTGGAATGTATCTGCACAAAGGCCAACATAAAGAGGGGACAAATACCAAGAAATAGGGACAGACTTGACATAGATGTTGCATAGAAATGTGTTAGAATGAAACTCTATCAACCTCTTAGAGCAAGAAATCTGGACAAAGCCATAAATAATGGGGGACAAAGACCCAAAAATAGGGACAGATTTTTAATATTGCTCTTCAAAATTAGAAAGTGGATAGAATAGTAGGTTGTATAGTAGCATGAAATCTCTTGAAGAGCACAAAATTTGAGACGCAAATGTCTGTCATCAGTCTCTGACTTCTATCTGCAATGATATGCCAACGGTTTGACAGAAAACAAAAATATTATGGGGAAGGATCACAGATATGACACAAAAACTGGATATTCTATACAAATCAGGAAAGTTGAGAGGTACTCACACAAACACATGTAAAATTGACTTACATCTGTCAAGATATCTTCCCAGTGATATGGTGGAAAGCCCAAATTTGGTACGGAAAACATCTGGACATCCTGGGAATATCTGGACAGTTCAAAAGTATGAATGCAAAGTATATGATCCAAACACAGTACAGTACAGTGTCTCTACAGTGCATAGCACTGTAATATCCCATTCCTGGCATTCTGTATTGAAGCAGTGTAAACAATCTGTAACAGGACATGGATTGCCATATAAAATGACCACAAAGGGGAAGTGTGTGTATTGAATATGGACACACAGATGAATTGTAGGAATGAACACAGGGAAGGAGGACAGGTGAAACTCCCATATGTACAGCAGAGGAGGGCATATCAATGAAAGATAGTTGCAGCAGCAACACCAATCACATATCTATATGGTATAGTAGGTACTGCACAGTGAAAATGTGTTTTTTGTAACTGTCATACAAGATGATATAACAATGTAGAGGATATCTGTGTGAGATATGCATCCTTACATAAATAATGCAGAGGAAATCTATCAGGGATCTGACATACAATTGGGGTAGGGTGCATATTGTGAAGCTGTGCAAACTGATATGCCCAAATAGTGGAGGCCTCTTGTAATGTGGCCACAAGTAAAAGCTCATGGAAAACATTACAAGAACCGACCACGATCATGAACTATATCAGAATAATACCATCAGTAATCCCATGCCTCTGACATAACATACGTGATGTAGAGTGATAAGAGATTAGTCTGCACACACACACACTTGGAACAACTATTATGATACATCCACACTCTAGTAGAGTAAATACGCACACTGTCCTGTCACTGTAACCTCTGCTGGAGGTGTTAGGAGAGACACTGCTATACCTGTATGTAACAGTATGGGCAAAACCTTGTAGCTACCTTGTGTGCATGGCATATATTCATGGCACAATCCACAGTGTCACAAATGATATACATGCCATTAATGTTGTTAAAGAATTATGTATGTAATGTTTGAATAAGCAGAACAGGTAGCACACATGCATGTGGTGTAACAATTTGACTGGTGTTCCGCACCATCAGACAGTCATGAATATTCCACAGAAAGAATACCTAGGTATGGCCAATAAGCTGTGTGACAATGCACAGTGACATAGGTGGTACACTTCAGTTACACATCACTAGAGAAGTGTAGGGAGGTACATGAAGAAGGGTGCATTGTACTTAGTCAATGGTGTGATGAAGGCTGTGAACTATTAAGGTATTATGGCCTCTATGTGTATGTCCTTCACATGCCCAGCACTTGTGTTACATTCAAGGGAGTAGTCAGCACTGTGACCACATGCCTGTGGATGTACCACTTACCATCTAGCTCAGGACACAGGTCACATACCTATTAATCTGATTATAGGCTGTAATGTCCACTTTATACTTGGGAGGCATGTTTTTTTTTCCTGAATCAACAAATCTCCCCATGTGTCTTGTCAATGCAGGCTTTGTTGTGGCTGTGGCAGCAGTTTTTGGTATGTGTTTGTACTGTCTGTAGTATATTAATATCACAATTGGAGTCAATGATTGCACACAGTTTGTAGTCCTTCAGGCAGCTATTTGGACAAATCATGTTAATGTTATCTGTGATATCCATCACATAATTAATGGGCAGGAAAGGAAGGACCTAGCAGACAGCACTAATATACAGACCTGATCACTGGACCTGAGATATAGGTCACATCACAAATTTCAACATAGTGAGATGCCACTTATGTGATACACTGTTTTACCCATTTGGTGATATAGTTGTTTATGGCTACATATGACAGCGTTGATTGAATACCTCAGTTTGGATTTGTGTCAAATGCCTTGACCTGGTCAAGTTCCTCAAAATGATACTGTTATCATCTTGCATGTCCTTGATGATCTCTTTGAAGACATCTATCAGATGTAACAGACATAATGTAGCATTAACAACTCACACAGCTCTGTTGCACATAGCCAGAATATTACTTGTGTTTATATAGAACATGTCCATGATGACATGTTGATCTACCTTGCAGCCAAGGAGAGTCAGGATGTCTTTATACATTCATACATCAGGTGCTGTCCCCCAGCTCAGGTAGATGCATATTGATGTACATCCTTGTATGGGAACACAGCCCATGTGGAGTATGTGTTGAAGTGTGTATTCAACCATATCAGGAAGGTGTATGTGCTGAGTCACGCCATAGGCAATATATGATGTTGTCACAGCCCACTGATCCCATGTGATAGGCCTGGATGAAGATAGGACAGTGCATTCTGCCTATATTGATCTGACCTAGGATTTTGACACAATCCCCCATATAGGTATCATTGTGAAACCCTCCCAGCTAAGTATTAACCCTTATGCCAACTGGATCACCAACATAACGCATACTGTGAATGTTGGGAAATCAAGCTGTATCAGTCGAGCTGTCACCACTGGCAAACCCCAGGATATATGCCTGGCCCTTCACTGTTTATTTGTTGTATTTCTCATCAGCTCAGGCTAAAGTATATGGCCTTTGGCTTACCAAATTTGCTGAGTCTTGTGTATTGGGTGCCACCATTGAGTCCACTAATGATGAGAACATAGTACAAGAGGAGCTAACAGAGGCAACTGAATGGTGACAAAGGTATACAATCTACAAATAATTGCAGAAATGCGTGTTTGGTACATTGTCCATTTGAAAAGTGGAATTCCATGTTAAGCACACCATTGACAAAAGTCTTGCTATGCAGAATCCCAGTGATGCAATCACTGGGAACACATGCAGATAGGAATCTGAACTTCAACCACCACCACATGTCCACAGTTGTACTGAAAGCCTACATTATACACATCATACATTATGCCATTATAATGAGATCTTAGGACTGTATGACAACATTGTAGTCAAACCTCATTAGAGCACTCATAGAGTATAATGCTCTCTTTTGCATGTACCTCATCAGATGCATGCAGCACCTGGAGAGACCACAGGGCTTTCAGAGAAAGATAACACAGGGCCTACAAACCATGCAATGATGTATGCAGATAGATTAAAAGACATGTCGCAAATCTTTATTGTATAGGATGAGGTGACTTCTGCCTGGTGTCCAGGCCAGTCTCTGAGCCTCCCCAGGTGAAAGTACTGCACATCAAAAAATCTGATACAGCTGATGACATAAGCAGTGTCTGTTGTGGTAATATAACAGTGCCCCTCATGGTGCTGTAAAATGCTGTCTGTAATGTCAAGCAGCATCTAATACACACACACATACACAGTTGACTGCAGTGAGAATAGAACCCCTACCTAAGTACACAGACAACAGAACCCAGTACTTTACGCAAGCACCACAGATTAAGTCTGACTTGAATTGTCTCAGACAACACTTAATAGCAGATGACGTCACCAGTGTATCTTGAGGGGAATATAACAGAGTCCCACATGCTGGTGTAACATGCCCTCTGTAATGACAAGCAAGTGCTCACACACACACACACACACACACACACACACACACACACACACACACTTGACTACAGTGAGAAAATAACCCCTACATATCTAAGTACACAGACTACAGAACACATTACTTTACATAAGTGCTATGGCACAAGTCTGACTTTTACAAGATGACATCAGCAGTGCATGTTAGGGACAAAATGTTGTATGGGCTGCATGAAATGCATGTATAAGCATCTGTAAAAATCAAAATGCTGTCATTCCTTGGTATTGGAGTAGTAACTGTGGGATACACACTTCTGGTCTTTTGTCTACAGACACAGACACAAACACACACACACACACACACACACACACACACACACACACACACACACACACACACACACACACACATGCACACTCAGTTGACTGAAGTGAGAACAGAACCCCCTACTTATCTAAGTACACAAACTACAGAACACAGTACTTTATGCAAGTACCATGGCACAAGTATGACTTTTACAAGACTGCAGGTGAACTTATAGTAGATGACATCAACAGTCCATATGGGGGACAAGAAGCTGGAGGGGATGCATGAAATAGATATGTAAGCACCTGCAAGAATCAGAATACTGCCAATCCTTGGTATTGGAACAATAACTATGGGATACACAATTCTGATGGCACGATGCAAGGGTAATCCTATGTGGTCAATATTACAAAATCGGAAACCCGTTTCAGCGAATACCACAACACCGACACGTATAGCCCGAACCGCAAATATACTGAACCCCCTAAACCGCAAAAATTCAAATCTCAAATCGCCATAGTCGGCCAACACCAACGCGCGCTACATACTACATACCCAAACATAATACATAAAACACATACATACACTAACCAAACCCTATGTCTAACCCTACACTAAACCTTACATACAATACTATCTATGCACTTACCTTAACCCGCACCCTAACCCTAAGGTCCGTAACTATTGCACACTTACCCTACAAACATATACCCAAACAAAACAAATAATCCACACACATACACATAACAAAACCCTACTTCTAACCTACACTAAACCTTACATACATTATCTATCTATGTACTTACCTTAACCTGCACCCTAACCCTAAGGTCCATAACTATCACACACTTACCTTACGGAGCTATACCACAGACAGGCCATCCATGACACTTCGACATTTTGCGTTTCATGGTTTTGAACTTTCGCCATTACCGTAGTTCACGCTATACGTGTCGGTGTTGTGGTATTCACTGGAACGGGTTTTTGATCTCGTAATGTAGACCCATCCTTTGGGCTAGGCAGCATGTTCTCTTTATGTCACAGGCTAGGTTGAGAACCCTGTGCCAAGTTATTTTTGTCCCATTTGATTTGAAGATGTCCAGCATTTCCAGTATGGTAGGGTCTGATACTGTTCTGTAGGGCAGGCATAGGTCACCTCTCAGCAGTCTTCTTGATACTGACTACAGTGACAGGTCTTTCACTCTTTCCATATATGTCATGTTGGGAGACCCTGGAGTCTCCCAGGCACAACCCTGTGTCTTCTCCAATTGCTGCAGGTGTCTGGTGAGGTGGAGACAGAAGGGAGCATTGTACTCAATTACTGGTCTGATAAGTGTATAGTACACCAGAGGTATGACCACCTTGGTCTTGGATGTGATGCCCATATGTATGATGTGAGCAATGGAGAATGTGTTTGTCACCACTATGGACACATAGTGAGGAATGTGTAAATTGCTATCAACATGTGTTCCCAAGTCTCACAACACTGTGTTTGAGTTTAGAGCGGTGCTATGTATATCATAATTAGCAGGGGTACTTCACTGTCAAAGGGGACAATGAGGCACTGTATGTTTTAAGGTTCAGTCTGTGAGTTTGGGTCCAATCATTTATGTGTAGCAGCCCTTTCTGTAATATGTTACATTCATTGAAGGTCTCTATATTAGTGCCCAGTTACTAGTCATCTGCAAATGTGGTAAACCACAGGCCATCTACCCTTGCCTGCACTTCAGGGATGTAGTTTGCAAACAATTGAATGTCTACCATAGATCATTGTGGTATTCTAATGATAAGTGAAGCCCTTCCGAGCTCCTAGCATAAACCCAACTAGCCTTCTCCAAAATAGAAACCTGGATGCAGTCTAAATATCTGGTACTAAATGCGAATTAAACCAAACTAATGTTTTTTTACCCTACCAAAAACTCCATTGACAAATCCACATTCACCATACAGAGCCAAAACAACACCCTCCTTGAAATTGTTCCCAACTCCAAGCTTCTTGACATCATTATTGATGAAGAACTAAAACTTGACACCCACATCCACTCCACTATCAAGAAAATCCACCAGAAGTTAGGGCTCTTCTACAGGCACAACCGCTTCCTAAGCCCCTCTACCCATCAAACTCTTGCATCCACCTTCTTACTCCCCTCCTTTATGTATGGTGCCCCTCTTTTCACCAATCTCCATCTTGGCCTTCAGTCCAAACTTGAATACTGCTATCATAAGATCTCCAAATTTGCAACCAATTCAAAAAACTCATCCCATCACTGCCACTCCCTCTTCACCCTCAACTGGCTTGAACTACCTAACCACCTCAGTTACCTACAACTCACCATTGCCCACAAGCTCATCTTTAAACCTGCCAACTGCCCAGCTCTTGCTACTTCCTTAAAACCTTACATTCCCAACCGCTCACTCAGATCGAAAAAACAAAATCTCCTTCAGGTCCACAAACCTGCATGACCTCCTGGCCATCTACTGCTGTCCCACTCCTTAGCTAAACAGTGGAACTCACACTCCCACACACCTATGCAACCTACCTAACCATACAAATTTCAAATCCCAGCTACTCTCTCATCTTTCTTCCAAATGGGAATGGCCTTTCCACGATCCAACTTAACCCTTCCCTCATTCCACCTTGCACTGACTCACCCAACTACCTCTACTATTACTTCATCCCACCCAAAACATTCCCTCCCCTACTAAAAACAAATTTTCTCTCTAATATCTATTGTAAGGGTCTATATTATAACATCAAAATCTACAAAGATCGAATGATATAATATCGAACCCTAAACACCGAAATCCGCAAATATCGAACAGTCCGAATAACGATTTTTTTTCCCCAGGGGAAAAAAATTGCTATCCCGAGAAACATACGCACAACACAAATACACACAAAAAACAGCAATCCAAACACATGCACTTAAAATCCTACACCTAAACCTAAACTAAACTTTACATACGCTACTAGCTATCCACTTACCTTAACCCAACCCTAACCCTAAGGTCCGTCACTATCGCACACTCACCTCACCCACGCCCTAACCCTAACTCACCTAACCCACCCCTAACCCTAACCTACACACAACCACACACTTACCTGACCCGCGCCCTAACCCTAACTCACCTAACCCACCCCCTAACCCTAACCTACACACAATTGCACACTTACCTGAACCCGACCCGTAACGTTCCAACATATCGAGAGCTGAAAACAGCGAAGCCACAGCAACGAATTATTTTCCTGGGAAAGAATTCGGTGTCCTGCACCTTCGCTGTTTTCAGCGTTCGACAAAACTGGTTTAATATTATAACATTCGAACTTATAAAATTTGATGTTATAATATAGACCCCATTTATACTATACTCTCCAGTCTCAAATATACTATTACCCTCTCCATGCATAATAGTTCCCTAACCTACTAATGGCTAGTAGCTATATATTTTGAAATGTTAAACCTACAATTAAGTTTATAACAAAAATATTCACTTTATGTAAATGTTGAAATTTCTGTATTGAATTATGTCTTTTCATTTTTGTAACATTGTGACAAGCCAATTGCAAATATCATGGAGCTTATCTGTAAATATTTAATTAGTTGCATGAACTATGTCCTTTTGTAACATGTGAAATGTAACTTGCAACTATTGTGGAGCTTTTCTCCCCAGGCCTCCACTAAAAACGGGCTCTTCTTGGCCCATTAGACTTTCCCAGTCATCTAACTTAAATAAATAAATACAATAAAATAAATATATAAAAGATTGGTAGCAATACAAATACAAGACTGAGGGATATAAATCTATATTGCAATATAAATTTGACTAGTTGTTGTGACAGATAACTTTTACAAAGAAAGGCCCACCTCTGGTAGAAAATACTGCATTTTGTACTTTATTATTATCACACAACTTAACCTAGATGACTATATGGTAAACTACAAATTTACCCCAAACCTAGCCCATCTTATCTCTTCTTGATAGGGGACTAAGTAGTCTGGGACACCAGTGGAGATTTACCAAAAGAAACATACATGAAAGGGTAGGCTTCTACAGATGTGTAGAAGCTAAAGTTACAAGTGTTAGAGATTAAAGTACTTATGTAAACTGGCTGAAACTATGGGTAGAGCAAAAGAAAAGCTAAACAGCTAGGGGACAGTAATATAACTGAGCTGGCTGATGTTAAAGTGTCACTAAAGTTGCAATCTGAAGTGAGTTTAACTTCAGAAAATGCAATACAGATCACCAAAGAGGCTTTATTTGTAAAGAAACAAAATGCTGTCTTGAAAATGGCAAATCTAAAATGACATATGGCAATGGTCAGTTGTCAGGGTCAATCAATGTAAGTGTTTTTACAGGAAGTAGACTAAAAGTGAACTTGGCAGATCACAAGTTCCGTCTGTTAAGCTGACTCAGAGCAGTAAGCAACCAGGGGCAGAAGGCATAAGAGATGTTTAGAGATGGCTCAGAGATTCTGCTGTCATTTGTAGGCCTAAACTGATTAAAGAAGTTGCTTCTGAGAATAAAACTGAAAATCTCCAGACAGAATTTTCTTGGGCTTAGTATCTACTATGGATAATATTAAATCAGATCTGCAAGTAAAATTCCCTTTTCAAAAAAGTTCTGTGAATTTCAAGATTAATACAGGTGCCATTTTAACTGAATGTCATATACTACCTAGAGAAATATCTCAAAGCATCTATAGTTGCATGAGGCAGAGACATAGTGCTGCAGGAAACCCAAGTACGGTGCTAGTGTTCCTGTCATGTCTGAGAGAAAGGGTACAAGTAAGTTCAGGCTTTATGTGCCGAATGGTACTTACAAAGTAATCTGCTCAACACAGTTGTGGTATGCGGGAGGGCTCTAATTGCTAGAATAAACAAAGTCAGCATAAATATATGGGGTGAATTTGGTCTTTTAACTGTTAACCAGTAAAAATAAAAGTAAAGCCTAATTCTTTCTCATACGCCTTGACTACAACCATGCCAGAGTGCCATTTCCCTATGCTGTCAATGCAAGATCTTGGTGTAATAGAAAGTATAAATGAAAAAAGAAACTGATGTGTGCCACTGGTTCAAGGGATAAAGAAAAATGCCAATGTCTGTGTATAGCTTGATTTAATGAAGCTTAATGATGTAGAATACAAAAATATTCATTCAATCTACATTACAAGACATATAATGTAAATTGATCAATGCCAAGGTATTTTCAAAGTAAGATGCTTCCAGTGGGGTTTTAAAATACCAAAGGAAAAAGATAAGCAAAAGCTGACATCTTTCATTATTTGAATAGAAGGTTCTGTTTTTAGAGACTGCTGTTTGGTATAATCTCAACACCAGAAAATGTACCTAAAATGAATGACTTAAAGGGCATGAAGGTGCTCAGGGATGGCATGCTGTTGTTTGGTCCAGATAAGGAGATTTATAATTTGAAGTTAGAGGCAGTTAGTCCAAAGTATTAAAGAGCTAGGTTTGAAACTAAACTGAGAAAATGCTGTTTTGGAAAGTTCAAGCAATTGTGTTTTGGGCAAATCATTAAGAGTTGGTGAAATCAAACCAGATGCATGCAAAGTCAGAGAAACAACAGAATTAAAGAGTTATAGGTTTGTGACTGAGTTACATCTTACCCTAGACAAGATTAACTTCTTGAGTAAGACTGTGCCACTTACAGACATAACGATTAGAGAAGGGCATACCCTGGTCATCAGGAAATGTTCAAGCCCAGTCCTTCAGCAGAGTGAAAGAAATGCTAACAACAGTTACAATGCTAGCACGCTACGATGTCACCAAGGTAACAACAGTGAAAGCCGATGCCAGTAGTTATAGCCTAGAGGCAGTCTTACTCCAAATGAATAAAGAAGTGCTATATCCTGTTGATTACTGCAGAATGCTAATAGATGCTGAGCAGAAATATTCTCAGGGCAAAAAAGAGTGCTTTGATCATTTGTGGGCATGTGAGAAATTCTCCAGATATCAGTTAGGGCTAGAAAGTTTCCTTTGCCAGAGTCACCGCAAGACATTGATTTATCTGACAAAATCCTATGATCTAGAGAATATACCAAACAGATGAGACTGAGACGGTTTAATGATAGAGCAATCCATATGCTTGGAAAAAGTTGATTGTGCCTCATATGTTATCTGGAGATCCTATATGTGACCAATACAGTCAGAAACTGTGTGGCATAAAATCAGCCCCACTAGTAATTATAGAGACAAGACAAGATAAAACAAGTGACAAGAATGAACATGAGTTGTGGACTGTTATCAGATATATCTGAGTTGGATAGCATAACTGCTAGACACAGACAACAATACTGTGTAAAAATAATACAGTCAGAGCAAAATTGTCATAGCACAATTTCTTATTGCTGTAGCAAGACAAAATAAAAGAACCTTCTTCACAACTTGCTGACGGATTAAAGCAGGTATACAAAGGACAGTAAGGTTTAACAACATATTGTCAAAAAAAAAAAAAAAAACAGTGTGGTGACCTAACATTAATCTGGACATTGTAAAGCTTGTAACAAAGTACCAGTTCTGTATTATCTAAAAAACTCTCAGACAAGATCAACATTACTTCTGACACCCTTTCACATGTGGTCGTTTGCAAAAGCTGTCTAATGACTTGTGTCAGTTTGAGGGCAAAAGTACATGATAGTAGTAGGCTGCTACTGTCAGGACATATGTATGTAGTACAACTAGACAACAAATTATAGCAAGGTTCAAGATTATATCTGCAAGTGTTGCAACTGTTTCTCTTTCCTCTAAACTGTTACCACAACTACACTGCAAAATAATGGCAAGCAGTTTGTGTTGACTGATGACTAGATTTACTCATACTATGTCAAGTTTTTACTTCAGTTAAGTGAAGAAACTGAAAGGGCAGTCAAAATAGCTAAAAATATCTTGAGACAGCCTGATCTTCAGAAATCTCTCATGCCATTGGAACTTCTCCAAACAGTGTCAAATGATTGAACCAATCCCAGCTTGGAAGACAAATATGAACTAACATGCCAATGCTAGAATGCAAATTTCAGACAAAAACTACTCCATAGGAGACAACAAAACAAAATGACCAAAGATAAAGTTTTTTTTTTTTTGATAAAAGATTTTAAAATAGACTAATTCCACCCAACCACGGCTTGTCCTTCAACCAGCCAACTAGTGTGCCTAAAGATAGAGTAGGAGAGAAAGGTGGATACAGCTGGGGTTGAAGTGTGGTAAACTAATGAACTAAGTTCATGCATGGTGCAAAAAGAAGATGGTGAGACATTACTGGATGTGTACTCCAGCAGCTGTAAATGACCCTCAAGTTAGATGGCAGTCAGTCCCATGTGGTGTTTGAGCCAATTTTAACCAGGTCCTTACTTAGTCAAAGTGCTCCAATTTCTGCCACAGTATTTTAAAAATCCAGTCAAATGTGAAAGTTCCAAATCCAAGGCATGTGAAGACAGACTGTGTGTTGTCAATCCTATTCCTGATGCTTTCCAGAATGTTCCACAATGTGACTCCATACAAAATGCTATTTGTTAAAATTGCTTGTGTTAACATTTTCCTTCCACATGTTCCAGGTATGTTAACTTTACTCACAGCAGATGAGAACCTAAATTTCTGATCAGGAATCAGGACTGTAATGAAGTAATATAGACAGATAATTCACTTTTAAACAGAGGAGGAGGATGTGGATTGTAAAGAGAACTGGACTGGAAATAGAAACAAAAAGAAATTCAAAATTTGCAAAATGAATAGCAGCTTAAGTTAAATACATGATCCATTTGCTACTCAGCAAAAAATACACTTTATTGAAGACAAAACATATGTCATTGAGATGAAGGCAATTGGATTACTGGCTGTTAACTGATTCAAGAAGCCATTCTGTCTTAAATATCCAACTGTAATTTAACACAGTAGATCTCTCTCTGCCAATCTGCCAAACTCATGAGTCATCTAAACCATCTCGGCAGATGCCTTTAGTTTATATTTATGACAAGAACCCTGGTAAGACAAAACACAATGGTGAAATATGTATTGCTTGCTGATAATTATGGGAACTTCAGTTGTGAATCAGAGTCTATTCTTCCTACAGAAATGCTTTATTGGCTTAGGATTGATCTGCTATGTGAACAAAACATGACTATTGTTCAAATTAGGAAGAAAATCCAAGAAGTAGGTATACATTCCTCCATGCAATAACACAAAAATAGCTGAAGATATATTTTGCTGGTTTTGCAACAACATCCTTCCAGAAAACCATTATATTAGGAGACCTTAACACTGACCAACAGCTTATTCATCAAGAAAGAACATCCAATCCAAAGAAACCTATATGGATTCAGACAGGTTATAAATGCACCCAGTAAAGTACATAAAAAGAGGGTGAGACTATCTGTCCTAAACTGGATTCTAATCAGCAATTACAGCAATCATTCAGCAACTCTGTTATGTACTTGACATCCTAAGTAATCAACTGCTTACTTATCCAGTTAGATGTTATAATAGCATAAATAATACAGGCAAGTATGTGATCTAGCCTCTTTCAATAAAGACACATTCATTCACTAGAAATATGTGACTAGTCAACTGTAACAAATATGCCTGTGCACAATACTATGTACACACCAACTTAGAATAAAGAAAATAAACTGGAACATTGTACCCTGGCTTATAAATGAAACAAATCAATTTATATAAAACTGTGTGCTATTGTATGTGTTAGGGTACAATGCACACACAGTCTTAGTGGATCATGTAGGCTTTATTGAATCCCGACCATTATCTTTTGGTTTTAATGAGGAAATAGTAGAAACATAAACAACAAAGGTGTCTTAATTACACTTTATATGTCTTTTAAATATACATATATTATTATTTTTTGTTTTCTACATAAAACATGATAGGCTGACAGTATTATCCCAGTACAGTCTAATTTATTATCAAATTGTACAAACTTTTATATATTAAATAAAAGTAATAAGTTAA
Organism: Protopterus annectens; assembly: GCF_019279795.1. Lineage (NCBI taxonomy): Eukaryota > Metazoa > Chordata > Ceratodontiformes > Protopteridae > Protopterus > Protopterus annectens. The sequence goes on from NC_056742.1 coordinate 197,571,540, forward strand.
ATTTGGGGGGTAGATGGTTTAGTGTATGAGTTACTCAGTCAGCATTGCATTCTTTTGAATTTAAAACATTTTTTGCTATGAATTACACCTCTGATTTGTATATATACTATTGGTTATTCTTTTTTCTTTTTGGTTCAAATTTTTGGGAATAGAAAAGGGCTATCTTTCACTGCATTGGTTCAAATGAGAGCATTTTACTAATGAGAGTTATGCATGATTATACACTGAAATCTCTTGATAACATTTATTTTGTTTGACTGAATGCATTCAAACAACAACCACTAAAGCTTCAGATATTTCAGTGTTAAATTAAATTGAGTTTTACTTACAAACTGAGTTTGATGTCCCAACAATGTCTTGAACTGTTTTCAGTTTAGCATATGATTTAGGAAACAGCAAACAGCAAGAAGGTCATGACATCTACATGTCTAGATCATATAAACACATATGGATATATGATGAGATCACTACTGCAAGTGCATGCTGCTTCTAAAAGTCAAATGTTGAAGTGCTGCACACTCCAAATATTATTTTTATATAAAATTTATATCCAAGCCTGTTTCTGTTTAAAAAAGGAGAGAAGAGAGGAAAAAGGGAGACACAGTTCACAATTTGCTTAATTCCTCTCAATAACATTTCTATTAACAATGGTGTTTTAAAGGACCATGCTTTATAAATTATATAAACAAACAAAACAAGGCTTCCCCTTATTCCCTTTAATGCTTAGATGGGTCATAAAACCTTTATAGGCTCATAGGATCATTGGTACGTACTAGGCTAATTGCACTTGTGGGACATTTGAAGCCTAACCAATTTCCCTTTTTATGGTCCATCTAACCTATCCCATTTGGTTATAGACTGGCCCTCCCCTTCCCAATGGTTGATAATTATATATTACCTCAATGAGAATAACTGGCATCATATAGATAAATTGAGTGGAATCATTGCATGGGATAAAGCTGCATCTGTCCACTAGTAGTACAGGGAAAGTCCTGGGGTAAATTTTTTGTTTCTCATCCATAGATCAAAGTTGCCCTTGAAAAAGGACAGGGATAAACGTTGTTTTATGTGGATAGGGTTTCTGTTTCACAGTAGTGGTATCCTCTATGAAATATACCTGAATCTCCAAACTATTATATTGATGTTGCAGAAGCGATTTAGATCCCTAGACTGTGTATTTTTGATGCAATTTGACTTATTGGTTTGCAGTAAATCCATCATTAATGGGTCATAGGATGCCTTTTATGTTGGAAGCAAGTTCCCTCTTAGCAGTCTGTAGGATACAGAGTATTGTAAAAGAGCTTTGAGTCTGTCCATGTAGGACATGTTGTTTAGACCTTGTATACTTTTAGTAAGATATCTCTGTGGGCATTCTAGTTGTTGCATATGTCTAGACAGATACATTCCAAAGGGTGTATTATATTCACTGACTTGCCTAATATCCTTTTTTATAAGCTGTGCAACATAGCAGGACTTTCTTACAACAATAGACACATGCTGGTCAAAAGTTAGGTTACTGTAAGTTCCAAAATCCAACATACCTGGATCAGCCCTTGGGGAGCTATTGTCAATTATGTGAGTTTCATGGTGTTCATGACTTCCCAAAGAATATGATAATTATTTCTGTTTGCATTTAATTCAGACTATGATTTTGTCAATTTGTCTTCCTTTTTACCTTTGTAAATAGTATTGATTACACAAAAAATTAAGGTTTTAAGAAAAATGAAAATTTTCTAACTGAAATTCATTATTTTACTTTTGAAGTTTTACTGACAATAGGAGCTATAACTAATTCAATAAATGAATTAAGTAAGGGAATTGAGTTATTTTAACAAATACAATTGATGAAATTTAATAATAACAAGTCAGAATCTATTTTAATAAATTAGCAGTTAAATCCCGTATTAAGAAATAAATATAAACATCACTGAGATAGACATGAATTTAAATACTTAAGAATAGTAATTTAGTATATTAATCAAACACTTAACAACCTTTTAAAACTAACCACAGATACATTTTTGCTAAATAAACAATGGAATGAGAGTTTTTTTCCCTTCTGAAGTCAGATCAATGCTTATTAAAATAAATATATTGCCAAAATGTTATATTTATTACAATCAACAGTATTAATGCTTTGAAAAACTCTAATAAGAAAGATGGAAAAATATTGCTGACATTTCTTTGGCACCCTATTACATCAAGAAATTCATATAAAAATTTAGTAGAATAGGTTTTCTAAATGTAGAGTCATATGCATTAGCAGCTGTCCTTAACACTGTAGTTAGACCCTAATTGTACTAGTCAACTTGAAAAAAATAATCATGAGCAAATAGTTTAAGCCCTTGTAAAAATATTGGTTTAAATACATTTAAAATTATTAGTGATTTTATATGTTTCCTAAAATATGGCATTGATAAAAAGTCAGTTATAAAATTAGACTCTGCAAATATGCAAACAGCATTGTGGACTTTTAGAAATTATAACAACAGGACTAAATAAAAAAAGACAATTAAATGTTCCTATTCTTTTATAACACAATCTATAGAAATTCAAGCTGTTATTCATATTTAGACATTAAAAAATAGCAATAGGTTATTTTTGTATGATTGCCTAAAGGTGCCATTATGTCAACAAAAAAAATATTTTAAAAAATCCTTTGAATATGTCTGAGTGCCTGTTAGTGCATTCGACCAAAGATAGATTAAACAATTATTTTGATTTTTTTTAAATGAAAGTGAAAAAAGTACCAAAATTACACACACACACACACACACACACACACACACACACATATATATATATATATATATATATATATATATATATGTATGTGTGTGTGTGTGTGTGGATCCCCTTTAAATGATCGAGTTTTCACTTACCTGAAAATTAAAAGGATGAGGCAACTTTGCTGAAAACTTACTTTCATGAATGGTCGGATTACTGGAATTTTAATCTGGGAAAAAAAAACACTTGGCCACCATGGTGAACTTTGCTCTTTTCCCCCTGTAGTACAATCTCAGAGTTGGTATTTTTAGTTAGGGGGTGTGGGGGTGCAGTCTCCCACATGGGGGGAAGTGGGGGGTGAAACCATCCACTTGGGTGGGTTATGTTTTGGTTTGTTTATTTTTCATGGTGGCCAAGTGGTTCCCTTTTAAGAGTTAAATTGCAGTGATCTGACTTTTCATGAAAGTCAGTTTTTGGTAAAGTCATCTTGTCTTTTTTCAGTTTTGGGTAAGTAAAAATATGATTATGTAAAATAGATCCATATACATATATATATATATATATATATATATATATATATATATATATATGTATGTTGTTAAAGGTGGTATTTTCTATAAAAGAATAGAGTACTACTAAACATCAATAATAATAATGATAAAAAACTATTAGAAATAGGCAAAATTTAGCAAAGTGAATGATTTGCTAGATGAAAAAAATATCCAAAGTGTCAAAATCTGTTAATCAAACATTATCCAGTTTGCATTATAAGATTTTTATACAGAGAAACTTGTATATAGTTTTTATCACAACAGATATACTTTCTAAATATAATAAAACAATTACTACATGTTGCTGGATGTGTAAATAGGCTGTTTTTGATATTAGTAATATTTAATGCATTTTGTGCTAAGAATTACATAGTAACAAGAGTAACAATTTCAATAATGTTTCTGTACCAATGATAATAAACATTAAGCATTACATAATGCTATGGAGCCTTCTAGCAGTGTCCCAAGAAATTATTACTGGGAAATATAAGTCTGACTCGATACCTATTTTTAAATATTTCATAATTTTATTGCAGAAATATGTAAGAAGGTATAAGAAACTTAAATTTAAGATCTGTAAATCATGATATGTAAATGAAACTTTGAAGTTAAGATCTGTAAATTATGCTAATAATTCACACTGCTGGGTTGATTTAGAATTCTTGATATCGAAATATGAAGAATGTTGAGCTGGAGGTGCATTTGTATTATTTTGATTATTACAAAATATTAATGAAGGACATTGTTGATCATAATTTATCTTCCTTTCTATGTAAATGTTGTATATATGTTAATTCAATAAAAATCATTTAGAAAAATAAAGTGATAACTTATTTAAATTTGTTTTTGAATCCCTTGAGAAAAAATGGATGTTATTCTAAGGCTGTTACCATTTAATTCATATTTCTGTAATATTTGTCTTTCATTTGATAACAGATGCACTTTTCAAGAAAGCACTAAGAAGTGTATGTGTTAACTACCCTTGTCAATGCTTTTTTGTCTCCCAAACATATACATGCACATTTTGTAGATTAGTAAATTACTTTTGCATGCTAGCTGTTATACTGAAGGTGTTTATGTTTCAGTGTTGCTTTATGTTGAAAAAATGTTAAAATGTATCTTGAGAAATAAGCATTCATATATCATCTCTCCATACACTGTTTGGAAAACAGTACCTGCTTAATTTATTTATCTTTCATAAATAGGAGCAATCCCAAATATTCAGTGTTTCTTGCATATATTCTTTGTAGATACCTGTTTCTGTTATCCTTTGTGGAGATATATACACTATGAAGTGTTTTCTAAAAAATATCTAACACACACACACCTTAAACAGTTTATTTAATAAAACTGCTGTCTGCGAATACATAAGTGAAGCTTACTTAAGTGAAGCCATATTTCTTATTTTTTTTTTAATACAGTCTGCATTACTGGTATATGTCATGTAGTATTACCATAGTTTGTAGGTGCATAGGTAGTTACTAGGTCTACAGTCTTGAAGACCAATGAAAAGCCCAGCCCAATGTCCTAATTAATCCAGAGCACTATCTCATTAAGTGACCTAATCAGAGTAATACAACAGGCAATTGAAAAAGGAAGTAGGAAGGGAACAAGCCTTATACAACAGTAAGAAGCACATTAACAGCTCATAGCCTTAATACTGTGTGCTAACTCCCAAACTAAACGAATACAACCACATGATGTGGGAATATAACTTACTGTCTTTTGGTCTTCCAGCATCAAATATGATTGTGCTACCTGTTGAGTTTCAGACACTATCAGTTCTTTAATAATTTATAACATATACTTATTTTAGCTGTACTAGAAATGCCCTGAATTCTTTTAAGCTTTTGAAACAAAAAGATAAGTATATATTTTTTATTTACTTTGCCTACAATTTCTAAACAACACAGTGGTGCAACAGTGTTGCTACTCCATAGTGCTTGTTTCCCTGATTTCTTTCCTACTTGGAGTGAATTCTTTGTCAGTTCTATATGCCCTTATTCTGTCTGTGTGGCCTTTGACTATGTTATCCTGTTTCTCTTATCCCATACAAATGATGACAAGTTGAACTGGTGATCTTCCAATCTGTCAAAAGGTGCATCTGCAATATGTATTTTTGTGTGTGTGTGTGTGTGTGTGTGTGTGTGTGTGTGTGTGTGTGTGTGTGTGTGTGTGTGTGTGTGTGTGTGTGTCTGTACACCCCGTGATGAACTATGTCCTGTGAAGACTGGTTCAATAACTTTTATCCATTGCTGGCAACATAATCTCTAACTACCCAGCAGACCTGAAGATTATGAAGTGAGTATCACATGAATGAATAGAAAGATAAGCTAAGTTCAATTCCATTGATGTACACGAAGATGAAAATTTGTTCAGGAAATTGTGTATATTATAAAAATAGCTCTAATTTTAGGTTATGCACAACAGTTTTATGCAATGTTATTCAGCTAGGTATTTAAATCAGTTCTAAGTAGGGTCTCCTTTTTCTGCCATTTTATTATCTCTTCTCTGAAGCTACAGCTATAAGTTGGCTTGACTTTTACAGTATCAGTTGTTATTTTCTGAGTTCTTAAGTGAATAAATCAGCATTATTCATCTAATTCTTTGCTTTATTCCCTTTTCAAACTTGAAACAAAAAGCCAGCTTTGGCCAGTGAGTTGTAACTAGATCTTGTGGTAATTAAACCCAGCAGCTGTGGGAAATGACTGCAGTTCTGAGAAAATATGCATTATCGGATCAGCTTTAAGCTATTTCCAACCTCCTGTTATTTTGTATTACAGGAGCAGTCAGACATCTTTGTCTTTAGACTCTTGGAAGATAATACCAAACAAAGCATTTGGACTCCATGTTTAATCTAGGGAAGCACATTAAAACTATTTCACTTATATTACCATTTACATCAGTTTTGTGTGGTTCCTCTTCTATGTTGCTCTGAATCTGAAGTTAGAGTTATTAACTGAAGGTTATTGCAGTTTTCAGTGCTTTACAACTTGCTTCTGTGCTGTGCCTGTGTATATATATCAGTTCTGAGTTGGCTGCCTCATTTTTTTCTGCATTTCTTCTATTTCTCCTCTGAATCTGAAGTTGCAACTATAAAACTAATTTTTGTGTTACTGTAGCCATTGTTATTTTACTGAGGTCTTAAATTGATTAATCAGCATTACTTACAGTATCTATTTTTTGTTTTAGTCACTTTTTAAACTTTAAAATAAAATGCCAGTTTTGGTCAGCTGTGTGAATTGTAACTAGAGTTAGTGTTAATTAAACCTGGAGAGAGTGGGAAATGTCTGCATTTTTGGGAATATAAGCACTATTGGATAAAGTTTTATGCTGTTTCCATTTTGTATTACTCAGTCACCCATCTTTTTCTTTAGACTTTTGTAAGCTTAGTCATTTTTCAAATTGCTTTCAAAAAAGTTTTTTCACATTTAACTTGATTTTTAGCTGTTATTGTTAATACATTGCAAGTGTTTTTGGGCTACATTCAGATCCATCTGGAGTTCCGCTGTGGCGACCCCTAACTGGGAAAAAGCCGAAAGACACAACTGATGTATACTAAACTGCACTTTATCTGACAATCGGTTGTATTACCATCTGTGCATTTTTTACTGTGCCCTTGTTCTTGGTTTGAATGTATCACTACACTGGACTCTTGACAAAGTTATCTTCTTTGATTTCCTGCACTTTCTTTTTGTCTTCCAGCCTAAATCTGTTTGTTTCTGCACAATGGATGGCCCGAGGCATTGTCTTTACATTAGGAAGTCTAAGATCTGCTCTTTAGTGGCAGTAGAAAGGGGCCAGGTCACTTCATTGCTAGGATTCATTGTTTGAAACCTTCAAGTGTCTTGTCTGCTATTGGCCAGAGAGCAAACTTGTTTATTTGTTTGAGCTTTGTTTCTGCCTGTATAAAGTCATTATGTTTGTGTGACATGGCTCATCGAGCAGCAGCAATTGGCAGTACACTGTGTAGACAAAGATATTTAGATTACTTTCAGAATATTATGCGTTCTAGGCTGGTATGAGTCAAGCAATGACCAGCATGCTACCTTATCCAGGGACGATGCCACCATACAAACAGAAGATAATTGACTTTAATAACTGGCTTAGTTTCTGGTGTCACACTAAGGGGATGCAATATTTGTCAGCATGGAAGAACATGGTCAACAGACCATGCTGCTTTGACAGGGATGATCTGCACCTTTCCCTTCTAGGCTAATAAATAATAGCTAAAACACTGTCTTCCTTTTAGTGCCTTTTTTAGCAAATGCTGACTGAAAATACTTCTGATATAGCAAATCAAAACCAAGAAAATCTAAAGGTATTACTGCTCAATGCTAGGAATCTGAACAAGAAACTCCACCACTATAAGCTCTTCTCACTTTAGAGAATGCTATTGCCTTTGCATTCACTGAGACATGGTTTAAAACCACAGAGAGTATCCCAGCAATGCAAGGCTATAGTACCTTCCACACATTTCGACCTGCTACTACACAGGCAGTGACAAAAGTTGGAGGTGTCTCAGTTTGGTTTCCCTATTAAATCAAAAATAAATATATCTCAAGATTGGCAAAACAAGATGATGCACTTGAGCTCTGCATTCAAATAACCATAGGCAAAAATCCCACACCAATTTCTTGTAAGCTGTATGTCCCCATCTATGACTCAGAAAACCTATAACATCTATTGATGTTTACTGGAAACACTCAACATCCAACCCTAGACCATATTCATGGGTGACTTTAATTACCCCACTATTAACTTGGAATCATATACAACAACATATTCCTGGATTTTGTAAACACAAACTCCCTGGACCAGATTTCAAGCATGTCGACCAAGGGCACAATACCGGATCTAGTTCTCACTAATATGGGAGAACACTGCACACCGCATAGTGTAATGTCTGCTCTGGTAAGATCAGACCACAAAAACAGTGTTCTTTGAAACACAAATAAAACATGGAAGCCCAGCTAATCCTGGAATGTTAAGGAACTACACTAAGATAAACTTCCAACTATTAAGTGATGTCCTGACAAAAAGTCAAGCCCCGTAAACCCTGAGAACATTGCTGCCTATGTGGAACTGTTCACAGAAACCCTGTACTAATATGTTAATAGCTGTATACAGGCAGCTGTACCTACAAGGAATAAGTACAGGACTAACTCAAAAAACAAGCCACCCTGATGGAATCACAACATCAATAGGCTGTATAACAGAAGGAAGAAAATCATGGCAAAAATGAGGAGGTGCAACACCCAGCAGGACAAAAGCACTCTCATCAATCTAAATAAAGAACTCAGAGGACATACAAAGTCTACCAAAGCCAAATGTATTGTAAATATGGACTCTCAGTCCAAGGACAACCACAAAACAATCTTAAGCTATGTCTCTACCCTCAAAGACAATATATAATTGTGTGCAGAGCTCATTGTTAATGGAACCACCTATACTGAGCCAGAAGATATAGCAAACTTACTGACAGACAAATTCAGCTCTAACTTTACCTATCTCTCCTTCTCAGCCTACCCTCAGGAAATACCATCAAATATATCTCCCTATACTATCACTAGTGAACAGGCCCTCAATGCTGTCTCTAGGGAGAAGTACACTACATCAGTGGGCCCAAACAGTATCCTAGGCTGCCTTCTAAATAGCATGAAATAAGACCTATCAGGCTGTCTGAAATCACTATTTAACTGTAGGCTCCAAACAGGCTTCATACTTCATGAATGGAGAACAGCAGCTGTCATTCCTCTGCTCAAAGGCAAGTCATATGCAGCCCATGAAGAATAGAGACCCATTCGGGAGGAGTCTTGACCAATGGAGGAGGGAGATGGAGATGTGGATGGGGATTATCAGTGTCACTGCTTGACAGAGGCACAGCAAAAAATAATATATATTTTTTTATAAAGGGGAAGGTGGCGAAAGCCACATAACTATGGGCTAGGCTTATAAATGCCCTTGGGCAGATAGCCTAGTATGAACCTATGAACCTATAAGTCTCACTAGTCTCATATGCAAAGCCATGGAAAGAATTATTATGAAAATAATTAATAATGAGATAGGAAACCTCCAGACCCTGTACCTAACTGAGTTTGGTTTTGTCAAGGGCAGGTCATGCCTACTCAACCGAACGGATGTCTTTGAGAATGTCACCAAAACAACAGACAATTTGAAAATGGATCACACAGTCTACATTGACCTAGCAAGGCATCTGCCACAATATCCCACTCAAGCATTGTTGACAAACTCATGTGGTTATATATAAACCCTTATGTCTCCCAGGTATAGCCAGCTGGCTCATAGACAGGACCCAGGAAGTGAGAATTGGGTAGTCCTCCTCTACAAAGGGGCCAGTCACAAGTGGAGTCCCTCAGGGATTGGTGCTGGGACTGCGCATTTCTGAGATCTACTTTACTGAAGTGAAGGCCAACATCAAGAGCCTCTGGCAGATCAAATTTGCAGATGACTGCAAATTAGGAGCAGTCAGAAACCCCCCCACAAACAATAATTTTCTCCAGGAAGGCTTGACACAGACAAATAACTTGTTTCAGACTCATGGACTAAAACTAAATGCCAAGAAATGCACAATAGTAGCCTTCTAAAGATATCCACCCCTAGTAACTATCATTTTTGACACAGTAGTCAGGGACATGGGGACACACATAAACAGTAATTTAGTCCCTGACCTTCAGAAGTCTGCAGTAATGTTTGTATCATTCAATGTTGTATAACTTATAAACAAATGTATGGAATCTAGGTCCAAGGAGGTCATTGTATCACTGTATTTGTCATTTATCAGACCTATCATTGAGTACAATGTCCCTCTTAGTATGTACCTAAACAGGGACATCCAACAAGTGGAGCATCCACAGATGTTCTTCAATAAAAGAATACAGGGCATAAGTAATATATCCTTTGTAGACAACCTCAAAGGTGTATCCCTGTGTTCTGTCTCCTACAGGCTATTGAGGGGAGATCTCTGCCAGGCATATGAGGCATTGTTGCACCCCATCCTGATGGACCTTTTATGTAGCCACAAATCAAACTGCACACTAATTATGTATTCTAAAGACCTGCTGAAGAGACAGGCATGTATCCCAGAGAATACCCTTTCTCTGGAGCAGGCTCCCCATCCATGTGAAGTAGAGTTCATCCCTACCCAAATGCAAGTGTAACTTGGGCAATTAGATCAGGAACAGGAACTTCATCCCTGGTTTGGTACCTGTGTCCCTAATGGACACCAGTAGCCTACAAATAGTTAATTTTCTAGACCCTGCTTGTAAACGTTTCCTTTCCCAAACCCCTGCTCCTGCTTATCACATATATCAGAACTTGTCAAAGCTTTGGGATGCATGATTAGGAATAAAACAGCTGCTGTGGTTGTCAGCTAGTACTCACCTATAAACCTATTCCTGTAAAACTGTCTCTGCGTTATCCTCAGTATCCAGCTGCACACTGAACATTCATTTTGTGCATTGAGAACCACCCACTCCTTGAGATAGGTTTTAGGAAGTCTTGTTAGTTATCCACTCTCTTATACAAACCTAGCTAGCCAACTGTGAACCTACCTCGCACATTCTGCCCCCATGAAAAATAAATTATAAGGATCCAAAGTCATGGATATGCACTCCCCTGCTATCACTACAACTGGACTGGTGAAATGGGTGTCTTGAGACAATGCAGCCATTAGAGGCAAGACTCTTGCATACAAGTACTTACACTATCACAGAGGTTGTCTGTAGCAAACACTCAATACCCACTTCATATAGTACAGACCAGTCACATAAACTCAGATATGCTGAGGCTCTTAAGTATAATCTCGCTAAACCACAAACACCTTCAAGAAATTGCGCACACTAAATAGTTCTCTGTAACCTCAAGATCACTCCACAAAAACATTACCCAAAAAGTCACATAGGGCCATAATTCACAGTGTCTCAAACACAAAGCACATAAAGCATATTAATACACAATGCAGTATTCTGGTCATAGGAGACACACAGCAGCACACTCACCAGACTAAGCAAGGAAAGAGAGTCATGGTCAGTTATGGTCAGCTATATATCAGGGGACAGGATTTATGATATCACTCATAAACTTAGGTCTCTGAACCCAAAGTACAAGTATGACTCATTTATAGTCCACATGGGTGTAAATGACCAGAGATGTACCTTTCTGGACTGCATTGCGAGAGAAATGACTGATCTCTCAGAGTATGTGTGCATGAACCCAGCACTGAGCAGCATTCTACTTTCACCAATGATGATGCCAGAATATAATAGAAAATAATTTACTTTAACAATTGGCTTAAATTTTGTTGTCATTCAAAGGACATAAAGTATCTGTCAACCTGGAAGGACATGGTAAACATGTTGTAATGCTTTGCCAGGGATGGTTTGCACTTGTCCCTTCTGGTATTTTGAATATTGACTAAAATCATTTCCAACATCATAGTGCCTTTTTTAGGCATTGACAACCAGATAAACGTGCCAACACAGCTGTAGAAGACCAGGACAATCTCAAGGTGTTTCTGCTTAATTCCAAGAGTCTGAGCAAGAAACTACACTCCATGCAGGTTCTCCTCACCTTGAAGAATGTAGATTCTTTGCAGTCACTGAAACCTGATTTAAAGCCACAGAGCAACCCAACAGTGCAGGGCTACAAAGCCTCCAACACATTTAGACCAACTACTGCACAGGAAGGTCAAAAGGTGGATGTGTTTCAGTATACATTAAAAACAAACACACCTCATGACTGGTCCACCAGTATGATGGGCTTGAGTTTCTCTGTCCAAATCACCATAAAGAAGGACCCATACATTATCCTAGCAAGCTATAGGCTCCCTCTATGACTGAAGAAAACCAAAAGACTTACTTAACAGCACACAACACACACCCATACATCCTAACGCCATACTCATGGATGACTTCAGCCACTTCAATGTAAACTAGGAGTCATGCACAATCACTAACAAGAAGGCGTAAAGATTACTGAACTTTGTAAACACCAACAGCCTTGACTAGCTAGATCGTACAACCTGTTACAGGCTCAGACAACCTCAAACTGGTCCTCAAAAGCATGGCAGAACACTGCAACCTCCCCTTCTTTTAGTGTAATGTCCTTACTAGTCTGGTCAGACTATAAACCTGTCTGTTTTGAAGGAAATATAAAAAGAAACACCTGCAAACCCTATGACTTTTAAGAATTATTCTATGGCAAACTTCCTGCTACTAAGTGATACCCCAACTAAATTTCAAGCCCCCACCCCACCCTGAAAACACTACTACTTATGCATAAAATTTCACAAAAGCATTGTATAACCATATCAGCAGCTGGATATAGAGACTTGTTACCTACCACCACCCTGGTGAAATTCCAACTTAAATTGGCTGTACAACAAAATGAAGAAACTTACAGAAAAGATTAGGAGGGGCAATTCACAACAAGGTAAAATCTCCCTCATCAATCTAAACAAGCAATTTAGTGGATTAATATTGTCCACAAAAGTGACATTTGAGGTTACATAGCTGCCTAGGCCAAGGACAATCATAGGGTTTTCTTCATCTTTTTTCCTAATCCTCAAATGTAATACACAGCAATGTACTGAATTAAATGTAAATGACACCACCTCTATGGATCCTGAAGATATATAATCTCCTGGCTGACAAATTTGGTTCTGGCTTTACTCCCTCCCATATTCCTCAGGAAATTCAAGCAATCATCACTCTCCCAAACATTACTAGAGAGCAGGTCCCCAAGGCACTTTCCAAAGTCAGGTACGATACATCAGTGGTTACCGACAATATGCCAGGATGCCTCCTTAATAGCATGAAACATGAACTATCAGTACCAACATATTTTGTATTCAACTGCAGCCTCCAAATGATCTTAATACCAAATGAATTTAAGACTGCATTGGTTATACCACTGAATATGGGAGGCCTATCCATGGACCCAAGGAATTACCAGCCCATTAGCCTAACTATCCTGATAGACAAATATATGGAGAGGTTAGTCATGGATATCATAAATAAAGACATGGATTATCTAAAAACACAAACTCTAATCAGTTAAAGATTTTCATGGCTGGTCTTGTCTGCTCAATCTGGTTAACTTCCTTGAGAAAGTAATCAAAGTGATGGTTAAGGAGAAATCAGTGCATACTGCCTCTTTGACCTGTCTGAGGCACTTGACCCAATAACCCACTCTGGCATTGTTATAAAGCACACTAAGTTAGGTAAAAACCCATATGAAATCCACTGGCTTGCCAGCTGGCTCATGGACAAGACCTAAGAATCCAGACTAGGAGAGTCTACCTTGACAAAATTGCTGGTTACTAGTGTGATCCCACAAGGATCAGTGCCGGGACCACTGCTGTTTGGCATCAACTTCTTTAAAGTTGAGGATAATGTCAAGGGCCTTTGGTTGAGCAAGTTTGAAGACAATTGCAAATTTGGAGTAATCATCAGTTTTCCTAAGATACAAATAACCTCCAAGAAGACTTGATACAAACCAATAACTAGTGCTGAAATCATGGCTTAAAACTCCAAGCCAGTAAGAATATCATAGTATCATTCAGTAATATGGCCTCCTTTGTTAACTATCACATTGATAATACAACCATGAATGTAGACCCTGTACAGAGGGACCTGGAAATGGATGTGGACAATACTTTGTATTTGACTATTATCTTTCTACTGTGGTGAGGTGTCTAGGTCCAAAAAAATTAATCCTCCCATTGTATTCTGACATCATAAGATCAATCATTGAGTATGACACCTCATTTGGTATATATTTCACCAGGTATATGCAACAAATGGAGTAGCCACAGAGATTTCTCAAAAAAGAATTCATGAGGTTGAAAGCAAATCCTATGGAGACCACCTCAAACCACTGTACTATGTTCACTCTCCGACAGGCTACCGAGAGGCGATCTTTGTCTAGCCTCCAAAGCTTCCTCAAATCTAACCATAATGGATGTGCTACACATCTGTTAAACACCTAGCATCAGAAACTCCCAAGTTAGGGACTTCATCCTAGCCAGCAACATAAATAAAACATACTGTGTCCCAGAGGCTCTCACTTCCTTGGAACAGGCTTCCCATCTCCCTTGCATTTATTCAAGCAGAACCCAGACCAACGGATACAGAACCACAAATATAGCCAGGGTCTGCCACTCAAGTTTATACTAGAGAGACAGAAGAAGTTCATACATTTTAGACTACCCTTGCTCAAGTATATATACCCACGCAAAGCATTTGGTAAAAAGTACTGTCCAATTTTATTTGGAATGCTTAGATAGACTCAAAATGGCTGCCTGGGTCTATAGCCTAGAGTTCTATTATGATATTAAATAATGATTTTGGAGATCAGAAACTATAAAATTAGATATAGTTATTTTATCAAAATAGCTTGAAGTAAACCAGTTGCTGTATCTTCATGGTGTGACAAGTACCTGTTTATAACCATTTTACTGTCTATTAACAAGTCAGTTTCTATCCTATTTACTGTACTTTTGTTACCAATTTTGAATAAAGAATCAAGACTATTCTATGATGAAAGATAATGTAAGGGGCTGCAGACAAATTCTTGAGGACAGTACTGCATGCTACAATTATGATGTCAGCAACTTAAAGTCAAGCAAGGTTTTTAGGACATAACATTTATAAATAATTTCAAAATAATAAAGGTCGAAGAAGGAATATTTGTAGTTATTAATAAACTCAGCATGAACTTTTAAGAATATGAAGCAACTTTGTAATACTTATCACACAATTATATTATATTTTATCACTGCTACATCCTTTTCTGAATCTGTATTAATATTCCTTCAGTGACATGTTTCATGTCAATTCCTTTCAGTTTTGTAACAAAATATCCATAAAGGCAGATATTCAGTTCTAAACATAATTTTATGTCTCATATAGCATAATTATTTGTCCACATTCAAAAGTATATTTCCCTTTTATGTACCTTTTTTATGTACAGATTTTTACTTATGTGCATCATATGTGCATCATCTCCCCAATTGATCAGAATCCTTTCTCCATACCAGAGCTGAATCATGGTTAAATAGGGCCCTAGGCAGAGCAATGGATTAGGCCTCCCCTCCCGTCAGCACTCCCCCCAGCCATTACAGTGTCCCATTGCTTGGCTATTTCTTTTCAGTTGCCATAAACACTGTTTAAATGGGTCTATATTAGATCATCGAAACAGCAGAATTTTGAATGCTCTAATATCGAACCCAACATCACGAATGCTGAAAACAGCGAAGCTGCACAAAACCAAATTCTTTCCTGGGGAAAGAATTTGGTTGGCTGTTGTTGTGGCTTCACTGTTTTCAGTGATGCGGTGGAAAGTTATGGGTTTGGTTAAGGTAAGTGTGTGATTGTGCGGACGTTTGGGTTAGGGTGCACGTTGGGCTAGTTAGGGTTAGGGTGTGGGTCAGGTAAGTGTGTGATTGTGACAGAATTTGGGGTTGGGACAGGTTAAGTTATGTAGGGTTAGGGCGTAGGTGAAGTGAGTGTGCGATAGTGAGAATTTGGGGTTAGAGACAGGTTAAGTGAGTTAGGGTTAGAGCGCGGTTAAGGTGAGTGTGTGCGATAGTGAGAATTTGGGGTTAGGAGTGGCTTAAGTGAGTTAGGGTTAGGGCGCAGGTGAGGTGAGTGTGTGATAGTGATGGACCTTAGGGTAAGGGTCTGGGTTAAGGTAAGTGGATAGATAGTAGTGTATGTGCAGTGTAGTGTAGGGTTAGATGTAACTTTTAAATGTATGTGGGTGGATTGCTGCTTTTTAGTGTGCTTGTGTTGTGTGTGTGTTTCTCGGAACAGCTAATTTTTTCCCTGGGAAAAAAATTGCTGTTTTGAGGTTTCGATATTGTTAGGGTTCGGGTTTTGCAGTTCAATATTACGGCATTCAATAATGAGCCGTTTCGATGATCTGATATAGACCCTTTTAAACCTGTCAGTGTGCATAATATTTTCTTCTTTACATCTGCAATGATTAGAGATACTTAAAACTTTTATTTCTAATTTTATAGCACAAACACTGATAACATTTTGTTTGAGAAAACAATATAGTCTCACTGTGAAAACAGACTTAGAATAACAGTAAGCTTCTCTGTCCTTGAAACTCAGATTCATTGAAGCAGCATTGAAACTCACATTCATAGAAAATGCATCTGACCAGTGGCAGATTATATTTACCTTTGGGCTGTTTTCAAACAATAGGCCCCCTGCACACTTTCTTAGGACCATGCATACATGCATGTGTTCTTTGATGCACCATCCTGATTGTATTAAATTATATTCCTTGTATAATACAGCATCACTTGTTAGAGTGTGTTTTAAATTTGTTGGTTTGAAAATGTTGTCATTAAACAATGAAACAAACTGCATGAACTAATAATAACAGCACTATCTTTTACAGAACATTTCAACAAAGAAAGGCCACTCAAACTTCTGTCATTACAACCCACCAATATCAGTCAACATACACAATGTCTGCAAAAGTAAAAGTCATCTGAATAATTCCACATTAAAGAGATCGATAACTAATGAAGAGGCTGCTGCTGGCAAACAACTTTACATTCCAGAGTTTCATCTATAAATTCAGTGCCTGCTGCCCTTGAAGAATAAATTGCCTAGATTACATTAAAATTGGTAAGCCATTTAGTATTACAATATAGAATGGATGACAAACTGACAACAGGTTCATAGTTAAAAGCATCTCATCCAAAGGGCACACTTAGCAGTGCAGCAACACCATCCTCCCTTAAAACGCATTGCAAAATCAACACTCCATGTACATGGTGTGGGGGTGGAACCCACAGCCTTCTGCACCAAAGGTAAACATGCTATTGCTACCTGCTATGCTAGTAACACTGCTTTCAAATTTTATAGCAGAAATACTGATTATGGCCATTTGCTAAACAAGACAGTTACACATTGAAAACAGACTTAGCCTGAACAACAGTAATTTTCTCTTTCCTTGAAACTAAGCAATCCTTGAAAATGTACAGAAACTCAACATTCTTTGAAAATTGACAGAAAATTAAAAGTGCTTGAAAATGCACTGGTACTCAATATTCTTTGAAAATGTATAGAAATTCAACATTCTTTGAAAATGCAGAAACTCAATATTCTTCGCAAATGTATAAACCCAATATGCTTTGAAAATGCAGAACCTCAATATCCTTTGAACGTGCAGTACTCAACAGTCATTGAAATTGTAATAGAACACAACATTCTTTGCAAACATAGAGAAACTCAGCATTTTTTACAAATGAACAGAAACTCAACAGTTGTTGGAAATGTACTGAAACTCAACACTCCTTGATAACAGTTTGATAGTCGATGTAGAGGATTCAGGCTGTAGTCTCCGGTAATAAAAGTACAGTGTTTGAGTCTGAATAAGTTAACCGACTTGCAATCTCTAAATGGAGCAATTTATACTTTACTTACACACACACACACACACACACACACACACACACACACACACACACACACACACACACACACACACACACACACACACACATGCACACAAAAACACACACTCTAACCTGTCCATGTGTTTGCTTCTCATTTCAGGCAATAAGTTCTTCACATCTGCTTGTTATCCTTCATAACCCTCCAACAGACCACCTGTAAAACTCCCACACTCTTTTCCAATGTGTCTGTGCATCAGACACTAATAAAGGCACACACAGAGTGCATCCTTAAATAAGAAATGTATTGTGAATGTAAAGTACATTCTTAAAAATGAAGTGTGAATTAATGGCAGAATGTTATAGTCCCACAAAAGCCAGCAGTGGGCCCCCAAGCCAGTGGGCCCTAGGTAACTGCTTAGGTTGCTTAGCGTTGGATTCAGCTCTACTCCATACCAATACATCAGACAAGTTTAAGTTCAAAAATACAAATGCTTACACAAAAATAAATAGATAAATAAATAAAATATATTGCTTCCAAAAATAAACACTAACAGCTCCCAAAATAAAATAGCATGCCTAAATTAAATACTTGGTTATAAATTTATAATTGGATATAAAACTTATAATTCATTTTAATTCCCAATAATGAGCAAAATAAATAAGTAAAAATTTTATGAAAAGTCTAACTGGTAAGAAACATTATTGCAAAATAAATTTGATCCTGCATAATTGAGCTACATATAATATATAACTAAGTTATTTAAAAAAATGCTAATGCAACCCCTAATTAACTGAAAAAAATACTAAGAACTTTCATGGCAATTTAAGAAGTAATTAAAAATCACTTCAGAACTACAGTGGAAAAATATGAGAAAAAAAGCATTTATAAGAAGCAATAGAATCCATGTAAGTTCCTACTCAACTTGCAACTTAACCAGCATGATTGCCACTTTACTTTGATTGAATGGGAAGCAATAACTAAAGCTTTTAAAAAATTATAATATGTGTCTTTCTACGTATATATATATATATATATATATATATATATATATATATATAGATAGATAGATATGTACATATACAGTGTTTTTTGTAAAGAAACAGGTGGTGGTACGCACATGTTGCATTTGGGTCAAACCACCCCTCAGCCCAGCCCCTAAAGCAATCATTCCAGTGTCCCATTATTTGGCTATGTCTCCCCAGTTGCCACCTCAATGTGCATACTGCTTTCTGCTTTACTTCTACAATGATTACAGATATTTGGATTTAATTTAAAACTTTTATTTCAAATTGTCCAGCACAAACACTCATAGACGTTTGCTAAACAAAGCAATACAGTCTTAGAATGAAAACAGACTTAGCATTAAAATTTCTGTGACTTTGAAACTCACATTTATTGAAACAGCATTAAAACCCACATTCAAAGAAAATGCATCTGGCCAGTAGCAGATTAAGTTTACCTTTGGGCTGTTTTCAAATCACAGACCCCTTGCACACATTTTTAGGACCATGCAACATTTATTTTATTCACCTTCCTGACTGTATTTAATTATAATATATAATAATTAAATTATATCCCTTTTATAATATAATACCACTTGTTAGAAGGTGTTCTAAATTTATAGCCAGTAAGCAAAGAAACAAAACATATGAACCAATAATGCCAAAACTGCCCAAGTCAGAACATTTCAACCATAAAAGACCACTTGAACTTCTTTCATTGCAACCCACCAATATCAGTCAATATGCACAGTCTCTGCAGAAGTAAATGTCATCTGAATAATTCCACATTAAAGAGATTTTACTGTAACTAATGAAAAGGTTGCTCCTAGCACAAAACTTTATATTTAAGTATTTCATCTACAAATTCACTCCCTGCTGCCCTTGTAAAATAAAGTGCCTATGTTACATTAAAAATGATAAGCTGGTAATATTGCAATAGGGAATGGATGGCAAACTAAAACAATTTCATGGTTACTAGGCATCTTATCCAAAGGAAGATATACTCAGGACTGCAGCACCCAACCCTCTTAAAATACAACACAGTATCAGCAATCCATCTACATGCTGTGGGAATAGAACCCACAGCCTTCTGCATCAAAACAAAAGTATGCTACCTGCTATGCTACTAACACTACTTTAAAATTCTAAACACACAACAGTGATACCATTTGCTAAGCAAAACAGTTGCATGTTTTGGGTAGAGGATTCAGACTCTTGTTTTCTGTAGCTAAGGTAGAGAGCTTGAGCCTAAGCAAAATATTAACCATCTGCTAACCCTAACTAGGGCATTTCACTGTTTCACATACACACCTCAAGCTTTTAATGCAAGAAATCTGGACAAAGTCTAAAATGAATAGGAACAGATTATAAATATTTCTCTTATGAACTTAGAAAATTGCTAGAATAACAGGATTTGTGTTAGTATGCATTTTTCTAAAGGATATGAAATATAAACCTCAAATGTCTGTCATTATTAAGCAACTTCAATTTTTTTATGAGGAAAAAACAAAAATCTGGGCAAAAATCTGGATATTCTGAAAAAACCTGGTGAGTTGAGGGGTATGCTACCTATCTCTTCACACACACACACACACACACACACACACACACACACACACACACACACACACACACACACACACACACACACACATACCATACCTCTCAACCTCTTAGCATAAGAAGTCTGGGCAAAGCCTGTCATAATAGGGGGAAGAAAGGCCCAAAACTAGGGACACATTTTAAATATTGCTCTTATAAATTCAGAAAGATTTTTGTTAGAATGCATTTTCTAAAAGATATAAAGTCTGAAACTAAACTCAAGTGCATGCCATTAGTTAGCAACTTTAATCCTTAGATCATCCTGGTGATTTCTCAAAAAAAGACAATTTTTATCAGGAACAGACCAAAAATATAAGGCAAAAATCTGGACATTCTGTGAAAATCTGTACAGTTGAGAGGTATTGCACACACATACACCCCTATCTCCCTATTAGACCCTCCCTCATACCTCTCAAACTTTTAGAGCAAGAAATCTGGACAAAGACACACATAATGGGGGGAACAAATGTCCAAAAATAAGGACACCTTTTAAATATTGCTCTTACAAACTTTGAAAGTTAATAGAACAACATGTTTTGCATTAGTATGAACTTTTTGAAGGATATAAAGTCTAAAGCTCAAATATCTGCCATTTTTTTGCTCTCTTAATCCTCAATGATTTTCCAGGGATTGCCAGAAAAACACAGTTTTATGAGAAATAGACCACAGATGTGAGACTAAAATCTTGACATTTTCTGAAAATCTGGACATTTCACCCATGCGCGCACACACACACACACACACACACACACACACACACACACACACACACACACACACACACACACACACACAGACCTACCTACTTCTTATACACACACACACACACACACACACACACACACACACACACACACACACACACACACACACACACACACACACACACACACACACATGCCTACCTATTTCTTACACACACGCACACACACACTCCTTTTACAAACTACACACATGCACACCTACCACTTACTTGTCCAGTCATGGTCCATAGTCCAAACATCTTCAGGAGTTCAAATTCCATGTGCATGGACCAGGAAGATTGGTCGCACATTGCACAGACGCAGAAGGTCTTCTGCATCTGTGGACCCGACACAAAGGGCATCAGTTCCTCTTCTTAATACATTGCCAGAATGGAATTTTATAGGTTCCTAGATTAGTACTAGGCGAACTGCCCTTGTGGAACATTTTAAGACTAGCCAATTACCCAATGTGAGAATCAAACACTGCACTTTGTGTAAGGAAAACACCTTAACCATTATGCCAACCTCTTTATATGCAAAAAAATTAGTTTTGCCACCTATTAATTTTGACATATTTACAACCTAAAAAATTCCATTACAGCAGCAAACAAGATTAAAAAATGCACCCATTTCCAATAAGTTCTTTTTGTTTCCTAAACCAGGACCTACAACAAGCTTACCATGTTAAAAAACAACTCTCAGCCCCACCTTTCATATACGTGTGACAGACTGCAGTAATTCCTTCGAGATCAATGCCATCTGGCAAAAACTGAAGTAGATTTCCTACCTATACTTAACATAGAAAAGCTAACAAAGTAAAGAAACCTACAGACTACTCAGCATCATACTTAAAAACTGCAATGCAGTTACATTCCCCACATATTACACCCAAATTGTTTGTTTAAATAAAACTTTATTATCCTTTTGTGTGCTTCCATTACATGAAAATAAGCCATTGCATAAAAGTTTTAAATAACAATACACGAAAGTAAAAGTAAACTTTGTAAAATTATTTCAAGTGTAATATGCACAACAAAACTTCAGTTCTAAACTGAATCCCCCCTCCCCCACGAAAAGATCTTCAGCAGAGCAGTAATAATTTAGAACAAGGATTTGTGGGTGTGTGACAAATGGGCATCTTGTAGAAGGTTGACTCTCTGTCTTAATGCTTACTAAAAACAGCTTACGTGTACCCCCAAATAAGAAGAAGAAAAAAAAAGTATCAGAAAATAAAGAAATTAATTTAAGTGAACATTCTATACCAACTCAACACAGGCATGTCACCAGAGACATATGCCTCCATGGTATGATCACAAGAGAATCTAACCATTTCCACTCAAACTAAAAGTCACATCATAACAAAGGATGTACTCTGGTCAACAGTTTGCTTCCCTGTAACCTATTCACACTGCAACTGTTGCACTAAATCTCAAATATGAAATGTGTACCTAACTATTGATAAGAACACTCTCCCAAAATACAAAACAGATTACTCATTAGGCATCTTGTTTACAAACCCTTGAAAAGTTTCCATTGCCTATATGTGCCAAAAGCAAATTCTTGATTCTCAATTATGTATGTACAACTTGACTAAATACAAAATATGTTGGAAAATCAGCATTTTAAATGTGATTTGTATATTACCAGTACCACTACATTATATCAGCACAAATGTTACTCAGCTCACATACAGTATTCCATTTGGTAAAACTGTACTGCATGAAACAAAACAGCATACCTATGTCAAAAACCTTTATTCAGTTTAATGGATCAGTAGCTTGGACACAAAACACTCATGTTTCTCAATATCGCATACAAATAGTTAAAACCAAAAACAATAATATACTCAAAATGCATTATTACATAGGTCCTGACTCCCGAAGTCCACGACTAATCCAAAATATGAATGTTGCAGGTTAGAAGCCAATAGAATGTTCAAACCCATATCAACAAACCACTAAAACAGCTATATTACAACTAACAAATGTGTTCTTCTTACATCCAATCTAATACAACTTTCTGAACAAGCACATGATACACATGGATGTAAATTAACATTAAGGAATACAGTCAACCACAAACATGCAAAATCGTTACATTTTAGTTGGTACCAGCAAACAGCAATAAAATCATAAATTCAATAGGTACTTTAATAAATCCAAAAGTAACATTTTATTACTGGCATTTAAAATATTCAAATTCATATAACCTCAACAAGTTTAAACAAAGGAATCGTATGATTCCTCTAAGCTATCCTGTTATCACACACTCCATGCTTTAACAATTGCATTACCCAAACTCAAAGAACTCTACAATGCCAGATGTATTTACACAACTTACACTTTCTTTTTGTTATCTTTCTTGCCTTCTTTAGTTAATCTCTTATTTTTGCCCACTGCCATTTTTGAGACTTACTGCAAAAAGAAAAATAAATCTCAATCTTAGAGAAACCATTCTAATGACATTGAATTTGCTTTGCACTTCTTCATGAAAACAGTTACGTTCAGCAACTGATAGCCGAGAAAGAAGTTCCGGCTCTTGAACCAAGGCATTTTATGGATGAAAGAAGGTAGGGCAAAAAGAAGGAAAGTATGCATATTTTGCAAAAAGGCATGCACAATTGTAAAGAGGGAGTACCATGGGCAAAAAGATTTGGGCGGGCGTGTTTTGAGATACAGTACTTGAAAACTAATAGGTGACTTGTCGGAGCTCTCCAAAAGCATGAGACATAATCTTTTAGAAACATGTCTAGCTCTACTGCTAGCACTACAATCCAGATAGAGGAACAGGTAAAAATTAATGGAATGGACTGCCTGAACCATTAATTTAAATGATGAAATTGACAGATAGGGGAAGAAAATATGTAAGAAAGCAGAAAATGTTCACATTATCCCGTTTTGCCCTTTAAAAAAGAAAGTTTTTTTTATTTTTTTTTTAAAGAAACAGGGCAGCAGAGGTGCCTGTATGCCATATTGGCACGTACCGGCCAATGGCCTTCATATATATATATATATATATATATATATATATATATATATATATATATATATATATATATATATATATATATATAAAACATACATAAGGAGAGAGAGAGGAAGAGTTTTATCGAAAATAATAGAAAAAAAAATTCTTAATGTCAATCTCTATTTTGTGGCCGGCAGGTGTTTGAGTTCAACGATCCCTAAGAGTTGGGTGTGACATCCCCACTCTGGTCCAGTAATCAAGAAGGTAGTCAAGGAGACTGAATCCTCGCCACTGGCACTGGAGAGGGACATTCAATTGGAAACAAATGGATACACTAAGTATTTCCAGATGCAGCAATCTGCATCAAGCAAAATTTCTTTTAAGAGCACAAAGGGAACACATTCTGGGGGTTCCGCCTGCTCTCTCTCTCTCTCTCTCTCTCTCTCTCTCTCTCTCCTGATCTGTAATGAGACTCCCCACTGGCACAGCCATATGGTTGGGTCCTCATCTGCATGTTCAAGCCAAGTCCTCCAGCACCCTCTCTGTGAAACTAGTACTTTGTGTCCCTGCTCCAAGTAGCTGACACACACACACACACACACACACACACACACACACACACACACACACACACACACACACACACACACACACACACACACACACACACACACACACACACACACACACACACACACACACACACACACACACACACACTTTAAGATTTAATTTTCACACTCATATATACACACACACACACACACACACACACACACACACCTGACTGGCACAGACTTACTAGCTACGCCCCCTTCTGCCCAGACTATAAGGTAGTTACACTGCCACCAGATACCCCAAAGCCAGCTACTTGAAGGTTCTTTCAAGAGTACCCAGTTGTACTGGGTAAAATTAATGTCATTTTTACCAAAAGCAAGGCTTTTAGGACTGTCCAGAGCTGTCACCAAATACATATATGTACTACCAGAGATTACAATATTCTCTAAAAGACCAGATACAGTGAAAAGTTTAAATACATTTAATGATAATAAAGAAAATAACATGAAAATACTAAATATCTATTTACAACAAACACCAGAGTTTCAAAAAGAGGAAACATTAAAAGTAACACAGATGGACAGGTTCACAGTTACAGAAAAAAACAATACTTAACTAATCTCACTACATTTTCCTGACTGATCTGAAGAATTATTATTCTCTGGTTACTTACAGCAAGGCAAGATGATGAGAGATCCTTCTTTGTCAGGTTACAAAAACAGAGTGCCTCGAGGGTTCAGTCTTGCCTAGTATTAAACATTATTTTTAGTGATGGATTACAGAATGACATCATATTCATCTGGTCCTCTTAAAATCTGGTCCCCAACCCACCATTACTAGAAACTGCCAGGATTTAGCATGTATGTGTCAATAATATATACACAAAGAGCCTTGCTAAGATCTGCTGTAGCTCCTGGAAGTCATAAAACAATTTCAAACCTGCACCCTTCAAGAGTATCAACTGGTGTATCCTAATGACAATTCAGAAAGCTTCCTAGTACAGACTTTTTGTTCCTGGCTGCATTGACAACTGTAAGATACAATATTTATGGCCTTAATTAAGTAATTTAATTTCTTACTATTTTCCAAAGCAGGTGGCTTGAGATTAACCCATTCTCTTCCAGTATCCTCTGTTATGATATAAACATTTCAACAGTTACAATAATACATGTACATTTTCTTCTATGTCCAGCAGGACATACTGTTGATACATTTTTTAACACAAGCAACTTTACAAATACATGTTCTACACAAGCATCTGTACAAATCAGTTTGATATTCAAATATATAATTTTTTTTACTAAATTACAGCTAGCTGTGCTGGCATATGTTACACAACCACTGCCCTACTTCTCCTGGCATAGCTGGCAATACCTCACATCATCACATCTCTCCCCCTTTTGAAGACTCAAGCTAGTTTTTCAAGTGACCCTTGAGAAACATTTCTTGAGAGAAATGAGCCTGTCTGGGAATACATTATCCCATACCTTGTCCTGAGAGCCCATCTGCATTGGCACTGCTGACCCCACTGTTGTGCTACACTATCGTATCATATGCCTGCATCCCTAAGCTCCACCTTAATAATTTGGCATTTTCCTGGCTGACTCGATGTAGCAATGTTAAGGGATTGTAGTCGTAACTACAGTGAATTTTCTTCTATACAGATACGGCTGAAGTTTCTGCAGTTACCATACTATGGCTTAACATTCTTTCTCTACAGCTGCATAACATTCCTCCCTAGGTTGGTGTCTATGGCTAAGATATACCAGTGGGTACTCTTCTCTCTCTGAGGAAACCTGGATGAGTACAGCCCCAAACCCATCGTTCAAAGCATCTACCTGCACAACAAATTATTTGTTGTAATCTGGACTGAATAACTCAGGGGGTCCATGCAAAGCCCCATTAAGCTTTTGGAATACCTGCTGGCAGGCTGGCGTCCACACTACCTTGTCTGGCTGGTTTTTCCTCATCAGGTTTGTGAGGGGAGCAGCTATTATACTATAACTGGGAACAAAATTTCAATAGTACCCAACTGACCCCAAGAATGGCCTCATCTGCTTTTTGGTAACAGGGGCAGGCCATGCCTGAATGGCTTCCACTTTGGCAGGTTCTGGCCTGATCTTTCCACTCCCCACTCTATGTCCAATGTAGAACACCTCTGCCATACACGCCTAGCACTTACTGGGCTTAATGGTCAACTCTGCCCTTTGCAGTCAAGACCTCCCTTATATGCTGAAGGTACTCATGCCAGGAATGCTGTAAATGGCAATATCATTCGGGTAAGCAAAGGCATAATCTCCTGTTCCTGCTAAGATACATTCTACCAGTCTCTGAAAAGTCACTGGGGCATTTTTCATCTCAAAGGCCATCTTTGTGAACTCATATAATCCAAAAGGAGTCACAAAGGCTGACGTCTCTCTAGTGGTGGGAGTCAAAGGCATCTGCCAATAGCTCTTGGTCAGATCAATAGTGGCCAGACATGTAGCCACACCCAGCTGCTCTAAGGATTCATCTATCCTAGGCATGTGGTACGCATCTGACTCTGTGTGATCATTTAGTTTCCTGTAGTCCACATAGAACCTAGTGCTGCTATCTTTATTGGCTACCAGCACCATTGGAGAGGCTCAGGGACTGTTGGACTCCTGGATTACTCCCAGTTCCAACATTTCCAGTATCTCCTCCTTCAGAGTCTGTCTGACTCACTCAGGCACCCTGTAAGGGGCCTGCTTGATAGGTCTTTTTGGTCCTATATCCACATGGTGCTGCACCAGGTGGGAGCACCCAGTTTTCCAGTGAACATGCCCCCAAACTCCTGTAACACTGTTCAGATTTCTCGAACCTGGGTAGGGGATAGCCACTGGGATATTACTACTCCTTCCACTGAGAGAAGTGTCAGTCCAAGCCTCAATGAGGAGATCAGTTACCAGATCTCCCTCAAAATCCTCCTGCCATCCACTGCTAATACTCAGCACCTTGGCCTCCCTATCATGGTAAGGCTTCATCATGCTAACATGGTACAATTTGTGCCTCCAGCCTAGCAGTTCTACCATGTAGTTAACATCACTGACCTTCCTTACTACTTTGAAGGATCCCTCCCAAGCTGAATGCAGCTTATTGTGTTTGACAAGAATGAGAACCATAACCTGCTGTCCCACACCTTACTCTCAGGCTCGAGCATTCCTGTCATACATGGCCTTTTTATGCTGTTGGGCTCCTACCAGGTTCTCCTGGGTGGATGCCCATGAGCTCCCTAAGCCTTGTCCTGAGGTTTAGGACATATGCCAGAACAGACTCCTTGAGGGATTCACTCACACCCTCCCACTCATCATGAATTAAATCTAAAGCCCCCTCACCCTATGTCCATACAGCAACTCAAACAATGAAAAAACTGTGGATTTCTGGGGTACCTCTCTGTATGCAAACAACAGATGGGGTAAATATTTGCCCCACTCTCTCTTAAATTGGTATGCAAATGACCGTAGCATGCATAGTTTAACCTCTCCACGAGACCATTAGTCTGGGGATGGTAGGGGGTGTTTTTTAGGTGTTTCATCCCACAGTGCTTCCACAGACAAGCTAGCAATTCTGACATGAAAATGGCACCTCTTCCAGTCAGTATTTC
Organism: Protopterus annectens; assembly: GCF_019279795.1. Classification (NCBI taxonomy): domain Eukaryota; kingdom Metazoa; phylum Chordata; order Ceratodontiformes; family Protopteridae; genus Protopterus; species Protopterus annectens. Next base: position 197,599,752 of record NC_056742.1, read on the forward strand.
TCTGAGGAAACCTAGCCTACTAGATATCTGTAACAAAGCATTTGCCACTTCCTCTGCCTTGATGGAGGACAGAGCCACCACTTCAGAATATCTAGTAGCATAATCTACTACCACCAGGATATACTTTTTCCCTGTGAAACTTGGGTTAGTCAGAGGATGCTCAATATCCATATCTACATTCTGAAGTGAATCCTCAATTACAGGCAAAGGAATCAAAGGAGCTTTGACCTTGTCTCCTGCCTTGCCTACTTTTTGGCACTGTTCACAGATCCTACAGTACCCTGCTATATCCCTTGCAATCCCAGGCCAATAAACATTCTGCATAATATGTCTCTTGGTACATTTTATGCCCATATGACCTGTAAAATGAATGTCATGGGCTATGTATAGAAGTGCCAGATGGTAGGCTCTAGGCACTACCAACAGCTGTATTACATCACCCTTTAGCCCTCCCTTAGGGGTCCACTCTCTATATAACAACCCTTTGTTCCAGTGTACAAACTCCCCTTTAATTGAGAATCAGATGCCTCACTAGCTACCTCCCTCACAACTCTCAGTGTAGAATAGACAGCTGAGCCTGTCTCAACTCTATCTTTGTAATTATTCCCAGCTCTTCTTCCACAGGAAGTATAATATCCTCTGAGAGAAGACCCCACTGCCAGCCTGGGTACTACCACAGACCTCTGACCTTGTAGTCACTCTGTCCAAGGGACCACCAGTACCTATCAGAAGCTGTGTCTCATCTTCAGACTCACTAATACAGGGTAGAAGTCTCCCAGAAATAGCCCTGGCTTCAAGAATGGGGTATGTATGGGTCTTTCTGAGGCAGCTAGCTTCAAATGCCTGTCTCCAAGCCTGACTGCATGTAACTGCATGCACACAAGGTACTGCATTATCAAATTCATTCCCTGTCAAGACATTTGCAGTGATATCCTCAAGCAAGCCTACTTGCTTGCTTCCTTTTCCACCCTCACAGTCAAGGTGAGCCCTGTCCAAATGCATTTGGAATGGGGTCCCTCCTAAAGCTGTGACTGGTGTTGACTGCCCAAGCAAGTACTGCTCCTCTTTAACCACTGCAGGCTTCATAATGGTTATGTCAGTGGCTGTGTCTGTCTTGGCAATGGCCTGTTTTCCACCCACTAAGATATGATATAACCTCTGGTGATAGTTTGGCACTAATGTTGTCTCCAGACAACTTACTACTGGCATACTGTTATTCCCAATTGCTGGATCCCCCACCTTTTGTTCCACACCTTCCCTCAGTGGACATCTGTATGATACATGGCCCCACTGGTTACATTTAAAACATTTAAACCTTGATCCTGGCCATGTACCTGATCGAGTGCCTTCCACTTATACTGGTGGACTCTGTCGTGGTTGTTTAGGTGACCCACCATGGGTTCCATTATATCCATGAGCAGCACTGGGTATACCTTTCCTGTGCAGTGATGCCCTGCTTCCAAAGTAGAGATCCCTTTTTCCCCAGCTAATCTGCAGAGTCACATTCTCAGTCTGCCAACCAGATTCTCTTGTCCTCAGGCAAAATGCTAAGGGCTTGTTCTTTCACCAAAAGGTCTGCCAGCCCTTCAAACGTGGTGACCTGACACTCACTCACCCACCTATGAAAATAAGTGCTTAACTCAGCAACATAATCTCACACACTTTTATCTGCCTTGCAGCTATGCTCACAAAACTTTTTTTTCTGTAAGCTTCAGGTGTTAACTTAAAAGATTCTAGTAAATGACATTTGACTTTATCATAATTTAGTCAATCAACATCAGACAATATTGAACAGTGATTACAGCTTTACCATGGAAAAAGGGAGTTAGGAACTCTACACAGAGTCCTTGTTCAACATTATACTGTTTACATACTCTTTCAAATATATGAATAAAACTGTCAAAATTGTCACTCTCTGTAAATTGTGGAATAATTGTAATGACCTTTATTGCTTCTTGGGTTCAGTTATTGTTTTCCCCATTATCTCCATGACCCTGCTGAAGAGTTAGCATCTCCCTATCATGTTGACACTTCTTTTAATTTTCTTCAGCCTCTAAATGCTCCTGCCTCTCATTTTCTTTAGCTTCCAAATGCTGCAGTCTCTCTGCTGATTCTAATTCCAAATGTTTGGCCTCCAGTTCAAGTCTCATTAACTCCAGACAGATTTTTAAGTCCTCTAAGGAAAATATGAACTGTCCTGTTTCCTGAGGGTTGCAATGTACCATCAGCAGACTGGCTATCCCCCTGGTTTCTGGTCTGAGCTGTGACTAAGGCTGAAATAATTTCCTCCTTAGTCAGATTGGCATACACCAGTTATTTTGCTTTGCACATCTTGGCAACTGGTTCTTTGTTAGCTTGCCATAATCCTCTGCTGACATCTTTTCCTGCTTTCCCTGACTAAACTAAAATAAAACAAAAAAAACTAAATAAAACTGTTGTGAAATGAAACTCTGAATGTTTACCTTGTGGCTGCTGAGAAGACACACCTTTAGTGGCAACTGTCTACAGACTACAGAAGTTAAACTAATATCCCACTACCAATATGTAATGTCCCCACTCTGGGCCAGTAATCAAGGAGCCTGAATCCTCACCACTGGCACTGGAAAGGAACGATCACTTGGAACAAAAATGGATACATTCAATAATTCCATATGCAGCTGGAGAACACAGTCAGTCTGGGTACTGGGTCCTTTCTCTCTCTACAGATCCCCAGTGAGACTCCCTACTAGCACAGCTGTAGGGCTGTGATCTCAGCCAAGTGTCCAAGCCAAGTCATCTAGCACCCTCTCTGTGAAGCCAGTGCTTCATGTCCCCTCTCTAAGTAGCTGAGACACACACAATCTGTGATTTGATTTTCACACACACACACACACACACACACACACACACACACACACACACACACACACACACACACACAAACACACACACATGGGAAAGGCTGGCACAGATTTACTAGCTAGAACGCCTTCTGCCCAGACTATAAGGTAGTTACACTGCCATCAAACACCCCAAAGCCAACTACTGTAAGGCTCTTTCTAGGGTACCCATTTAAACTGAGTGAAAATTAATATTAATACAAACGGTAGTTTGACCAACAGCAAGCCTTCAAGGAGCAGCCAGTGCTGTTACCAAATATATATAAGTACTCTCAGAGATTAAAATATTCTCTAAATGACCAGCAACAATGAAAAGCTGAAATACATTTAATAATAAATAAGAAAAGAACATGAATAATAAATATATATTTATAATAGAGTTTCAATCACAGGAAATATTATAAATAACACAGGTGGACAAGTTCACAAAGTTACAGAAAAAAACAATACTTGAATAATCTCACTATATATTCCTGACTGATCTAAAGAGTTATAGTTCCCTGTTTACTCACTAGAGCAAGGCAAGATGAAGTAAGAGAGAGATCATTCTTTGTCAGGTTACAAAAACAGAGTGCCATGAGACTTCAGTCTCACCTAGTATTAAACAATATTTTTAGCGCTGGATTACAGAATGACATCACATACATCTGGCCTTCTAATATCTGGTCCCCATGCAACCCCCCCCCCCATTGCTAGAAACTGCCAAGATATAGCACCTATGTGTCAATAATACACACATAGAAAGCCTTGCTAAGATCTGCTGCAGCTCCTGGAAGGCATAAAACAATTTCAAACCACCACCCTTCAAGAGTAGCAATTAGTTCACCCCAATGACAATGTAGGAAGCTTCTTAGTACAGACATTTTGTCTCTGGCTGCATTAAGAACTAATATACAATTGTTTTAGCCAAAATTAAGTGATTTAATTTCTTATTATTTTCCAAAGTCAGGTGGATTGAGATTAACCTCTTCTCTTCCAGTATTGTTTGTTACAATATAAGCATTACAACAGTTATAATAATAGATGCACATTTCTTCCTACGTCCATCAGGACACACTGTTGATACATTTTTAACACAAGCAACTTTACAAATAAATGTTCAACACAAGCATCTGTACAAATTAGTTTGATATTCAAATAACATGTAATTCCTTACTAAATTCTAGCTTGCTGTGCTGGCATATGTTACATATCCACTGCCCTACTTTTCATAGCATAGCTGGCAATACCTCACATTATCACATCAAGAAAGATGCCCTTTCCACAGGGACTGTGCAATCTTGGAGATGGAAAAAATAATTAGCAGGGAATTCTTTGCTTCCTCCAAGGTTAATTCTAGGAGCATGTGCATAAGTCAATCAACACTGACATGCCAGTGTTAGTGACATCAACTTTTTGCTACAGTCGATCAAGTTGACTAGCTCCATATCTGTATGTATGTATATATATATATATATATATATATATATATATATATATATATATATATATTTATAGTTTACCATTAAAATGTTGAAATGCATTCATTTGACTGACACTTCTGTGAAAGGCTGATTTCAAGGTTTTTTAATGTTGGAAATTGTTTTACTGAATTTGCAATACCAAAACTGTATTCCCGTTTTATGTCCCAGACTGTGAATGGGTTTTCACACAAACTCCTGTAAATAGCAACTGTCAGACTCTAATTTTACCATGTTCAACGTTAAGGGAAAAATTATTTCATATTTCGACATTTAAGTTCGGTATTCTGAACACTCACACAGATGCTTTTCAACATTTTGACGGTAAACCATACACAATATATATATATATATATATATATATATATATATATATATATATATATATGTATGTATATATATATATATATATATATATATATATATATGTACATGGATCTAGGACATTTCACTGAAACTCATATCACCGAACACAAATCACCGAAAGCACAATTGACCGAAACACATTTCACCAAAAGTAGCATATGGCCTTGCCCCACTGTGGTGCGACCCTGGAGTTAGTATATATAGCAGGGGGGTGTGGGTGGGTAATGATATGTCCAATTTATTACCCTCAATTTGAAAAAAAATGGACAGATGTACAACGATGTAGTGTTCACATATATATTGATATGTGTGTATGTGTGTGTGTGTGTGTGTGTGTGTGTGTGTGTGTGTGTGTGTGTGTGTGTGTGTGTGTGTGTGTGTGTGCCTGTATCTATATGTACATCTATATATATATATATATATATATATATATATATATGACAGCATCATCAAGAGTCGAACAACATAAAAAAATGACCTCCACATTGTTGAACAGCAATGAACAATTAAATTAATGTGTGAAAATTCATACAGCAAAAAATAAAAAAGCAATTCAAACTTCACCGAACGCATACTTAACATTGAGTGGCACTGTCCCTTCACCTATTTACTTGTATATGCCAACTCCATGATTGCACAGTTGTGATTGAAACGAGGAGCCCTCACCAATGTATCATTGACCATGGCATGTCACAATACTGAGAAGGATAGCTAGATCAATAATCTCCAGTCAGTGATACACAAATGCACAAATCACCTGTCAATTAGGTGAGCATTTGAGACAATGAACTACACTTCTCTATCTGTGTGAGTGTGGGTGCGTATAATTTAGTTGACTGTCGTTAACGTTAACATCTGTTTAGCTGACACTATTGTGTTGCCTAAACAGATAGCTAACTGGTCCATGAGATCAACAAACCCCATAGTATGAGCCTGTGCCCCTTCTATAAGATTTGTTTGATTTTGGAGTTAGTATATAGAATTAGCAGGGAGTATAACAGGCGCAAACCCCCCCACCTTAAGAAAACAAATTTTTGATTTTTTTTTTTGTAGACTTATTTGTATGCTCCAACAGTTTTCCTCAGCACATGTTGTGGCAATTGTGTTGTTGATCTTTTGCTATCAGTAGTAATTATATTATACTACTTTAGTCATATTTAGTATACCCACCAAAAATGTCTTTTTGTATTATTATGACACACATACACCCACATACAGAAACATGTGTAAAGATGCAAAATCTTTTGTCCTGTTATAAGCATAACAGAAGACAATTGGCCTATAAAGTAGTGATTCTACATATTTCTGGTCTAAATGTACTCACACTAAAATCCATTCTATTAAAAATGCAATCTTTAATTTAACAGAATGTATTACAAAAGAAAAAAGCCGTAAATGAAACTAACATGAAGTCTGAATTGTGAAAACTGGAATTTACAAAACAGAAAAGTAAGCTGCTTCTTCAGATGCCTGGTGGTATAAATAACTCAATTCAATTATATTACTAAGTCAAGATCTTTTAAGCACCTTTTCATCTATGCTTTGAGCATGATAGCAGTGCTTTCATGTGCAATCTCTGCAGTTCCATTTCTGCCATGCATATACTAGCTACGGCACAAGAAATTTACCTTCTTATATTGCAGTTTTATTACTATTCTATTCTCATGTCACTTGCCTTTTTTCCCATCATTTCATTTGCAAAAATAAAACTGTGCTAATTTGTGCTATTCCCCTTAGGACCCTGTAAGCATCAATAATAAATCATTTCTCCTGACTCACTTCTAGAATGCATATGCTGACAACTTTAATACACTTATAACTGTCACACAATGTTTTTCAGAAACTTTTTTTTCATACCAACTGAATACTTCTAGCTTTTTTGGTGGCATATTAAAAGGAACAGTACTCCTTTTGTCCATTTTGCACACCTTTCAGTTAGCTTCAATTTTCTGTATCCAAAGTCACATTTGAATATATTTATAATCCTATGACCCAATATATGAATTCTTAGTATCTTAAATAAAGTCTGAATGTAAGACATTGTCAACAAACATTTGAAGGATCCTAGCATCGCATTCATTTCAAATAGCAGAGACTCAGCTGTACAAGTCTGATCTCAGTGCTGAGACTATTCACGAAAAGCTCAGACACACACACACACACACACACACACACACACACACACACACACACATATATACACACATACATATATATATATATATATATATATATATATATATATATATATAATAGGTACATTTATTTTTAATAAATATTTTTTGATACCACATTGTCTACCAAACATCAGATCCATGTATTTTGTTGGCCCTTCTGTTCCCACTGGGGTGAGAGCTGTTCCCAGCACATTTATTACCATGTTATAAGAGCCACTCATGGAGCCATTATCCTGGTAGCTGTTAGGATATTTTATTAATGCGGCTTAACTCCACACTCTGGTAGTGATGTAGGCTCCACATAACTGTGGGCAGACTGCATATGTCCCTCATATAGAAATGTCTCCCATCCCTGACAATCCTCTGCAAAGGTTAGCACGCCAAATTTAGAGGGTTCACCCACATCCCTCTCCCCAGGGCCTGTTGTTGGGAAGTGATCTGCATCACAGCCCTGGAACATGTAAAACCAAGTCAGCACAGGGGAGGACCACTAAAAGCCTCTCTCCCAGGTGAGCAACATAGGTTGCACATCTCTCACCCACCCCTCCCTCTCTCTTCCAGCTTCTAAAGACACTTATCAATCATACATTCCCTGGGTCACAGTCAGTGCTTTATCCCCCATGTCACAGACCTGGAGTTAACTCTTGCATAGTTTTATACATGACCCCTGTCATTATATCTGTCTGATGTGAATGACCAACACCACAAATAATTGGTGACCTGACTGCTACTGCATGTATAATTCAGAAAGGTAACTCTTCTCATTGTATAGACTTTTTGCTTTGAACTCATTTTTTTTACCAGATGCTAATGTTGTTTATCCTTATCAGCAAGGATACAATTTATTCCTCATTTGTTTATTTATTTGCCTATATCAAAATTATACTGAATATCAATTAATTATCTCAGTACTATCTTAGGCAAGTATTTTATCTTCTGTGTCATAAATATGTTTAACATTTTTAACAGAAGCTTCTAAAATAGAGTTTGATATATAACTTAATAAATAAACAAATTAAAAAACATATTTCTGATTCTTATTTGCTGGAAAACAAGAGCAATAATAGTAATTACAGATTTTTTTTTAAATAAATGCTATATTACTGAATTTTATCATAATTCTCACTTATTTCATAAACCTTGTACAGCATGATAAAATGCAATAAGAGATGCACAAACTACAAATCCAATAATATCAAAGTCAGCTCTGCATTTCCAGGATTATCTGTAAACCAAAGAACACTTGTAAAGTATATGAAAAAAAAGGTTAATGTCTGCTCTCATGATCTGGGAGAACAAGAAGTAATGGCCTACAGTTCACAAATACTTGCCATGATCAAATGTCTTATTATTCATAGCATTATGCTTTAATAAAGAATGCATGCAGAAATAGCTAAGAAATATAGTCAAATACTGTGTTTTGGTTTAAGGCATATATTTTCAAAATGCAGCCAGCCTACTCAGTTTTTGTTGGAAATTGTAAGAAAAATTCCCTTTGTTCTAACTGCAGAATTGTACTGCTTGCTAAAATTAAATGAGTTTTATGTAAAGGAAACAATGACCTTTTTAATGCAGTCTTCCAAACTCTGTGATAAACACGGATCTTTAGTTAGAAGCTATGATTTCGACAAGATAAGATCTTAGATATGCAAATAACTATCTGTAAAAACATGCTAATATTCATGAGATAATAAACTATAACTGTCTGTGTTCTCTTAATGACCTCAAAATCTTCAGAGAATTTAAATACTGGAAATTATGTTGTGATCATGGAACAATTATCTATATAAACATAAAAATGAATGCACAGTTGTACTAATCTGCAAGGAAAGGTAACACAATTCAACAAGAGGTGGCTTTGTACAGGGTAATTAATCTTATAGACTTTTTCCCTGTTGGTCAACATTTCCCTGCAGATGTGTCTCTCAATTCTAAACTATATCTGTAATGGTCTGTAACTGAATGATGAAGGTCTAATGAAGATGAATAACCGTTTTTCTCGGAAAGACTTTTGGATGATGTCCCATCTTCTACAGCTGAAGCCTGTTGGCACTATTACATCTCAGATTAGGTAACTGGGAGAATTAAAGTAAGGTTTAATTTGAAAGACTGATTTCAGGAACCAACTTAAATTTTTCATAGAAAGCAATCCTAGAAGTAATGACATGGATATTGTTTAACACTGAGGCAGAATCCTAGATATATACAGCAAATGCATATAATTACTGAAAAAATAATATGTTAACTAGGAAATTTCTGATTTTTTTTCTAAGTACAGAAAAGTCACGAAGCTTGTGACATCCCCCACGTCTGGAATGCTCACATTGCCAGCTGGCTATTTTTGTAGTACGTCTATGTATTACAGAACAAGTTCCAGGGCTTGTTTTTTTCTGTCTGTTACACAGAAAATGGTGAGTGGAGTGAAGAAAAGTGCAAGGGATACAGTATGCATTTTTGTTAATTTCTTGCAAGATGTCTATAAATAATATAAGTTAAGCAATGTATGGAAGAAGGGACATTTACTTATTTATTTAACTGTGTCATTGAGAGAGGCATGCTGATCTAAGTAGACCAGTTTCAGGCTCAGTCAGATCAAGTGATATATTTATAATGAATAGTCAATAATGCAAGGGTGATTGCAAATATACATGCATAAGAAACAGTACAGCTAACATTACTGAGTTTTGAATCCATAGTGAAATAAAATACTTTCTCCTTGTACTGTTTATTTTTACTAGTTTTATTCTCTGTCTGGTGCAGCACCATAATGTTCATCTTTGCAAATCTGTAACATCTGCTTACTTCATGTTTCACACTGTAACAGGCTCTGATTATGTTTATGATCATAATATTGGGTAGCATGGCATAAATTAAATTAGCCTGTATCTATATTATGAGATGATCTCTCGAGTGTAGCACATCAGAAAGAAATGCTAATATATATATATATATACATATATATATATATATATATATATATATATATATATATATATATATATATATATATATATATATATATATATATATACATGTTACAGTACTAAATTAAAAAAAAAGATCACAGTGTGAAATGTTATGGGAGGGTGGCTCATTATTTTTCACATATATGTTTATAAAGTTATAGGATAATATTTAAGAGTAATGATTAACAAATGGAGAAAGCCGTCAGACAGGAAAACATTCGTGATATGATAAAATTCTTTTGCTGGAGCTTCTTAATTTAATTAGGTTAATCTGTGAGATTAAAAAAAAGTGGAAGTCATAGCAGGGATGAGAGATCTAGCCTTAATCAAAGTATTTATGTTTTGTTAAGTACATATACAGCTATTACAATCTCATCTTAAATGACTTACTGTGCATTCGACAGTATTATAACCACTGTGCCATAATATATCTATACAACCTAAAAGTCATTTACTATTTCGTTATTATCTAATGCGAAGTTGGTAGAAAGAACTTGCAGATTGGACGTTTTTATTGAGTCGCCAGTGAGAAGAGGTTCTTGTTCCTAGTGAATGTATCCTGCTGACAAATAAAATAGATAAAAGAATAAAAATAATAAACATTTGTAGAACTGCAATGTTACCTTTCTATATTTTATACGCTAAGAATAACTTATGAAAAATATCAAAAATATCTACTTCACTTTTTCATACCTCTCCAGAACAGGACAGCAAGAGAACAATATAAGAGCTAAAAATTAATCTAACAGCTCTGTATTAACTTGATAAGAATAGTAGTTGTTCAAAATAAACAATATCACCATTTCGATATGCATATAAAACTACACAATTATAAAGCAAAGTTTCAAGCAGAAAACCAATGCAATTAAACTTTTAATGACCCATGAAAGAAAAATTTAACAGCAGCATGTTAAATAAGAAGAGATCCCATATAACATTTTTTAAAAGGACAGTTATTTTATTTTATTTATTTATTAGCATTTGTTGACTGGGAAAGTCCACTGGGTCATGCACCCATTTTCAGTGGAGGCCCGGGGAGAAAAGCTCCACAATGCATTACAGAGACAAACAGTGTGATTAACAATAAAAATTAAAAAGTACTACATGTATGACAGGCAATAAAACATATTATAATTTACAGTTCTATAGGATTACAATAGTAAGCACTGGGAATCATTCCATAGGTTTGGTGACAGTATAGTGATTCTGTTTATAGGTGTCATAGTGTTTGGTGAAATGTGCTGTTTAAGGGGGTTTGTAACTAAGGCAGGTACAGGATGGATTCTTTAGGAAATGTGTTTTTAGGGCTACTTTGAAGGTTTTTGGGTGGTCAATTTCAGTTATTTGAGATGGTAAGTTGTTCCATTGTCTGGTGATGGAATGGAAGAAGAGGCATTGTCCAGCTCTTTTGTTGGGTATTGTTACAGAAAGCATAAGTTTGCTGGATGATCTTAGTGTTCTTGTAGGGGTGTACGTTTGTAGGATTGAACTGAGGGCAGTGCATAGATTAGTTTGTGGGCCAAGGTTAGTTGGGTATAATGCAGCTGGTGGGAGAATTCTAGCCATTTTAGCTCAGTGATTGCCTGGCAGTGATGAGAACGGCTTGGTTTTTCGGAGGCAAATTTGGCTATTTTGTTGTAGCAGGAGTGTAATTTATTATTATGGGTTAGCAGGACAGAAATAAGATAAGGATCTTCAATAGATGGATATTAAACAGGCATTGCCACATGAAGAAAGATTATGTGCAAACACTCAGGAAATGAATTTTAAGAAGCTGGGTTACTATCAATATATGCATCTACTCTCAAGTAACAGGACATCAGCTAATTTGTGGTCAGGTTTTGGTTTGAAATTGGGAGGCAGTTGGCAATGTTGCTTAATATTCAATTAAGCAGATAGATACTGATGTTTGTTATATTATGCAATGACTCATATCACTCAACTGTACATATTTTCACAGAATATCCAGATTTTTGCCTCATATTTTTAGGCAATTTTTCATAAAATTGTGGTTTTCTGGCAAATGTGTGGCAAATTATTAAAAAGTGAAGTTAGAAAATAATGACAGACATTTAAGTTTCAGACTTCATGCCCGTCAGAAAATTCATGCTAATGCAAAACTTGTAATTCTATCAACTTTCTAAGTTGTAAGAGAAATATTAAAAAATTGTCCATATTTTTATGTCTTTGAACCCCTTTTATTTATGGCTTTTTCCAGATTTCTTGCTTTAAGGGATTGAGAGGTATGTGCAATGTAACTGTTCATTTACATTTTGTGGCAGCTTATATGCTCCTAATTCAGTAGCCAATGTGTATTTTTGCATGATATTCCTGTACACAGTAATCTAATCAAGTGTAACTCGCTTTACTATATTACATATGTGAACAGCAACAAGGACCTGCTGTTCATTCTTATTACAAACTTTTTTGCAGAAAATAACTCTACACCACAATATCTCCACTTCATACAAGTGTAAAGTGTTACATTTGGTAGTGAGCTGTTAATTCACTGACACAATTGGATGTGTGTGCAACAAAAGTTTGGAGCCACACAGCTGTTACTAGTGAATGAGGAAAACACCTTAAATATAAAACTTATTGTGGAATGAATGTGTTTGTTTTTTTGCTGTATATCTTTTTATTTTATTTTAATTATTTATTTAACACATTTAAATGTATATTTTTTTCAGGTACACAAAAAAACTCAATAAATCAAATTACTGAACATTTTGGGCTGTAGCAAGTCCTTTGAAAGAAAGATGTGGGCCTGTCATTTGTTGATGTGTGAGTGGTTCAGCATCTGGTGACAGCCTTCACTGAATGAAGGTAAGGGTAATACGCACTCTTGTGTGGTAAGTAACTTTGTCTCCAGTGGGGATGCACACCATATCGCCCGTCTTCCAGTACAGGGTGCTGGGCCAACAGAAATAGCCTCATTGCTGGTATACAACAAGGACACAAACAACCCTCATAGTTGCCTGCACGCTGTTCCCCTGGATGGCTCTGAAAAAAAACAAACTCAAATCTAATTTGGTAGCTTGATGATCAGTGGGTGGGAGTGGGACAGAAAGCATATAGGAAAAATATGTTAAAAATCAGCACTTATGCTAGTCAAATATTCAGGAAATCATGAACAGATAAATTGTAAGTTAAGATTTAAAAATTAAGAGCTCTAAAAATGCATTCAGTGCCTCTGCTAGGATGTAAGTAGGCTTCCCAAAATCTGATACTTTAAAGACTTCCTAAAAGAATAGCTAGTTCCAAAGGACATATATCAAACTATCAGTCAAAGATCAGAACTCTTCAATGAATTTACTGCAGGCAGACAGAGTCAGTTCATGTGCCACTGGCATTTCTCTCCATGGCTGATCTGAAAACTCCTTACAATGACACAACAGTAGACTCCAGCTCCAGGTATGCAAAATGTGAGCTCCTTGTGCACATCTGATAACTTTCTACCATCCTAGTCTCCTACATCTAAGGTAGATGAGATGATCAATGATCAGGATGTCAGAAGGTATCTTAGATAGGACAGAGCTATACAGCATTGCAATACAAACAACATTAGAACAAAACACTTTTCTAGGGTGCTAAAAGTATATGAAGTAATGCAATAAATACAAGAGGGATAACAGAGTAACAAAACAGTACCAGAATACATCAGAAATAGAGAGAATAAAAAATAGATTAGCACTAGCCTTAACTAGTATGACTTCCAAAACATGCAGATGTAGTATAAAAAAGTAAACACATCTAAATGACCAGAGCCATCACAAGGCTACTTTACTTGATTGCCTACAAATGTTAAAGCATTCAGTGGTAGGGCAAAACCTGGAAATAAATTTTAAATGATCAAAAAAATACATATTACTGAAGCTAAAATGCTGAAGCACTCAATATATTCTACCATATAGAGTCACATGACATGTGGCAGTTATAAAGTCATTTCAAGTGTTCTGTCACATTTTTTTTCTACCTTATGCAGCAGATGTGGTGCCTTCAATGGCAGCCTGTATTTTCCTCTTAATGGTGCCTGTTTTACAGAGCCAAATTTATAGTTAAACACTTTGTAAAAAAAATATATATATATATATATATATATATATATATATATATATATATATCTTTATTTATGTATTTCCTTTTTGTAACATCACCAAAAAGTTCATTGAACTTTACCTTCAGTGATGTCAATGTAGGATATGTATGCAGTTGTGGCTGTGGCCATAGACTTTAATGGTTGCATTACAATACATGTGCTAGCTCTCCATCCATGAAAGTAAATGTATGTACCCAACACAATGTCTCAACTGACAATAACAAGGGGGTTCAGTAAAATTATGTTGGGGCTGGGGCTTGGGGTTGCCATAATGGTTAAGATGTAGATTCAATGTACACGATTTGATTCTAAGCTGGGGCCATTCACCTAGTAATTATCTAGATGGATATATTCTTAATAAAAAAGTTTATGATGCTTTTTATTAAGAAACCACCCTGATACTTTTGGTGAGGTAGGGAGCAAAATACATTGTGGCACTTTAGTTACAAAGTGTTCAAATGTGTAGTAATTGTACATTACAACTATGATAAAACATTTTAAATAGCATACAATTTTCAAAAATGAAATTAGCATTACTATCAGCAACCACTATGATCTAATTCAATAAATTAGGAGGCTCACACGTGTTCTTTAACAAAACAGACCAATATCTAGTTGCAGAGGGAAAAAAATGTATCCTGCATCTAAACTACCCAGTAGTAGCCATTAAGACCATAAGTCAACTGATGTTCTCTGACTCCAATTACAATATGGATCTGGCTTGAACAATCTATTTGAATAAGCCATTGGAAGTAACAATGAAAAAAAAAACTATTCCTAAGGGATAAAAAAATAAATAAAATATTCTTTTCATATGGTGAAGCTCTAAATTGTAGAAGTAATGTGTGGCAGAAGGACTCATAACAGTCAAAGGCAGACCAGGCGGTCAGTGAATAGACATAGTACATAAAAATAGTTTATTTTTCCTTAACAATTTGTTAAAGTCTATTTTAAACAGTACAGTATGTAAGTGACATGTTTTAGTGTTTTATAACAAAGTGGAAATACTCCTCGTGCAGCTTGCTAGCACAATGAAATAAAATAATCTACCAAAATGCTGAAAGGAACCCACTCTATCACCATTAAACAGACAATTTAAGAAGTATACACCAGCCTTTATTAACATTTTATTAGCACATTATTACCTCTTACTGGATGGTATAAATAGCTGTACTGCACCTCCCCCCTCAGATGGAACTGGCAACTATGCCGAGTTCTACGCTAATGCTTTATACAAAGAGCCATTTAACTGCACTTACTCAGCCGTACCTGATAGGACCAAAACAAGCTCCACAAGGAAGAGAAAACCTGCCTTGTGGACAACTGCCATTAACAGGCTTTACAATAAGAGGAATAAGAGGAATACATTTCTATCTAAGAGTAAGAAGGAGGGAGCCCTAAACTGGAAACACACCCTCCTCAAGGAGGGAGCCCTAAACTGGAAACACACCCTCCTCAGCTTAAACAAGCAAATAACATTTCTTGTGAGGTTCTCAAAGGCAAACTATTAATCTAAATTAAAATTTCTTAACTAAGGGCAACCATAAGATATTCTTTAGTTACACCTGTTACCTAAAAAGACAGGCCCAGATTTGTGCTGAATTGGTAGTTAATGATACCACATATAGTGACTTTGTGTACATAGCTAATCTATTAGCTAACAGGTTCTGTGAAAACTTCCCTCTCCTATCACCTGTCTCTTACCTTGTATTTTTAAGTCAAAGATGCCTTCTCTAAGGCCAAAAACACAGCATCTATGGGACCTGATAACATCCCAGGCTGCATCTTACATGGGCTCCAACAAGAATTAGCAACAACATTGGGTACTATTTTCAATCCTAGTCTAAGCACAGGCTTTATCCCAGATGAATGGAAAATGTCCACCATTACTCAACTTCTCAAAGGTGATGCTTCCACTGACCCCGGGAACTTTAGACCTATTAGCCTGACTAGTCTTATCTGCAAGGCTATGGAGCAAATCATCATGGAACTTATCAGTAAAGATATAGGTAAGCTCCAAACACTTTCCCCTACTCAGTGTGGATTTATCAAAGGGAGATAATATTGTAAAACATTGTGGACTTCTTCAAGACAGTCACCAAGGCCCTGGATGAGGGGAAATCTGTATGTACACCCTACCTAGACTTAGCCAAGGCATTTGACACTATCCCCTACTCAGACATCATTGGCAAACTCACCCAGCTAGGTATCAACTCTTACATCATTAGATTAGTCATTAACTGGCTCACTGATTAAACCCATATAGACAAAACAGGGGAATCCACCTCGAACAGCACACCTGTTATCAGTGGTGTTACACATGAATCTGTCCTGGCACCTGTACTGTTTGTAACCTAGTTCTCCAAGGTACAAGTTACAGCTAAAGGTCTGTGTCTGACAAAGTTTACTGATGATTGCAAACTGGGAGTGGTCATAGAATCTCCAACAGATGTCAACATCCTACAAGAGGGTCTTACACATAAAAATGATTGATGTTAAAGTCATGGCCTTAACCTCAGTACAAAAAAATGTATTATCATCCCTCTTAGAACTTGCAGTGTTCCTGCTAACTACCACATCAATAACAAAACACTAAGTATGCACTCACTGGTGAGAGAACTGGGCACACAGGTTGACAGGAACATTACATTTGATCAGCATGTCTCCACAGTGGTAAGCAGTGCATTCTATATCTCCTACGTAAGGCCATTGCATTCAGGAAATGAAAGAAGTTATAACCTCTCTGTATTCTCCCCTTATCGAGCCAATAATGGAATGCAAAGCCCCTTTTGATATGCACCTTTCCAAGCACCTGCAGCAATTGGAGAGATCACAAAGGTTCCCCACAAGGATAATTCAAGATCTTCAGCATCTGTCCAATGTGGATCATCTGAGATCACTATTACTTCATTCTGTTTCATAGAGACTACTCATAGCTGATCTATGCCTTGCATAAAAGGAAGTCTTTGACCATGCTTTATTTAAAATGTTGCAAATCCACAAATCAGATTGTACATCGGTTACACACTCTAAAGATCTTAAGCTGGTATATCATAGTAATAGAGAATGCTGGAAGGTAAGAATGATTTCCCAGAGGTTACTTTACCTTTGGAATGGACTCCCACTTCATGTCAAACAGAGCACCTCATTGGATCTCCTCAAATGCAGTGTGGATGATTGGATGTGTAACCATAAATTCACACTGGGGGTTCCACCTGAGTTCCTCTTGGACTGCAGCAACTGTTGCTGATCATGGAAATAAGGGCAGAACTTGGCTAGGCTTGTAAGGGCCCTCAGGCCATTAGCATAGTAACTTACTGTGATATGACTCAGTCATAGTCCATGTGGGAGTACATGACCTATGACATACCTCCCTAGAATATACTTAGAGATACTTATTTTGAGCTATCAGAAGATGTCTGTGTGGTCATTCACACATGACTTAAAGGTGTGAAGAACACAACAACAGTGCAAGGTTATTATGCCTTCTACGCATTTAGATAAGCTAATTCACATACAGGGACTAAAGGTGGAGGTGTCTCTATGTACATCAAAACTAAAGATACTTCAAGACTGGTCATACAGGACAATGCACTTGAGCTGCTCAAGGTTCATTTCACAATAGGCAAAATCCAATGCTACTATGCAAGCTATAGGCCCCCTCTATGACCTAGGACACCCATACCATGTATGTAAACGTATTACAACACTAATCATGTAACCCAGTTCATGGGTGACTTCCATTAACTCACTCTTAACTGGGAATCCTATACAACAACAAACATACTGACACAGAGATTCCTGGCTTTTGTAAACACAAACGCTCTGCATCAGATAGCCAATACAATAAACATGGGTGCAACCATAAAGGATCTCCTCACCAATATGAGTGGATCATGCACAGCCTTGTACTGTAATGTCTTCCCTGGTAAGGTCCAATCACAAATTGGTCTCATTTGAAGTAAAAATAAAACATGGACCCCCAGCTAGACATAGAATATTCAGGAACTACCCTAAGGCTAACCTCTAGGTATTAGATGATAAACTTGCCTAATCTTAAGCCCACATAAACACTGACAATACTATAGTCAATGCAGCAGTATTCACAGAAACCCTGTATGGGCATGTTAATAACTGCATAGAGGCAGTCGTACCCACCAGGGAGAAGTACAGAACTAACTGAAAAGCAAACCACACTAGTGGAATCATAGAATCAATAGGCTGTATAACAGAAGGAAGAAACTCATGGCAAAACATAGGAGGTGCAGCACACAGCAGGATAAAAGCACTCTCATTAAAGTTAACAAAACAATCAGAGGACAAATGAAGTCTACCAAAGCCAGATTTGATGTAAGGTTAGGCTCCCAGGCAAAGGACAACCACAAAGCATACTTTAGGTATGTCTGCAATGTCAAAAGCAAGACACAATTGTGTGCACATCTCATTGTAAATGGAACCACCTATAATAAGGCAGAAGGAAGACCAATCCTCCTGTCTGATAAATTGAGCCCCAACTTTACCCTCACTCCCTCTCAGCCTTCTCTCAGGAAATACTATCAATTATAAGTAACCCTACTATCATGAGGGAAAATGTCCTTAACACTCTCTCTAAGAACAAGTACACTGCATCAATGGGCCCAGACAATATCTCAGCATGCCTTCTAAATAGCATGAAACATGATCTATCAGGGTCTCTGGAATTACTATTTTACTGTAGCCACCAAACAGGCTTCATGCCTCATGCATGGAGAACAGCAGCAGTCATCCCTCTGCACAAAGGTGGGACATCAACAGACCCTGGAGACTACAGACCCACGTCATTGTGGCAAGTCATACCCACCTCCCTTACCACATCTTTTTTTTTTCTCAGTGCATCCTATGCCACTATGCAAAAAGCATTACCTTTTTGAACCAAAGGCTAAAATGGACCTTCATTTGCAACTGCTTCCTTTTTGTTCAGGTGCTATTACTCTGATACATGAGCATTGCACTCCTGATAGGATGAATATTTTTTTCTGGAAAGTGCAACACGACTTTTTTTATTATTATTTAAGTGAAAAACAAAACTTCATTCCCATTGAGATCACATTGCATAAAGTTACGTTCCAGTCCCAGTCTGGATTCTTTATAAATCAAAGAGTGTTTTTAGTTGCAGCACAAATTGGCTTTGATCAAATAAAACTCCCCCCTGCTATCACTAGGGAACAGATCTTTAATTCTCTCTCTAAGGCCAGGAACACTGCATCAATGAGCCTAGACAATATCCCAGGATGCTTTCTAAATAACATGAAATATGACGTATGAGACCATCTGGAATTACTATTTCACTGTAGCCACCAAACAGGCTTCATGCCTCATGAATGGAGAACAGCAGCAGTCATCCCTCTGCACAAAGGTGGGCCATCTACAGACCCTGGAGTTTACAGACCCAGAAGTCTCACTAGTCTGATATGTAAAGCCATGAAAAGAATTATCATGGAAATGATCAACAGAGATGTAGTACACTTCCAGACACTGGACCAAACCCAGTTTGGTTTCCTCAAAGGCAGAGCATGCTTACCCAACCTGGTGGACCTATTTGAGAAAGTAGCCAAAGTAATGGATGAGGGAAAAATGGTTCACACTGCCTACCATGGCCTGACAAGGCATGTGGCACTATACCTCCACCAGGCATTGTTGACAAACTCAAGATGTTAGGTACAAACTAGTATGTCAGCCAGTGGATAGCCAAGTGGCTCAAAGACAAGACCCAGGAAGTTAGCATAGAGGAGTCCACCTCTACAAACAGGCCAGTCACAAGTGGACTCCCTCACAAATCATTCCTCGGAACACTCATCTTAGGCATTTACTTGTGTGAAGTCAATGCCACTGTCAGTGGTCTCTGTCTGACTAAATTTATTTATGAATGTATTTATTTATTGCAGTTTGTTAACTGGGAAAGTCCATTGGGCCAATGTAGCCCATTCAATGGAGGCCCGAGGAGAAAAGCTCCAGACAGAAAGACAATATTATAAAAACATTCAAAAGTACTAAGTACAGCATTTTTAAGATATTTACAAGAATAACAAATTAATGTTCAATTAGTACATCATAAATGGAGACAAAAGGATCATTTATGCAATGGCCGTGTTTTGAATAGGATAGGATATAGAGAGGTGTCAGGATTCAGGAAGGATAAGTACAGGAGCATTCCCAGAGAGAGGAGAGATACGAGTGGAGAAAGGTTTTAAAGGAAGGGAGATTCTGGGTAGTTCTAATGTGAGGGGGAAGAGAGTTCAATAATCTAGCAAGGTAGAAAGATAGTAAGAGTTGCCCTGGAGAATGTAAAGGTTTGTAGAGTTCCAAGAGGTTTTGATTTGTGGATCTTAGTGTTCTATGTGGCTGGTGGGTTTTTAAGGAAGAGGAGAGAGACAGACAGCTAGAGGGTTTAAAAATGAGCTTCTGTGCTGTTTTTAGTTGAATGAAAGTTAGGTAGTTTGGAAGTTTCAACCAGTTTAGGGCATGGAGGGAGTTGTAGTGATGAATGGAGGATTTGGATCCTGTGGCAAACTTAGAAATGTCAATATAACATGAGGATAGTTTAGATTTCAGGGTTGATTGGAGATTAGTGAGTAGTGGGGCTCCATATAGAAGGGAGGGGATGAGGTAGGTGGTGGATATGAGTTTTTGGATTAAAGAGAAAGGTAGCATCTGTGATGATAAAGCATTCCAAGCTTTTGATTTTTTTTTTTTATATACTGGTTTGTAGATGGATGTCGAATTTTAGCTGGTCATCAATAAGGATGCCCAGAAGGTTTGCATGGGGAACTATTTCAATAGATGTCTTGTTTAGACTGGGTATAGAGAAGGATGCTTTGCCAATAGCAGTGTGTTTAAAAGGGGAAAAATCATTATTTTGGATTTGGAGGCATTAAGGGCTAGATGGTTGTCAAGCATCCAGGACTTGGTAGAGGAGAGGGCCTCTTGAGTAAGGTTTATTAATTTGAGGAAAGTTTTGGCAGAGCAGATGATAGTAGAGTCATCTGCATATTGGATGAGTTTAGCATTGGGGATTTTTTGGTGGAAGTCATTAATAAAAGTATGAAATAGTAAGGGACCCAATATAGAGCGTTGAGGAACCTGTTGGGGTGTGAAGGAAAGAAGAAGTACAGTTGTTCCATTTTACAGCTTGTTCCCTGGCTGAAAGATAGCTGGTGAACCAGTTGCTAGAAGAAGAGGAAAGGTTAAGATGAGAGAGTTTAGAAAGGAGGAGCTTATGAGAGACAGTATTGATGTCCTTGGATAAGTCAAAGAGGAAGGTAGAAACTATGTTGCCAGAGTCTCGAGCAGAGTTGATGATTTCGCGGAAGGAAAGGAGGGCAGTGGTGGTGCTATGTCCTGGTCTAAACCCATGTTGTGTTGGAGTCAGTAGTTGGTTGTCAAGTAGGTAGGGTAAAAGTTGCAGGTCGATACATTTTTTGAGAATCTTGGAGATAGGGGACGGGATAGCTATTGGGCGAAAGTTGGAGATTGAAAAGCTGTTACTTCCCTTGTGGAGAGGGATGATGAAGGCTTTTTTCTAGAGGAGTGGTACGTAGAACTCTTGGATGGAGTGATTAATTAGGATGCTGATGGGAAGGGCTATGCCATCAGCAGCTAGTCTGAGAAAGTTGGATGGAATGTTATCTGGGGCATTAGAACAAGGCTTTAATTTTAGTAGGAGTTTTTTATAGTGTGGGTAGGAATGGACTTGAGAGTAAAAGAGGAGGACTGAGTTATTGGAGATTGAAGCCATGGTTTCTGATATGTTAGAGGAGATATTATTAGGGAAAGATTAAGTACATTTGGATATAGAATCAATGAAAAAGGAGTTGAATTGAGTCTGGGTAGCTAGGAGAAGGTCAGGAAAGTCTGGGTCAGGGCAGGGGTTTTCTTTCAAGCCTGGAGAGAGAATTGATCCGATGCTACTCCAGAATTTATTTGGGTTGGTTTTATGGTTGTTTTGAAGTTTAAGATAGTAGAATTTATGGTCGATGGTTGTTTGCTTTTTTTAATTGATTTCGTAGTTGCTTGTATTCAACAAGAGAGTTGGGAGTTTTGAAATTTTGCAGGTTTTGTCTCGGAGATGCATAAGGATTTTTGTCTCTTTGGTTATCCAGGGGGCTGTTTTGGATTTGAGTCTTCTGGTTCTGCAGGGGACAAAGCAGTTAAGTAGATCAGAGAAAACTGTATTGAAGTGTGAGACAGCAGCATCCAAAGGAATGGACTTTAGAGGGTTCCAGTTTATCTATTTTAAGGTACTGGAGAAGATTTGGGGATTGAAGTTTTTTATGGTGCAAGTTGTAATATATTTATGCTGAAGGAGGAGTTGGGAAGGGGAATGGTGTGCAAAGGCAGGGAGATGGTCAGTAAGTGAGTCAGGGAGACTGCCACTATCAGAAACTTGGTTTGGGTGGGTACTAGTATCCAGTCGAGGATGCTACCTGTGGTATTATCTTTATTTGGTCTAGTAGGAGTTTTGATTAGCTGTGCGAATTGATATAGGTTAATGCTTTGAGAAGGGGTTGATGAATCAATGAAAGACCAGTTAATATTGACATCACCTAGGATTATTGTATCATTATTTATGTTGGTGGTGAACCAGGAGAGAATATCTTCCAGAATAGGGATATTGTTACCAGGTGGTATGTACAGGGTGGCAATACTTTGAAAAGGGCCAAGGTTAGCTCAGCAGTGTTAAATATGGGTATGGGCTTAGTATAGAGTGTCACTGTTAAGGAGGAGGAGAAGAGTAAGGCTACTCCTTCACCTTTCTTTTGGGATCTGTCACTTCTTATGAGTTTATAGTTTGGGGGTGTTATTTCAGTATCTTTTATATGTGGCTTTAGCCAGGTTTCTATGATAGAGAGAATATCAGGTTTGTTGTGGGAGATTCAGGCATGAAAAGCAGGTATTTTATTACAAAGTCTCCTGGCATTAAGTGTGGCAAGGAGAAGAGCTTTTTGGGGAGGAGGTGAACAATTTGAGTTTGGTTTGGAAGTGGAGTTATGTGAAGGCCCAGGATTAGGGTGTATATCTCCACAGCAGAAGAGGAGGGAGATTAGTTTAGAATAGAGTAAGGATAGGTATGTATGTTCTATGGGGTTATATGTTAGGGTATTACAACCTATGGAGCTTAGCTTGATGGGTATGGGAAGTGGTTTACAGGGAGCAAGTGAGAGTTTCCATTCAAAGAGAAAAGATACATTATGTTTACAGAGATGGGAAGAGATTTGGGCTGTGGAGGGAGATTCTTTTTTAATATATATTGAAGTTGTGTGAAGGGGAGGAGAATAATGGAATTGTGAGAGACTAGTGAGGTAGAGTAGATAGAAGAGAATGAGAGACTGGAATAAAGACAGTAGAGCATGTAAAGGTTTTGCTTGCATGGCAGGTGTTAGATGAAGTTAAGTGAGAGAGATATTTAGGAGAGAGACAGAAAGTGATGGGAGAGGTGTAGGTTAAAAAGGTTAGTGTGGGGGTTTCTATACAGAGATGTTGCAGAGTGAAAGGATGTGTTAAGCAGAGGGAAGTGGGTGGAACTAGGAAACAAGCTGAAGGGAGTGATAGTGATTAGCGGGAGGGAGGGGCTGATTATAACTGGAAGTTGTGGTGTGGTAATGGTTAGATAAGTATAAAGGTAGATGTGCTGGGAGAGGGTGGAATTTGGGGGTAGGGGAGTGGAGTGAGCCAGTAGAGCGAACGGAGCAGGTAGAGCCAAGGAAGAGAGAAGCCAGCCAAAGAAAAGTGATCAGTAATGCAGGCCCATTCAGGACCAGGGGGTTATGGTAATAGTCAAGAGGTAAGTACAAAAACAGAATTGCCAAAATGTATACAATGTCTAGGTAATTACTATTAAAGCTAAGGGAGTAGAGAAGTGTGTGGGACTAAGTGTAGGGAAATGATGAAGTCAGAGGAAGGCTGGTATGGAATTGGTGTGGACTGTATGGGGTATGTTTGTTTATGTATGGGAGTATACTGCCACCTAGTGGTGAATCTACTGCAGAAGTTAAGAGTTTATCAGGTAAAAAGGTTAGCGAGAGAAAGAATGGTGAGTGGGGAGATATGGACTACAGTAGGCTGCTAGCGTAATGCCGTGGGTACACTGGAACAACTAAATCTTACTATTTAACATCAGTTAAAAACAGTACAGGTAAAACACGTACACACTGTTGGATTTGCAGGGGTAGGCAGGCTATAACAACTGCGCAGCAGATGCACGGTAATTTGGCTAGTCCCAGGAAGTCATCCCAGTTCAGATGCTGTTAAAATAAGGCAGGGAATGCCTGAGGGAGACAAATAGGATTAAGCTGTAAGGAGAAAGAGATAGTTTGTTGTAGTTATTCAAGAGTTACAACAAGAGGAAGAACTAGAACAAAAGATGGGAGGAAAAGTGTTATACAGATATAAGATAAGAAGCAGGTAGAGAAGACTATGCAGAGGGGAGGGGAAAGAGCTAGATTGTAGAAAACAGGATGTAACAGAAGGAAGGAGAGCAGTTCAAAAGTAGGAAAAAGTCCGATTACAGGTGTGCAGTAGGTTAAAAGCACAATATGCAGTTGAATTAGGAGAAACGATGCTTAAAACATACAATATGCAGTTGGAACAAAAACAATGCTTAAGTCACACAATATGCAGTTGAAAACAGGATAGCAATGCTAAATACTCTAACACTTGATGTGGTCAGGCAGAATATATATCTTTTATAGCCAATAAGGTGTTTAGAGTCCAGCATATAGCAATGGCGACAAGTTCTTATCCACTACAGTGCAATGCTGCTCAGTTGTAGGCACTTTACAATATCAGACGCTTTACAGTTTCAAAGTTGGACTACCTAGATCCTTGAACAATCAGCAGTTTAATTTATTCTGACAAAGCTATCTACGAGGAATTAAAACATAAATGCAGGGTTTAGGAGGATTAGACAGGTTAACTACTGAGGCAGTATATATAATGCGCGCATTTTAGAATAACACATTGAAAGACGTGGCTGTTTATGGAGTAAACATAAACAGCAGTAAACAGGAGTGATTACAGATGCAAATGGGAGTGAGAATGAGATGAATTAGTGTGTGCAGTGCTGGAAATGGAGTCTAAGGATGCATGAGGTCTGCGAGATATGAGTGTATGTGCTGACGGTGTGGAGTATAGGGGAGTATGAGGTCTGTGAGTGTAGAGGGAGGCCAGTGTAGATGATTGCAAATTAGGAGCAGTCTCTGACTCCCATACTGACACAAATGTTCTCCAGGAGTGGCTGACACAGACATACAATTGGTGTCAGAGCAATGGAGTAACACTAAATGCCAGGAAATGCACAATACTATGCTTTGGGAAGTCATCCACCTTTGGGAAGTCATCCACCTCTGGTAACTATCATATTGACAGCACACATCTAACAGTTAACTCAGTAGTTAGGGACTTAGGGACACATATAGATAGTGATCTAACCTTTGACTGTCATGTGTCTACAGTACTCGGGAAATCATATTGTGTTGCGCAACTTATTAATAAAGGTATGGCATGTAAACCCAAGGGAGTCATTGTTCCAGTGTATTCGGCATTCATCAGACCTATCATTGAGTGCAATGCCATCTTTAGTATGTACCTAGCCAGGCATATCTGACAATTGGTTTACCAAACCACAGACAAACCAGTGATAAACAAAAAAATGAACGTACAGGCTGTAAATTCCAACAGACTTTTAATGTTGTAAGTGCTTTCGTCCAAAATAATACTGACTTCATCAGACATAAAAATTACCCAAAATCTGTTAGTATTTATACAATCATCAATTAGTAGTTTAAATTAATTCAAAGGTACATATTAAATTAAACTATGCGACCCGTTGCATGGAAAGAACGACAGCGGCGAAGCGCGGAAGACAGAACAAGAACCACAAGAAAGAATCGACAATGCAGAAGACCGACGCAACGGATGGAACATTTACAGGGAAGAAGACCGACACATTTGATGATGAGTATGCGGTAGATGCCGGGCATTAAAAGTAGGCAGTGTGGCGTGTGAGATAGCGACGGACTGGGTTAAGGAGGCAGGGGAAGGTGAGGTTACAGGGTGGGGAGGGGGGGTGGGTAAGTGAGTGAGAGTTGGGGGTTAGGGGGTGGGGGGGGTGGGTTAAGTGAGTTAGGGGGAGGGTGGAGAATGGGGGGGTTAAGAGTTAGGGGGTTAGGGGATGAGTTAGGTTAGGGTTAGGAGTTAGGGTTAAGGAGGCGGGTTAGGGGAGTGGTGATAGGGTGGGGTTAAGTGAGTTAGGTTAGGAGGGCGATAGTAGTGGAGGAGCTAAAGGGTTAGAGTTAGGTAAGTAAGTGGTAGTGTTTAGTTTGTGCTTGTTGTGTGGTTGTGTTGTGTGTGTTGTGTGGTTTTTGGAAATTTTGTTTGTATGGGTTTTTTGTGTTTGTGTCCACGATGGTTTTGTTTTTGGTTATTTCGTTGTGTTTTTGTGTGTTTATAGACTATGGCGTAATATGTGTCGGTGGTGTGGGTGATTGTGTTGTGTGTGGTTTCGATTATGTCAGGTAGAACCATTTACATATATAAAAAGTGTTAAACACAATCTCAAAAATAGATGCACCCTTGTATATAAGTATTGTTATATGCATTAATTATATTAAGCTCTTTTTAAGGTCAACTATTTTTGTGAATTTTCAAGATTTTAAAATGTTTTAGTTTATACCTCAGTTTTTTATGTACATATATTTTATTGGATTATATAACCATAAGAGTGTTTTTAACACTTTTAATATGTGTAAATAATTTAATTTAATATGTACCTTTAAATTAATTTAAACTACTAATTGATGATTGTATAAATACTAATGAATTTTGGGTAATTTTTATGTCTGATGAAGTCTAAGCATTATTTTGGACGAAAGCACTTACAACATTAAAAGTCTGTTGGAATCTACAGCCTGTACATTTGTTTTATTTTTATATCTGAGAATTGGAACATCCACACAGGTTCCTCACTAACCCAATACAGGGCGTACATAAAATATCCTATGCAGACCGTGTCAAGGCCCTATCTCTGTATTCTGTGTCCAACAGCCTTTGGAAGGGAGATGCATGCCTGCCATACAGGGCATTGTCAGAACCCACTGTGGACCACCTGCATATCCACAAAAACAGCTAGCACCAGAATTATCCATTCTACAGACCTACACTATGCCTGTGGTATAAATAGGACATGCTAGAGAGACAGGTATGTATCCCAGACACTACACCATATATAGAACAGGCTCCACAACCATGTGAAGCTGAGTTCCACCCTAATGCAAATCAAGTGCAAGTTACACAGTTGGATGGGGAAGAGGACAAGCACCCTGGTTTGGGAACTATGTCTCTAATGGACACAGGAAAACTGTAAATGGTTTACCTCCCAGGTCCCTGCTTGTAAGTGTTTCACTTCCCAAAACCCTGCTTACACTTATCAAGGGTATCAACCCTTGTCAGAGATTTGGGATGCATGGCTAGGCTTAAAGAAGCCCTTGTGTTTGTTAGCCTAGTAAACACCTATGAACCTATACTGTATTAACTTTCTGAAGACATTTCTCTCTTGTGTTGATATTCAATCCTGTGCTCTGACTTTGATGGGTTGATTATAGATGTGCACCCACAGGGTGTGACCAACAGAATCTTGAACGTGAAACATAAACATTTCCATAAGATACATTTCATTGTGTGACTACACAGCCCTTACAACAGCATCCATCATAACGTACACAAATTATGCTATACACAATATAAAAGGCAAAGTACAATATGTGTAGATGATCAATACAAGTGGCATGTCTACAGCAACAATGGATGAAACAAATTCATATTAATGTAAATAGTCACCATGTGCACCAAACCCATCCATGCATCCATGAAAAAGATGATAGGGTTGTGGAACAGTTTGTGGGGGTACAAGGGGCCTAGGCAGATCCAGTAGGTTGGCAAGCATGTGTGTGAGTCAGGAAGGGAAGCAGGCAAGATGGTCCATGGAAATGTTGTGTGTGTGTCAAAGTCAAAGACAAAGTTAACTTTATTTTCATTTAGAACTACACACATGTAGCCTAAACAAAATTGTGTGCATCAGCTCAATTCTTGAAATTACAAAGGAAAGTGAAACAGCACATACAAGTAAAGAAATAAACATAACTAACAAAAACAATACTACTTCAAATACACAACAAAAACAATACTACTTCAAATACACAACAAAAACAATACTACTTCCAATACACAGCAAAAACAATACTACTTCAAATACACAACAAAAACAATACTACTTCAAATGCACAACAAAAACAATACTACTTCAAATGCACAACAAAAACAATACTACTTCAAATACACTAACAAAAACAATACTACTTCAAATACACAGCAAAAACAATACTACTTCAAATACACAACAAAAACAATACTACTTCAAATACACTAACAAAAACAATACTACTTCAAATGCACAACAAAAACAATACTACTTCAAATACACTAACAAAAACAATACTACTTCAAATACACACAAGAAAGAGCAGACACATTTACCAGCACTCATATAGAAAAAGAATACCCTCCTCTGAGTTAAATTAACTACCCTATTTAAAGTAATAAAAAACACTCTACAGATTTACAGTCTGTATGTGCCCTCAATGTGACAGTGGTGTGTGATTGTCTGAATGAATACAGCCAAGTTCAGTGCTAACCCTACATGTCCGTATGTTGGACAGCTGTGAGCTGTCCATGGTAGATCTGACTGATATCATCGTTTCCACCCCAGAAAATGAGAACAGGCTCTGCCAGTAGTTGCACTGGCACCTCCATGCCCGAGGTCAGATGCTATGCTACTACTGGAGGGTGACTGATGTATGCTGGGAACATGTCCTCTACAGGATGGCCCAGGACCATGAGCTCATGGCCTTCTGTGTCTTGGTGTGGACAGCTCATGAGAGTCTGGAGCACTGGATGTATTGCTACTACAGGAGCATGATTGCACATGCCACATTGACTCTCACCAGATGTAGTTGCCGACCTATGCTCATGAGGCCAACACTCAACTCCAATCAGTTGTTCCATCCCATAAAATATGCGCTCCAATACAGATAGTGTGCGATCTGTCTCAGACCTAATTCTTTTCACTGTGTCAGTCAACCGTTCCAAGGTATCAGCAACATGGTGGAGGCCGTAATGGATGTCAGACTGTGCTGTATCATTAACCCTGAGTATTCATCAGGAGTTCTTTTCTAAATGTGCCTGTGTCTCCATGATGGCCCTAAACATACACAGAGTGACACGTGATGAGAGTTTTCTGACAGGTGGTGGAGGGACAACTTGAGCACCCCTATCAATCCGCCTGTGAGGAATCTCACTAACTGTTTGGCTATGGCCAGTGTTGACAGTCTCTGAAGCCACAGTAGACACACTTCCCTGTTCAATTTCCCCACCTTCCAATTGTCCAGTATCTGTGGCCTCAGGGGATTTGGTTTGTGTAGGCATACTGGCTGTGTATGGTGATAATGAGGGTGGATGAGGGATGTCAACCTCTGTGTCTGATTCAGCCTCTAGAATCTCCAGCTGTGCCCCAATTTGGCCACCGACATCAAAAGAGTCTGGAGAGACAGTGACATCAGGTTGTGAAGGGGACAGAGACAAACCTCCTTGGTCACTTGTGATAAAAAGGAAAAAAAAAACAATACTTTGATACCTGCACTTCTATGCTCTGCAGTACTATGGTGCAATATATGTTAAGCTGTATACACTGCTGTCACTATTACAGACTTATATAACCCCCAATCTCACATAGTAGGAGATGAGGACATCAGTTTCTAACCCTAGTCTGTAATTATTTGGAAATAATTATTCATTAAACAAGAATTTCATGAGCAAAACAAAAATGATGTACACTGTTGACATTCTGCAAACATTTGCACAGTTGACAGTTATGACAATCTGTAATGTCCTGACAATACTGTCAAGTCAATCACTATCGTCAAACCTATAAAGCAGAGGTATAACTATACACTGTGGAGCTTCAGAAAATATCTGTCAATTTGCAATTTTGCAGACGGTACATCAATCCGGCCAGCAGGCCTGGGATGACACTTTATCAAATACATTGAACTATATATACATCTCTGACAAAACAGTTTTGTGCTTACCAGCAGCATGAGCATAGCCTCTTCCAATTCCTGATTGTCATGAAAAAATTTGAGGGAAAGGTAATGGCAACAACACTGCATGTTACAGTATAACAGGGGTAATACATCCAAATATCTCACATTTACAGTAGTTGCTATGTTAACAGGTATGTGGGTCACAATCTCTACATGAGCTTAAAACTGCAGCTAACCCTCCCCCCAT
The DNA here is from genome assembly GCF_019279795.1 of Protopterus annectens. NCBI lineage: Eukaryota > Metazoa > Chordata > Ceratodontiformes > Protopteridae > Protopterus > Protopterus annectens. Next base: position 197,630,079 of record NC_056742.1, read on the forward strand.
AAAACATCTGGGACCCATGAAAAACTATATTCATCTTGACACGCTGATTGCAACAGTATTACAATGCTGATCTAACTAAGCATACCTGGACACTCCTCTTGAGAGGAATGGATAGCACCCATATCCCAACATGCTGGCTGATGGATGCCTGGGAGCTGACCTGTGTTGCAAGGTTTACTAGGAATTCTTCTGTGACTGAGAGAGCTTGTTCTGCTGCAGGCCCACCACCAGTGACATCACGATCCCTGGCCATGGCAGCTGCACATCTGAGTGCAGAGTTTTATCATATCTGTGGCATGGTGTTGCACCTGCTTGTAGGTATGATTTTGGTGACCCATGGCACTGATGTTATGTACCAGTTCATCCCACAGGGCAGCATGCTCTGGCCTGTTTGCCTTCCTGTGGACAGCAGGACTTGGTAGTGCTGGTGAAAAGCCTCAATGATGAGGTCATTTTCTGCATCAATAAATGGTACCCTGTGTCATGCATGCATATTTCTTGAAATACAAGAAAATGAGAAGACATATCAGGATCACATATGTGGGAGTACAGTATTTAGAGACACAGCAATAAAGGATGGTTATCAGTGTTCACCACTTGATTACCCATCTCATATTCAACAGTGTGCCAAGCATACAAAGGGTGTGGATGCAACTAGGATAGTAGCAATAGTGACCTATTCCTGTTTGTGTCATGACAGATACTCATGTATGATTACACACACCCAACACAGGAGTCCATTGTAATGTGCCCCATAACAGGACCCCCCCCCCCCATATAATATGTATAAACAACAGTGCCAACAAAATAGCAGTGCACTATTACAACTGCTATTAAAAGAAGCATCCAGGAGACGTGTACCTATTTATCATGTAGCATTATACCCTTGCTGCACTCTACATCCTCTGTACATGTAACACAGCAGGAGATCAATGCCATGTCATCAGTACAGTTCTAACAAAGGCTTATTGATGTAATCCCTATTCTCCCTTAGTAAAGTCAAACATATGCATCATGTTGGAAACAAAATGATGACATACCTGATGGAGTACAATACTCCTCTGTTGAACGATACTGCTTTATAAGTATTGTGCCAACAAGTTAACCATACAAACTAACTCTCATACACAATGGTTCCCCTAGCTAGAAGTTTGCCTTTTTAAGATGGTTCTCATTAGCAGGTGATTGCCTCTGAACCAGTCTACATGCAGCCTACACAGCTGATTTGCAATATAACCAGCCAGGCCCTTGCAACTACTCAACAAGATAGAAGGCCTCAATGTATATTCCATCCCCTTTCTCATATATTGGGGTAGTAATTACTGGGGTAAAGATACTACATCAGCACAGAGAGAATGTTTGTAGCAGCTACTTTTTACATACAGATGTGTGTGCTACAGGCTGATGCTACTGTTGTAAGCAATAGGCATAGACAGAAAGGCAGAAGAATGTGCAGGGTGACAACACTTAAGAGTATATGTGGGCCCTGTGCTGCCTTGGTGTACAGCCAGAGCCAGATTGAGGGAACTCATTCCACTGGAAATTAGGGTATGTTTTTAAGGTAAGTATGTTAGCCAAAGGTATCATTAACAGAATAAAAGGCAACATGCTTGGTGTGTCCTAGAACAATGTATAGGGTATATTAACTATTATGTCAACTAGTTGGAGAACTGACAAGTCAAGTGTTATTATGTCATGGTAGTTATCTGGAACAAGTTTGCTGGCAACCCTTGCTTCTAGCATGACCTCCATATACATATGTTACTTGTGCAGCTGTGGTTGTCTGTAATATCACTAGAAAATCATTGTGGTCTGCAGTCTGATATTATTGGGCCACATTTGAATGACATACTTCAAAATCTTCTGGGAATTAATGTAATGCATAACCTGACATTCTATGCACTTTCTAGTGTTGTAATAAGAATAGTTAAAATGTGGTCCTATCTGTAGGCCTTTGACTTCCAGTATTTTGAAGCGTACATTCCATCTGTACTGTTTTGGGTGGATAGATATGTGATGAGACAGCCATACATATCACAGTTTATAATGGTGATGTACACATACATGCATTTTAAATTATAGATACAGCTGTATTTGAACCCAGGACCATAGATTAATGTTTCCAAAGCATTTAACAGATTGAACTACAGAGTGACTGCCATAGCAGCTGTATTTTTACATTTTGTTGGTATAATTGAACTCTTACCTGCTGTTACATACCTCACTTCCATCTATTATTATGTGTATGGCTTTATAGTGATCTGTTTCTTTACCCGAGCCCCAGTTAAAATCCCAATTTTTCCATTAATCTTTTAGCTGGTTTGCATGATGTGGCACAATGTGCAGCATTGCATAAACATGCTTAATGAAAAGAAAAGGACAATTTCTATGTTTTGCATAAAACAGCTGTATTAAATAACTGACTGTGTGGCTTGGCAGGTAGATGCCCTGCTTTTCAAGTGAAATGGTACTGGGTTCAAGACAGAGAACAGGTGTACTTTTTGAACATGATTATTATACTTTCAAATACATGTAGTAATGCACCACCATTTAGCAGAGGATAGCAATGCTGCGCATAGTGCAGCATCATGCAAGAATTCTTTAAAGAAAATAAAATTGTGGAGACAGGACAGTAGTGAAATGGAGTGCAAGCAGGGGGAAAAACAAAGTCAAAGGCAGGTAGGTATGTGCAGGAAGGATTTAGAAAAGAACCATAGCTGTCCGTTTCTTCAACAGTAACAACTGTCAACTGTGTTCTTGAAATTATTTTTAGCTAAATTTGGAATTTCACCCCCCAGAGAGGTGGTGAAAACAACATAAGTGCATTGTTAAGCCAACTGGGCAAATTAAGTGTTTAAAGTGGACACGTGTGCAAAATGGAGAGTTTTAAACAGAGAGTGAAAAGAGACATAGGTATATGTAGGGAAGGTAAGCTGGGAAGATGAGGAAGCATTTGAAGACAGACAAGACAGCAGACATGGTTGGTGTGGGACACAAAAGTGGGGTGAAGAACTTGGCTGGGGAGGATGCTGTGGGATCCGAGTCCTATGGATGTCAAACACGGCAGCAGTGTGATTCAAGTCCGCAGCAATGGGACAGTCATCACTGCACATTCACTGATCCTGTGGAGGCAATGATTAATGCCAGTGCCTGAGGAAAGAATGCCCCATTAGGATGGACAACATGCTCTCCATCTGGCATAGGCATGCACCGACAGTTTGGCGCACAAGCCTACGCACCATGCCTGGCAGCCTGGCAGTTGATCTTGGGTGATGAATGCACCCCTTCCACCTCCACTCCCAGAGGGGGACACACTCCCAGTCTGTGGGGCAAAACTACATGATGCAGGTAGTGCAGGGGCAGCAAAGGGTGTGCAACCAGGCTGCAGGCTAGATGTGCCTGGTCCTGGTGCCTTGGCTAGGGGAGCAAAGGTAGGTGGATCAACAGGAACCAGCCTACCTTGTTGTACTGTGGTAAATGAAATATAAACATAAAAGAAAAATAAACATAACCCAAACAAATGTAATTAATAACATAAAAGAAAACAATGATGAGTAATGGAAACAAATTGAAAATAATATAATGAGGAACACAACAATAAATAATGTAAGGGAATGTTTTCTTAACAGCAAAGCAATATTAAATTATACATAAGGCCAACATAAGAGATAATAACAAATAACATGATAATATCAAATGATAATAATAAATATATTGACTTGAATAAATAAAAGAAGAGAAGGGGTGGGGTGACAGAAAAAACAAAAACATTAGTAACTTCACAGATAATATAATTAAATAGACTACAACCACATACTTCTAGATATGTTAGACCGCTGACTGTTATGCCATTTATTATTTGAAATACTACCTTGTTCCTTACACACACACATACTATAGTACAGATCATAATGCAGCCAGCAATCATTCAGTGTTGCTGTACTGGTATTGTATATATGATGTTCCATGTGCATACCTCTCAACCTCTTAGCATGGGACATTATGGGCCAAATAATACATAATGCTGGTACAAAGGCACAATGACAGGGAGCATTCTTACATAGTGTGCTCATACAATAGTAGTAAGCTGCTCTTTTAACAGATTTGCCATTAAATTGCATTTCAAGTGATGTCATATATCTGTAAATCAGAGGACTAGATATGCGGGGCAATATTCAGTACATTCTGCAAAAATTTTGACAATTGAGAGGTATGTTTGTGTACACTGATTACACTTGAAAGCTGGACAGCCATGGCAGGTCTATGGGTGTGCATTTCACACGCAAGCATGGTTATGTTTTATTTATGATATGCCAATACAGTACTGAATACTGCATAATTTCTCAGTTGGCTGGTGTGGGATTAGAACTCACAAGCAGTGATTACAGTAATTCTGAAAATTTTATATGAATCAATAAATTATCAGTGGACCATCTCCTTTTAGAGTTTATTGAGTCATGTTGTTTCAAATATTGCATTTGCACACATGAATAGCTGTGTAGGAGTTCTGCTAACTTACACTTTTACCGTATTCATTTATTGACTACAACCTACAGTATATTTCAGACAAAATGAGCAAAATACAATATTCACTCTTAATCTGGGTATTGCAAAACATTTGTTTATTACATGCTAAAACAGTATTGAATACTGCACAATTCCTCAGTTGGCTGGTGTCAGATTAGAACCCACAAGAAGTGACTACAGGAATACCGAATATTTTATTTCAAAAATAAATGATCAGAGCACTGTGTCCTTTTACACTATTGATTCATGTTGTTTCAAATCTTGCATTTACACACATGGATAGCTATCTAGGATTTCTGTTAACTTAGACATTTAACCTATTCATTTATCGATTGCAATCTACAGGATATTTTAGACAATGAGCAGACTACAACATTGACTCTTAATCTGGGTAAACCACAACATTAACTAATTGTTGGTAGCTATGCTACACAGTACTGCATATTTACTTGCTTTAACTTGCTTTACCAGTTCAGATATGCAATGACACATTAATGAAACTCTATGATGTTCCAGGTATTTCATACTTGACTCTTAAGACTGCAATATCTGTATTTACTTCATTTTATTATTAAGGTATGCATTAAGTTATTACCTTATTGACTTTTTTACATACCACATACTTACCTCATCCTGGCCAGACACCTTACATGGTACTGGACATTACAAGCCCTCTCTTCTGCAGCTGTGGTAAGAGAAAGAAACCATTATGCATACCAGTTTTGCACAGATTCAGCTTGTATATTTATAAATTACAAGAAAACATACTTACATATCTGTGGGGTGCACCCATCCCATACTTCTTGGAATTAGGTATCCAAGGTTCCCCCTCTTCCTTCGATACAGGTCACCATAATGGTGATGACACTGCCCACCATTGTGGGTGATGACAGTTGCACTAATCAGGTCCCTGATGAAACTATCCCAGGCCTTAGACTTACACTCTGAGCACTGATAGTTGTATTGCAGCAGTCAAGATCCATAGCATTCTACCAGGAGCCTAATGAAAACCCTGGCCGTAAAGCACACATCTTCTCCCATGACAGCAGCCATACCCACAGTCAAGGTTAGGCTCCAAGGAATAATGGGAAATTCCTGCATATTACCCTTTAAATAGGCTGCATTCCCTCCATTGCATGTCAAACTGTGACTTTCAAAAATGTGCTGCATTGCTTAGCATCTCTCAAACTTGCACAACCCATGTTTAAGTGACACTTAGAAACACACAAACAGTAAAAGATCATTTGCCATGTTTAAGCGATGCTTAGCATCATGCACCTTTTCTAAATGTAAAAATTATTGAATTTAAAGTCACCCAATGTTTCTGTCACCTGACACATTTTCACAGCAGTATATGTAAAAGGTATTTTTGCCCAGGACCAAACATAGGACCTACTATACTGTAGGTCATGATCCAACCTATCTAGCCACTGGGATAGTGAGGGGAATTCATAATATCTTCAGATATACTCCAAAGGTGCCTGCAAGCATAGTGAATCATTGCTACAAAAGTTGGTGCGTTGCTAAGCACCGCAGAACTACACCAATTAAATGCATCCAGTTTCTACATTTAGCTGTCTAGCGTATGTTTAATGCATACGTACACAGCTCTACACATAGCTAAATAATGCAGAACATCACCACAAACAAGCACATAAAAATAAAAAAAAACTGAATGCATCTGGTTTCTGTGATTAGATGTCTGGCACATGTCTGATATATGGTTGCACAGAGCTAAGCATAGCTAAATAATGCAGTGCATCATGCCAACAAGCACATAAATGTAAAAAAAAAAAAATTAAAATAAATGCAACTTTGTGAAATAACATGACTTGTAGACCTTTCGGTCAAGGTTAACAGGCCGAAAGGCATGTTTGTGTGCCATCGGGCTTACACAGATTCAATATCCATGCTGTTCTGACCTCCCTTAGGTGTGCACCACAATTAATATGCATGGCGTGCTCCCAGGGGAGAATCGTGGCCATATACAGTACATGGATACATTCTGTGTAGGCTTTACACGGAGCCTACATGGACTTTATTGAATCTTGGGGTTTATGTCTAAATTTATTTTAATAGGTAATTCAAGCCCTGCTCAAATGTCATCTTATTTTTAGTCTTATTTTTTTCTACTAATTTCTTTCATATCTCATTTCTTTGTAAAGACTCAAAGTTATAGACACTGGAAAGGTAAGACACTTTATGATATTCAGTTAATTTGCTACCTAATTATTTAAACAGCATTGGCGTTGTAGATACTTCGATGCCTTATCTCTTCTCCTTATGTCTTTACCTAGCTATATATCTGCCTAGCTATCTGCCAATCTGTCTGATCTATACGGCTGTCTAATTGACTTTCCATCTCACTCTATCTGCTTATCTCTATAGGAATTCATTCAATGCATAGAATTTTATTTCATTGTCATCCTGGGCTATATGTACATTTCTCTGAAAATGCCTTTGTTGAGTAGTTATTTAGATTAATTTATTTTGTTAAGCATTTTTTTCTTTGTAATATCATTAGCCCTTTTTATGTTATATCTTTATACTGTTATTTCCCTAGTCTGACAAAATTAAACTCACAATAATTTCACAATTTAATAATTAAATAAACATAGTGGTTGGTCTCCTTATCAACATGCATGAATGACAGATTATTGAATTAGGATCATTCAATGTTAAACTCTAAAAGGACAGTTAGGCTACCTAATTTTTCGAATCATGGTTGACATTGGGTAATTATCCTTTCTTTTATCTTACACAATGTTCTAAAAGTCTTTATACTGATATTTTTACATAACACCAGATTAATTCACTTGAACATGAGCACAAAAGTAGAGCTCAGGCAGAATGCATAGGTCATTGTTAAGCCATATACTTTTCTCACTGGGAAATATTACCATTATATCCCAGTATTGCCACATTTTTACTCCTCCTTTATTGTGGCCTGAATGAATATTCTCTTCTTCTTCCTCTTTCTGTACTGTTTCCATTAAAACAATTAAGTCATTTATGGTAGGTACCACTGTGCTCTTCCATTTCCTAGTTCCTACTTTTTTTTTTTTGCAAATAAGACTACTACTTATAATTAGCCATCTTTCACCTGAAGTAAGTGCATTTCTTCATTACTCTTACTCATACTGTTATCTTTAGGTCTTTTGAAAAGACTAGATTCTTACCCCGTGAAGTATTTAATAGATGCACAATGTCAGTTCTATACAGTACTAGCTTCTGCACCTCCAGAAGATGAGGTGCCAAGTTCAACTTCTTTCATTCCTGAACTTTCCAACAGTTTATGTTGATCTCCGGCAATATTTTCTTTAATCTAGCTGAGGTGTGAAATTATTTGTGATGGTATTTCTATCAAAAGATTCTGTATTTTCTAACCTTAACTGCTTCTCTTGGAATCCATGTGATCCTCATCCAATGTCTGTCTAATATCTCTTTTTCTAAAAAGTTACCCCAATTCTCCCTCTCCTAGTTGATTAAATCTTTCTTGAGGTATAGTAGCTACTTTGTAACTCAACATGTTAGAGCCTCCACATCCCTTTTTAATCTCTATCATCCACTTCAGTATTGTAGACCACTACTCCTTTTCTTTTTTTTATCCAATTAGTGTTTTGTAGATTTGCCAACAGGTCATCACATTGGAACTATCTCCTTTCTGCCATCTTATATTTTCTGTTTTGTATGTATCAACCTATAATTCTCCCACTCCATCTTGAAGTAGTTGATGACTATATATATATCTATAGTATATCTCATGATCCCACTACCAGTCTATGGACTTTTATTTTTCATTTCTGTTTTTGATGCCTCAACTGGTAGTAGGCTGTTTTTTCACTGTTTTAACATTTTATTTTCAAACAAAATTAAGTGCAAGAATCTTCTCCAAAAACAGGTATACATAATTCACCAATATACTAAAATTTTTATAGAAGGAGAAATAAACCCTAATCCTGACCCCACATATCACAATGAACACAAAGAAAATTCTCTCATACACACTTCTGTAACCCAACAACAGCCAATCCCCAACCCTGGTGATCTAGAATGTTCGAAGTATAAGAAATAAAACTGCTGAACTACATTCCTGGATTACCCAGTGTAATCTGGATGTTCTCTCTGTAAATGAAACTTGGCTTTAACCCAGCATACATGACTCAGAAGTTATAACTCCTGGCTATAAGATCATCCATAATGACCATATAATGAGGAAAGGTGGCGGTATTGCTTTAATATTTCCAATTACCTACAACATTTCCTCTTAGAGCAAACCAATACCAAAATGCATTTCAGCAAGGCTTCTTATTGCATTCCTCAAAATAAACTATCATAAACAAAAATATATTACTGTCCTATATATCACTCCTGGTGACAATACAGCTATACTACAAGATATCCTACATTGGATATCTACAACATACCCATAAGAAAAAAATATTACTAGGTGATGTGAATACCAACTGGTTGGACATAAACTGTAACTCCCCTGCATCTAGCATGAACTTATATAGTTTCACACAACTAATTAATAGCCACACACATTATACCAAGACATCAACTTTTCTATTAGACTGGATACCCTCACCAAAATACTTGAAAATGTATTCAAAACAATTGCTAGACTATCTCCTAAAGCAAGAGCTTCAATCCTCTACACAACATGTCTTCCATCCTTCCCATAGTACTAGCACTACCCTTCTAACATATATAGATACTGTCAATAAAGCTAGAGATAATGGCAAACTTGTCATTTCCTTATTTCTAGACTTGTCTAAAGCCTTCAGCACAGTTTGTCACAGCAAACTTCTACTTCAAATGTAGTCACTAGATCTGTCTCAGCCCACTCTTCTGTGGTTTAAAAGCTGCCTGTCCAATAGGTATCAGCCAGTAAAATAGCTCTTCATGCTCTCTCCTTACCTCCCTGTCATCACTGGTGTACCACAAAGCTCGATCCTTGGTCTCCTCCCCTTGAACATTTTCACCAACAAAATCTGTACTTCCACACAACAGACCATCCTAATACAATTTAGTAGATGATTCCGCTTTCATTTGCACATCTGACTGTGATGTCCCCACTCTGGGCCAGTAATCAAGGAGCCTGAATCCTCACTATTGACACTGGAGAGAGACATTCACTTGGAATACAAATGGATACACTCAGTATTTCCAGATGCAGATCTCTCTGCATCAAGCACAATTTCCGGGGTCAGGGTGTCTCTGTCTGTCTCCCTTCAGGTCCCTATAAGACTCCCCACTGGCACAACTGTAGGATTAGGTCCTCAGCTGAGTGTCCAAGCCAAGTCCTTCAGCACTCTCTCTGAAACCATTGCTTCATGTTACTGCTCCAAGTAGCTGACACACCCATACTCTTTGAGATTTAATTTGCATGCACACGCGCACACACACACACACACACACACACACACACACACACACACACACACACACACACACACACCTGGAAAAGGCTGGTACAGATTTGCTAGCTATGCCATCTTCTGTCCAGACTATAAGGTTGTTTCACTGCCCCCATCAATCATAATAAGGCTCTTAAAAGGGTATCTGATTATACTGAGTGAAATTAATATTGACCAAACACCCAGGCTTTCAGGAGTAGCCAGAGTTGTCAACAAATACATTTGTGCAAATACTCTTAAAACTTAAATATTTTCTAAAAAGGACCAGCCATACTGAAAAGTTTAAATATATTTAATAATAAGTGAACATGAAAATACTAAATATTTATAGTAGGAACCATAAAACAATGAAGCCAACCACTGGAAACAGGGTAAAAAGAACTCCACAAAATACTTTATTCAAGGATTAAGCACTTTCATCAGATTATACCCAATGACTTATTCTTTACAGTAAACACCAGAGTTTCAGCCATAGGAAGCATTAAAAATAACACCAAGGAAAAGTTTTGCACAGTTATAAAAAAAAAACAGTATTTAGCTAATGTCACTATCTATTCCTGATTAACTAAAATAATTACTGTTCCTGCTTACTGAATAGAGCAAGGCAAGATGGGTTAGTGACTCTTGTTGTCAGATCCAAGACAGAATACAGAATTCTGCTGAGACTTCAGTCTCCTCTAATATTAAAAGATTATTTCTGTACAGAATGATATCACATACACCTGACTTTTGGTTTCCATGCAACCCCCACTGCCAGAAGCTGTCAGGATTTAGAACCTACATGTTACCATGTATACAGATAGAGCATTGCTCAGATGTGGTGCAGCTGTTGGAAGTCATAAAACCATAAAACCATTCCACTCTTCCTACAGGAGCTACAATCTATTCTCTAGTACAGATACTGTGTCTCAGGTGCCCATCAAAATTGTGGGATAACAATTTTATGGCTTAACCCATAAAGTAATTTCATTTTAAGACTATTTTTCAATGTCAGGTGGATTAACTTCTTCCATTCCAGTATATGTTGTTACAACATATACATTTAATTTATTTACAATAATACATGTACATTTCTTTTCCTTCCAGCAGGACACACTGTTGATGTATTTTAATTCAAGCAACTTTACAAATACATTTTTAAACACAAACATCTGTATAAATCACTTTGATAAACAAATGATATATAATTATTTACAAAATTCCAGGTATCTTTGCTGGCATAAGTTATATATCCACTGCCCTACTTCCCCTGGCATGGCTGGCAGTAGCTCCTATTGTCACACTGACAACATGGTACACTTTGAAAAAATTACTTAGGAAGCTTTGACAACCATTGAAATCATGGCTTCATAACTCATAACTCATGCTCAACCCAAAAAAGACCAAACTACTACTTTTTTTCACCAACTCCCTCTCTCATGAAAAAGCAAAACGTAAAAGTCCTTCCTCTTGATAAAACAACCACTGAAGTTATGTCTCATAGGACCCTTTTGAACTTTTCCCCTTACCCCCGCGGTAGTCCGATCTCGAAGTTGACATATTTAGTTAGGAGGGTGTCGGGGGCGCAGACCCCAAATAGGGCAGGGTTGGGGGTGAGGCCCCCCACATGGGTGGGTTTGCTTTCCTTTGGTTTTACTATTTTTTCAGGATGGCCAAGCGTTATTTATCTGGAGTGAGAATTCAGTGTTCTGGGATGTGGGCATTCTGCGGTTGTCGGCCTTTTCGTCAGATAAGTGAATTTTCGTTCTACTGAAGTAGATCCAGTTTAGACAAAGATTCTCTAACAGTTGAAGCACACAGTTATTAAACAGTAAAACAAGGTGAATTGGATGGTAAAGCTATCTGAATTTTTATTAATTAGTAGAGTGCATCTCTACCAGTGATGTTATTAGGCAGATGAAAGATAGTGAAACGAAGTATGAATTATTTTATTTTGCACAGTGTTGATGTTCTTCAGTTTGAGCAAAGGCATTTTTTTAATTCATTTATTATATTTATTTGATTACTTGGGAAGTCTGACTGGGAATTTACCCATTTTAGATAAGGCCCAGGGAGAAAAGCTCCAAAGTATTACAAAAATGTTTTAAGAACAACAATTTTACAAGCTTCAAAATTAATAAAAAAAAAACTACAGTTTAAATAAGTATACCAAATTAGACATAATGTGACAATATTATTAAAAACAGGTACAATTTACATCACAATTATTTTAATATTGAGATAATTATTTTTGCTAGATTGTTCATATTTTTTTATCATGTGTTTACCTCTGGTATGCCTTTGATATTTGCATTGTAAGTTGCATATCACGAGAGACAACCAGTATTATATGCATTGCTAATTATACAACTAAAAGTATGTTTTCATATTTTTGTAAATATCTCAATAAACACACACCTACAGAGGAATTTCTTGTTGCCATGTAAAAGCTTATGTCTGGTTAACAAAAATGTTCTGTTAACATATGTTAAGATTGCATAGTTTTCAATATATACAATTTTGTGTGTGGCATATAATGCATCCTCTGTCCCAGCATTGATAGATTTACTGCACATTAGCAAGTCAAGAAATGCTTGGTCTAGGGATCTAAACCTCTTCTGTAACATCAACAGGATAGTTTGGAGGAACAGGTATGATTTCATAGGGGATATCATGCCTCAGGAACAGGCTCCCTATCCACTTTAAACAAAGTTCATACCCATCCATATTCAAACACAACTTGGATCTATGGAAGGGAAATAGAAAATTAACCACATGACTGCCTCCTGTACTACCAGACAGAGGCATCTCCTAAATGCACTATCCCATGCATGGATCCCCTCAAATGATCTATGTTATGATCCCTATTATTCTTATTAGGGGTAATGCATATAATTATCGACCATGGAATGGATAAAGCCGATCTCTATCCACATGGGATAGGTTAATTTGTGCACAAAAAGGGAAACTGGCAAAACCTTAATTGATTCAAAAGAGTAGCTAGCCTACTAATTACTTTGAAATATAAACCTAAAAAGTACAATAATTTCTTTTACCAGTATGATTTTCTTCAGAGATATCTTTGAAGTGTCCTCATCCCTACCCCCATGAAACTCTTTTTGTTAGTTAGAAATAGTATGCATGCCTATACTAATTTCTGCATCATAACTTATTCATAACTTATACAGGTAATCGCTGTGTTATTGTTTCCTAACATGGCAGGAAAGGTTACTTAATTTAAGGAAGATGTTGCATTATTACCATCTTTATATAAAAGGTGTTGCAAATTAGTCTAAAAGTAAAGAAAATACATGCAGGCATTCTATACAGCATTCTATTCAGTATTCATTATTCCTTGATTCATCGACTTGAAGCTTTTAAAAAACATTGATTATCTGGTTGGCTTCTTGTTGGTAGTGCAAGGATGGAGAACTAATGGGGAGAAGACAAGGTCTTTAGTCTCTGGGATACATTCAGGTGGAATTTAGGATACTATGTGCATTTCATCTTATGTAACTACAAGTCATTGGTATTTGTCCTTCTAGGGATGCAAAACACCAAAAGTCAGGGCAGTCAATGTGAAATACCTCTGCTACAAATAAAATAAAAACATTTAATATGTTCACCAACCAAAAACAGGTGCTTTGGTTGTGAAATGATAAGACTTAGGTGAAAGTGAGGTTTTTTGTTTAGATTAAAAAAATTGGAATGGAAAAAGATAAAAATAGGATTCGGATGCCAGATAGCTAGCTGCAGGTCATAATAAGAGTGCCTTATCCTTTCTGTCAGCTTCATTGCCGATAAATATTGAACATTTAGGGATGGTGTTAAATTATACCCTTTGAACTATCTGTAATCTTAAAGAGACCAGTCCCACAACCCAGTCTTTCAAGTCTGAATAGTAGGGGTTCAGGATTTTTATAAATCCAAAGAATGAATAATCATTAACTTAATCATTACATGATTTATTAAACTTATTTCTGCCAATGGACACTGTAGCCAAATTACAACTATAATGAGCTTTAGCCTGTAATTAATGTCTCTATTCATGATATGCAATACACATGAATGATAATTAAAGTATTAAGGGGCAACAAAGTGGCATGTGGCACAGTGGCACAGTGGCTAACGATGTTGCCTTAAAGCAGGATGTTCTCTGGTTTGATTCTTTGCTAGTGAGGCTTCTATGCAGGGTCAACATGTCCTCTCTGTGTTTGCATGGGTTTTCTTTGGATACTACAATTTTGTCCCACATTACAAAGACATGCAGTAGGTGGATTTGCTACACTAAACTGGCCATAGTTGAATGTGTGCATAAGTGTGTGTGGTGCGGAAGAACATGGTTGGCCAGTTGGCAGTCTAAACTTGGCTATAGATGATTGTTACTGCTGAAGTAACACCCCGACCCTATGTGCAAAAAATGGCAAAAGGGGTTGTGGATATATGGATGGATGGATAATTAAAATATTATTAGTGGCTGAAAAGTATAACAGAGCAAATGTTTTCAGTCCTGCTACTGTCACTTATTTTATCAGACTAGAAAATTACCATTTTTTGTGAAATAAATCCATGGGACCAACAAACAAAACTGCATTGTAGACAAAGGAAAATGTCACTTCTATATATTTAAAACAGTGCCAGAGGGAGAAAAAATAATATCATCAGCTTGATTTCTGGTTCTGGAGATGAATAAGTAGAATTTACAAATCATGCCTTTAATCACAATCTCAACAGGAGGTACGCTATTACTGAACATATTTTTGCATTGTCTACAGTACCATGGTGAAACGTAACACAGAAAAAAAAAATAACAGCTGCTTGCAATGGAAGGAAATCAAGCAACATATGTTGTGGCTCACTGCTGTTCTTCTGCTGTGATAAACATTTCTGTAGTGTTTGCTGTCTAAAAGAGTGTAGGCTAGTATCTGTAGTATTGTCCCAGTTCAGATTTGCTCTCTCTGTGCCTGTTTGTTTTTGCAGTGATTGTTCTGAGCACATGACCAGGCCATTTTGAATTAGCAGAAGCCTTTCTTTATCTTCGTGTCAGGATTGTATTGATTGGCTGCTGGCTGGTGGGGGTTGGATGGTCTAAGGCTTGGAGTAAGCACTCATTGTTTCTTTTGAGCTTTTTTTAAAAAAGTTGCTTAAGGTTGTATCTTCTGGTATTTAAGCCCTAACTTTGAGAGGAATTCTGTCTATACACACTGAGCCGAGTAGAGGAGGGGCATTGACTACAACTCTGATCTGAGATATATAACAATAAGTATCCTGTTTTTTTTTTTTTTTGCTTATTTTTACTAGTTATTGCTTCTAGCAATTTATATATATAGCACTTTTTATTGCTTGCTGCATACTTTTTACTGTATTTTATTGCTATTAACTAATCTGCACGGTTAAACTAAAATTGTCTGCCTTATAGGGCCTGATAAATAAGGTTTTTACTGTCACACTGTAAAGCTTTTTAGCTAGTTTCACTGTGTGAAAGGTATTAACGGGAAGTTTTCTCTACTTGTTAAGCACCTGTTTGTTTGTTCTGATTTCTTGCCAAAGAGTGTATCATAAAACTGATTTGTTTACAGTTGAAATCATTCTGTAGAGTCTCCTTGCTCCTTTATCTGTTTAAAAGCTTTCATTTTGTGGCTCACTGCTGTTCTTCTGCTATGATAAACATTTCTGCAGTGTTTACTGTCTAAAAAAGTGTAGGCTAGTAGCTGTAGTATTGTTCTCCACCACTCCTCCCTGTTGGTGCCTTGCTGTTATACTTAGTGGCTTTGCAGTTGCCTGCCCCAACTGCAAATTTGAACTGGGACACTCCTCCCAGTCGACTGTCATTAGCTCATTCTACCTAATACAGAAAGAACATCTGAAATGGCCAACCCACTTAGTTCCTAACCTTGAATTATCTTCTGCTTCTCCTCTCTCCCTTTCCTTTACAAAAAAAGAAAAAAAAACTTTGCTAGAATCTCCCTTTGTTCTGCTTAACTGTAACAAAAAATATGCTTGTTTCCTGCCTTTCCTGTAACTAGTCTAGTCCAGACACAGAATTGCTATACCCAGGACTGTTTGTAAGCTTCTGAGCCCCCCCAAGCCTGTCTGTGTTGGAGGGAAGCCTGCTAGCTTATCAGTGGGAGTGGTAAGCACTAGGTAACCTATCTACCACATAAGTAGTGGTTTCTGGCCCAGAAATTGTAGTTATTGGCCATTTGGGCAGTTTTTCCATCTCTCTCAACTTCTTGATTTAAAACCCCGCATTTGCACTTGCCCCCCCCCCCTTCCTGTAATTAGTCTAGTCCAAATACAGATTTGCTGTATCCAGGGCTGTTTGTAAACTCCTGAGCTCCCCAAGCCTTTTTGTGTTAGAGGGAACCCTTCTAGCTTATCAGTGGGATTGGTAAGCACTAGGTAGCCTATCTACCACATAAGGAGTGGTTCTGGACCAGAAATTGTAGTTATTGGCTGTTTGGTCAGTTTTTCCATCTCTCTCAACTTTCTGAATTAAAAGCACACATTTGCACTTGTTTCCCCCTTTCCTGTAACTAGTCTAGTCCAGATACAGATTTGCTGTATCCAGGACTGGTTGTAAGCTCCTGAGGCTGCCAAGCCTTTCCGTGTTGGAGGGAAGTCTGCTAACTTATCAATGGGAGTGGTAAGCACTAGGTAACCTACCTATCATATAAGGAGTGGTTTCTGGCCCAGAAATTGTAGTCATTGGCTGTTTGAGCAATTTTTCCATCTCTCTCAACTTTCGGATTTAAAAGCCTGCATTTGCACTTGTTTATTTTCTGTAACTAGTCTAGTTCAGATACATATTCTTAGTTTTAGCACTTGAATTTGCTTATTCGTGCTCAGCACTTATTCAGAACTTATTGTAAGCACTAAATAACCTACTAATTACTACAGCACTCAACTTTCCTCATTACCTAGAGGAAAACAGTTTTTGTACTTACTTTCCTCACTTGCTTAGAGAAAAACAGCTCTTGTACACACTTTCCTCATTTGTCTAGAGGAAAATAGTTTTTTTATTCAGGCATGTCCAAGGGTCAGCTCACAGTGTTCTCTCCTGTCTATCTGATGAATCTGGGCATCTTGAGGCAATGTAGCAATTGCCTCATGTACACAGACAACCCTCTCCTCCTAGCACCCAGCACTACAACTTGTGAGAGATGCACTTATCTAGCCAAACTGGAGGTACAGCTCTCTCCAACCAAGACTGAACTTGACAATCAAGAGGAGTAGGTAAACACTTGCACCACCCCACACACATCACATAGTCTCACTAAACCTACACCACCAAAATCCACACATAGAAACACAAAAACCTTTGTGGAGGCTCTCAATAATAATCTGCTCAAGCAACAGAGAACAAAGGAGAACCACAAGAAACCTCCACCCCCAACACAACCCAAATGACACATAGCCCACAGACTCAGTGTGCCACTCAGCCACAGCCCATAAGGCAAAACAACGTACCCAGCACACTAGTCATAGGTGATTCTATAGTCAGGCACACTGATGTCCCACTCACCAGGCTAAACAAGAAGAAGGTTACTGTCAGCTGCCTGTCAGGTGCCAGGATCAGCTACATAATCCATGCACTCAGGTCACTCCACAACAAGAATAAATATGACTCTGTCATTGTCCATGTTGGGGAGAATGACCTGAGACTTACCTCCCTGGACTACATGAAAAGAGACATGGAAAAGCTTTCCAATCTCATAGCCCAGGCAGGTATGACCCAAGCCCTGTGTGGCATCCTGCCATTGCCCAGAATGATACTGCAGTAGAAGCACAAAATGATTGACTTCAACAATTGGCTAAGCATCTGGTGTCATTCTAAAGGGATCCAGTATCTGTCTGCCGGGGATGACATGGTCAACAGACCATGATGCTTTGCCAGAGATGGCCTGCACCTGTCTCCCCTGGGATTCCGGATACTGGCTAAGGCTCTTGCTGCCCCTATAGTGTATTTTTTAGGTAAGGTTCAAATGACAAATTTACCACTGTAACAGGAAAAGGCAAGCAAAAACTGAGGGTAATGCTACTCAATACTAGAAGTCTAAATCTCAAAATGCACTCCCTCGAGGCACTGCTTAAAATGGAGAACATTGATATCTGTCCAGTAACTGAGACCTGGTTCAAGGCTCCAGAGAGCACCCCTGCATTACCAGGCTATAACTCATACCACACTTTTCGGGCATCTAACCTGGACCGGAACACCAAAGGTGGATGTGTGTCCACATTTATTAAGGATATCCACACTTCCAGGCTAGTTGCTCAGCATAATGTATCCGAGGTTATCCAAGTGCAACTAACTCTGGGCAAAACTGCAATCCAAATTGTAGCTTGCTACAGATCCCCCACCATGCCCTAGGATTCCCACTCCTCTTTGCTTGATATACTGGAAAATATTAGGGTTCAGCCAAACACCCTAATAATGGGTGATTTCAACTACCTCACCATTAACTGGGAAAACTAATCATGTACCAACTCCTTCACTCAACGCTTTCTGGAATTCATAAATTCCAGTGCCCTGGATTAAGTTATCCACACCCCCACCAGAGGCAACAATATTCTAGACCTAGTCATTACCAACATGAGTGACCGGTGTTCCACACCTGGTCAACTCCTCATTGGTCAGATCTGACCATAAGCTAATCACCCTAGATATCCACATCCTGCCCCACTCCCCATTAAGGATACCATGGTAAAAATTTCTCCAAAGCCAACTTCATGCTTCTTAAGACAGAAGTGGCGAACTTCATGACACCCATGCAGATGGACAATACAGTTGCGACTGCTGAAGCCTACACAAATGCACTCTATAAGCACTTACACGAGTGCATGGATTGTGCTATACCAAACAGAACCAAGATGCTATCCTCCAAAAAAAGGAAACCAACCTGGTGGTCCCCTGCCATAAACAAACTCAACAACAAAAGGAAGCAACTGTTGCAAAAGAGAGTAAAATCCCATGAGTGGAGGAGCTCCCTGGTCAGCCTCAGTAAGAAGCTGAGATCCCTTATAAGATTCTCCAAAGGTAGCTATGAAAACAAAATCAGCACTGATTCTAAAAACAACCGCAAAGCATTCTATAGCTATGTCAAGAATCTCAGTGGCAATACCAAGATCTGCTCTGAGATACAGCACAATGGCACAAAAATTACAGAACCAACTGATATTGCCAACATCCAGGCAGATAGGTTCACTGCTAACTTTACTCCCCTCTCACCCCCTAAAGGGCCCATATCTATACAGGAAGAATGCAGGGTTCCTGTAATCAAAACTACACAGGTAAAAGCTGCACTCTCTAAAGCCAAAAACACAACATCCATGGGACCAGACAACACCCCAGGCTGCATTTTACACGAACTTCAGAACGAACTGGCTCCCCAACTAAGCACCATGTTCAATCAAAGCCTTATGTCAGGCTTTGTGCCCACTGAATGGTGCACAGCAACAGCTATCCCACTCCATAAAGGGGGAGCCACCACTGATCTTGAGAACTATCACCCAGTTAGCCTGATGAGCCTGGTCTGTAAGGCCATGGAACGTATCATCATGGAACTCATAAACAAAGACATTGGTAACCTCCAAACTCTGAACCTCACCCAGTGCAGGTTTGTGAAAGGCAGATCATGCCTCCTGAACCTGATTGACTTCTTTGAGGGAGTCAACAAAGCCGTAGATGAGGGTAAGGTGGTTCACACAGCCTATCTTGACCTCGCCAAGGCTTTCAACACCATCCCCCATTCTGGAATTATAGCTAAACTCACTAAACTAGCTATAAATCCTTATATCACAAGATGGGTTGCCAACTGGCTCAATGACAAAACCCACATTGTAAAAGTTGCAGACTCAAAATCTGAGTTCAAACCAGTGACAAGAGGAATACCACAGGGTTCATTCCTGGGACTTCTCCTTGGTATCTACTTCTCTGAAGTACAGGCTAGCACAGAAGGCCTTTGGCTAACGAAGTTGGCAGATGACTGCAAACTAGGAGCCATAGTCGAGTCCCCAAATGATATGGACATCCTACAGAAAGGCCTCACTGAGACAGATGCCTGGTGTCAGAGCCATGGCCTCAAGCTCAATGCCAAAAAGTGCATTGTCATCCCCTTTGGTAAAAACTCTGTACCCATGAACTACCACATAGGCGGCAGTCTACTTAATGCCGAACGTGTGACAAGAGACCTTGGGACTCAGGTGGACAGTAGTCTCTCCTTTGATAATCACATCGCCGCAATAGTCAGAAAATCCTTCTACATAGCACACCTCATTACAAAAAGGTTCTCATCCAGGAAAAAAGAGGCCATTGTTCCCCTTTACTTGACACTCATTAGACCCATTATAGAGTACAATGCCCCTTTTGGAATGTACCTCACAAGATATCTGCAGCAGCTGGAAAGGGCATAGAAGTACCTCACAAAGAGGATTACTGGCCTCAAACAGATGCCCTACACTGACCGTCTCAAAAAACTCCAGCTTTACTCAGTAGCATATCGCCTACTCTGAGGTGATCTCTGCCTAACATATAAAGCTATGTCAAACCCAGAGCTTTTGGACATACTACACCTAAAGAAATCCCAATCCCTTGAGCTACACGCTCTAGGGACCTAAACCTTGTCACCACAATAAACAGGAGGTGTTGGAGGAATAGATTCCTGTCCCAGAAACTTCCCATACTCTGGAACAAGCTACCCATCTATGTCAAGCAAAGTTCCTCATTAGCACTCTTCAAGAAAAATCTTGATGAGTGGAGGTGAAATAGGAAATACACCCCATGGATGACTTCTGTGGCTCTGCTCAACAGATGTACAGGAAAATAACTTTCTTGGGTGGCATAAGCCAGGGAACCTTGTTGGCTAGGCTTACTTAGGCCCTTGGGCCAATAGCCTAGTACCTACCTATGAACCTATGAACCTATGTGCATCCATATGTGTTTGTGTGTTGTATAAGTATGTAGGTATTTCTTGGGTGTGTGCATTTGCATGTGTGCATACTCCTACTCATGTGTGGGTGCCTACATATTCATATGTAAACACACATGTATGTGCATGATCCTGCACCTGTGTGGGTGCCTGCATGATGTGTGTGTGTGTGTGCGCGCGTGTTTGTGTGTGTGTGTGTGTGTGTGTGTGTGTGTGTGTGTGTGTGTATGTGTGTGTGTGTGTGTGTGTGTGTGTGTGTGTGTGTGTGTGTGTGTGTGTGTGTGTGTGTGTGTGTGTGTGTGTGTGTGTGTGTGTGTGCGTACATGCATTTGGTTTGGCACAGAAATTACAGAACTCATATACAATGTGTCATCAGGAAACATCTGAAATCATTTGCGGGAAGATGCAATATGTTCGTTTTTTTTAAAAAATGAAGCTGAAGTACAAAACAGGGATACTATGTGATTCACAACTTTGCTCCATATTAGCACTGTTCCGTGTTTTTGGATACAGAATAGCATTTACACTGAGAGGAGAAATAGTAAATAATTATCACATTAATTGATTTGATAAAGTCTAATTATCATATTTCAGCCAAATAAAGTATACCACAGAGTAATTACACATGAGAAAAGAAAATAAATTACAACATATAACATAACGTACATCTAATATTTGAAAAGTATTGAGATTAATGAGAGACTGAGACTCTGGGCCACTAGCTTCCCTGAAAGTAAATGCAGGCAGATGTCAGGGGTAATTAATGTTTTAGTTATTCTATGTCATACACATGGATAAAAAAATGGATTATAATAGAGCACAGTAATTACTATCAGTTACGCTAGTCTATGTAATGCCCTTTGCATATTTGCATTATCCCTCATAAAAAAAAAAAAGCATTGTTACAGTACATTGAATAGTCTTCTAAGGATGGATTAGATTCTTAAGTCAGGTTTAAGCATATTTTATAATTTTGCCCTATATGTGCTTTACATCGGGAATGAGCAAATATTGTAATACAATAAAAAAGTGCTGAAAGCAATAGGCTATATGAAATTATCTTCATTTTGAGAAGAACTTGAGATGTAGTGCTAGAACATAGAGACACTGGAAAAATGCTATGCAAGTGATCAAAGAAACCATGAGATCACTGGCCATATTTATCTTTTAGTAGACTCAATGTAAGTTCTTGCCACAAATTGCAAGCATTTAATAGTTCTCACCACTCATTTCGAGCAGGATTCCCATATACAAATATTCAGCATTTTTTTTCTTCAGAACAGAAGACTATTTTTGTTTTAGCTAACTAGAATCCAAGTAATATTTGAAAGGCTAATGCATTAGTATACCATTTAGAACACTGTATGATCCTACTCATTTTGTCCAAGGATGTCTGAAGCTGTAAAAGTGGAATTTACAGAGATAATTGGAAGCACAAGTACAAACGTGGGATACAGAAACCCTTTGCTTTGTGTATTAGACCTCCTTCTGAAGTCCTTTATACTATATAACAAGTCCCAGTTATGAAGGAAGTTTGCTCTGTGCTTCATTACCATATTTTGTTAAGGAGAATGAAGATTAAAGTCATATAGTCAGATATTTTAACTGTAGTATTATTCCAACCTATCCTGTTTCTACTTGCATGTTATCTCCTAGATCAAGTGTCTTCACCTCAAACTGATCAGTAGGTGGAACATCTTTGGATTCATTCTGCCTCAATTATTACAATGTTCATTACCTGGGACTTCATGACTTATTTTCTAGGTCTTGGTGTTAATTTACTTGTCCATTCAATGCATGAATCTCTCATATGTGAAAAAAAATTTGGTGCATCCATATTGCCCTTCATCAGTTTTTCACTAAACATTTATTTATTGTCTTCTGGAAAGAAATGAGACATTGTTTTATATATATATATATATATATATATATATATATATATATATATATATATATGGGTCTACTGCTCTACATTGAAAATACACTTCTTCGAAATGAAGCAGTAGACCCTACACTTCACCGAAAGTCCACTTAAATGAAAGTGCACTTTCGCTAAAGTCTAGTTCCCCGGGCTACCCAAAATAAAAAAAAAAACACTAAAACATGTTTTTGCACCCCCCATGTGGGGGGCTATGTCCCCTACTCCCCCCTCCTTAAATATACCAATTCCGAGATCGCACTACAGTCGGGAAAAGGGAATATTCCCATTCCGTGTTGTAGTGTGACAGCTGAAGTCAATGTTCGAAGTTTCACTACTTCAAACAAGTGGACTCTGTGAAGTGGGGTTTGACGGATCCCATATATATATATATATATATATATATATATATATATATATATATATATATATATATATATATATATATATTTACATATATTTATTTGATTTATTTGTACTTTTAGGAAGGTTCTAAAAGAACAGTAAGACAAAAAGCAATGCATCCTACAACATTTTTAGAAAACATGAAGCAACAGGGTGATGGTACTATATTTCATGTCAAAATTGAAATGGAGTTTCCTAAGATGTGGGAGAAGAGCGTACATGCTGAAAACTGAACTCCATTAACACATTCAAATCACACATTAGAGATGAAGCAGCATGGGTCCAAACGTCTTATTATATATACCTTTTCTGCATTTAAATATCCTGTAGCACCGAGGCCATGACTGAGAAATGCATTTTTTGTTATGAAATGGTATTAATAAGAACATTATTCTCATACAAATGACTTGTGATTCTGTTATCATGTGCCATTGTAATACTGCAAACCACCAGGGACTTACTTAAATGTATAAATGAGATATGATGGTATACAAATAGGCCAACTTTGTGTTGTCAAAATGCACATGCTTGTTTGCTTGCTAAACATTTCTACTTATGCATACCGGCATGAAGCCCATTAACTGAAGCACCACAAATGCAAATGTATACTCTATCTAAACCTAGCAAAATAGAATAGACATTTTTGAAGGGGGTAAGAACCTACCTACACCAACGCATCTATAAAAAGGTGACTTCAGTACCACACCTTTACTCATTATATAGATTCACCCTAGGTTTTCTCGAGATTATAGAAAAAAAAGATTATTTGGGAAAAAAATGCCTGTGTCTTTGTTTTCCTGGACACTGCAATCTTAGAATGTGGAAAGTATGCATATTTTGAACCGAAATAGATCATTGCAATAAGTATTTGTTAAAGGGAAAATTAGAAGAAATGCTTGAGAAATCAAAATAACATTTTTTTTCTCAAGCAGCTCATGATAAGCCATGAAAATAAAGCTTGAATTTACAAGTAAAAAAAGTCCATTATAAGCAAACAGATATATGCAGGTATATGGACTGGACCAGAGCAAAAGGTCCATGAGTGATGAAGATTTTACATTGCTACAAAACACATATATGAGCGGTATACTTGCACTATATAGATGTCATGTGCAGGCGATATTTGAAAAGGGTAAAAAATTCCCTTCTCTGTACTATTTAAACATAATGAAAATATATTCAACAGAGCAATCTGTAGAACAGTTGTTGAAGCTCCTGTATTTGCTTCTTATATCCACTAGCTGTACATCACTTCCATAGCTGCAAATAAGGAGGAATATATGCAGCTGCCTTTCAGATGCAAAGATTAGCTGCCAAATATGTGGAAACTCCATCAGGTGAAAGGTGTCCCAGCCATGCTAAATGCCACCAACTAACAATACATGACAATAAAATAAGCCATACAGCTTTATGGATAGGCACACATTAAATGGAAAATATTTCATTATATAAACTATCATTGTGTCTGTAAAATAAGAAATACTGATCACAAAAGTGTGTTCAACATCCAGTGAATGTGAGTGATGTTTGGTCTTAGTAAGTTAGCCATATTTTCAAAATGTACAGATCTGTAGGGATATTAAATGAATGCTTCATTTGGCAGGAAATTATTGACTATAGCACTAGATGCTGTCTACAGTGAGCCAGATGTGATCTGGGCCTAGTACAACTATTTGGAAGCTAGTAGCTTGTAACTCACTTGCCTTCTGCTACTTATTCTTAACAGCAAGTGCCCTAACTCTTAGTAGCCCAACTATTACCTAGACATCTTATCACTTGACCCTTGGAATTTGCATAGCCCAGCCAAAGCCATGACCATAATGCTATAACTCCTACCTGATCCCTAATTCACACTATAGTTCTCACCTCTTCCTCCCCAATCCTAAATTCCATGACTGCTCCTTAAACCTAAAGTCCCTAATCACTCAACAACTCTAAAAAAAAAAACACTTCTGCTCTCACTCTCTATCCATAAACTTCCCCCTGGTCACTAAACGTAAAACTCACTTCCTACTAACAAAACCTAAAACTACCTTCTTGCTCCATAAACCTTAAGCCCTCAATTACTCGTTACCCTAAAATCCCCTCCTGCTCCCTAGTCATAAAACTCACCCCTCCCTAAACTTAATTTTGTCTCCTAATAACTGGATGAAATCGTAATCTATGATCAAAACCCCCCACCCACCCCCCGCCACTTCATCCCATCTGCTGCCACACTTACTTTACATGAACTGGGATGATCTGTTAATGGAAGGTGCAGAAGTATGCAAAGAGAAAGAGAGAGAGAGAGAGAGAGAGAGAGGGGAGCACCTGCACTTATCTGAGCTGGAGCATGAGTGGCCACTTGCACAAACTACAAGACACACGAGTCTCACACTGCAAGACAGTGGTCATCGAATGTCTGGGACTCAGGTGATTGAAGTAGGCCTAAGTAATTACTGAAAAAAGACCCCTTCTCAGATGTGTGAATTCTATGTAAAGGTGTACCTGTTGCTAAAAGCCATTTTTGATGTCTTGATATATAGTTAAACACACACAGGGATTAAACAAAAACACCCTAACAATCACAGTAAGGGCTGTGGTAAAAAGGCCTTGTTTCCATGATGTACAGAATTGTCATTTACTGATACATTAGCTGCAATGAAGAAAGATGTCATTATTATCTAATTTGCATGTCTCTGAAAGGCTGTTTACTGCAAGTGAGATCAGCACTTTCCTATGGTAGTTAGCAATGGCAGACAAGCACTGTGTTAGCACAGGCACCCCCACACAGTGAACACATTCAGACACACACACACACACACACACACACACACACACACACACACACACACACACACACACACACACACACACACACCTATCCTTGTGGTGACAGAATGTCCATAGTGTATCATTTTCCTGTCCTGGTAAATCATAGATGGTTACTGTCAGACATGAATGCCAGAAATTTAAATTTCACACTTCATATAAATCAATAAATACATGCTAATGCACAAGCTAATATGGCAGTGATTTTCTAAGAAGAATGATTACATTCCATCGCTGTATCTTTGTCCAATCATTACTTTAATTTTTGAGTACATTTCATGCAGTGCAAGGCTGAGAGTTATGTTTTCTGCTCCCCATCTCTCTATCTCCTGTAACTTGCAAACTGTTGCAAGTATTGAATAATGACCAAGATCCTCAAGCTATGTCAGAAAATATCTGCTGTAATAGTTTGTCAGTTAGAGCAAAGGGTTAGCAATGGTGTTTCTTGTGGTAAGAGTGCAGGGTTCAAAGTTAACCCCCTCCTTTTGCACTTCAAAAAAAAAAGCCTTATTTTTTTTCACAGCTACATCCTTGGTGTCTAGTGGGGGGGGGGGATTGGTCAATATCCCATATGGTACGAGGGAGAGGACAGGACTGCAATTGACTTTTTTGCCAGTAAGGCACTCCATATATATAGCTGGTGTCTATTGTTTCACCACTCCAATAGATACTTTAAGGCATGATATATAGAGTACCCCATGTGTCTAGTGTCCCCCCACCCAACCCATGTTACACATAGGTACAGTTAAGGCATGTTTTTCAAGAGTTCTCAGTTGTGCCTCATGTTACCTCCACTGTGTGCCATTCCATCAGCAAGTTTAAAGTGTTAACCCTGGTGGCTAGTGCCAGTCCCACATGCACTCCTAAATGCTGTTAAGGCACACAGCTAAAGAGTTAGCACTGGTGGCTAGTGGTTCTTTCTTCCACATATTTTTTTTTTTAATTAAGTGCCTTTAACTTATTGCCTCCTTCAAAAGTATACTCATCAGGAAAGCAAATAAATTGAGAGTGTCAATAAATCTGGAAGCTGATATTATACTGAGATTGATACAACTATTCATATGGTATAGTTCGATGAACATTGAACATAAATTAAGCATATCACCTGCATATAAAATCCTACGAGAAGACTTGATTAGTTTTGACCAAGCTTTTTGGAATTACTCCATAAAGATTAATGGTGAACCTTTATCTAATGATAATAAGAAACAGTTATTAAATTCAATAAAAAACACTTCATCATCTTTATATTGGAGACTATATACCTGGAAATTTATTCATAGAAGCTTTTACACTCCACACAGAATTGACCTTATAACCAAGAGTAATGAAAGCAAATGCTGGAGGTGTAGTGATATTCTTGAAGCCAACTAGGTTCATATGTTCATCAAATGTAGAACTCTCATGCAATACTGGAGTGATTTTAGACATTTCACAAAAGCCCTGTGGTCTGATAACTGTCAGATTACCAGCTCTTTGATATTATTCAATGCCCCTACCCCAAGTGTAATTCCTAGACATCAGTTACCTGTTCTTTGGTTAATTCTAGCTATTGCTCGAAAAATAATTACATTGAACTGGAAAAATAAGCAAGATCTTATGTTTACTGAGTTTATTTCAATAGCAAAATATGTATGTAAAAAAGAAATGTAAACTATTTATCAGAGATCATCAAATATAACACACAAAAGACTAGCTTGCCAAAAATTGGAGAGATTGTTAGATAAATATTGATTACCTTTCTTGGATAAAGCAAATGTTTATCATGGATGTTTGTATATAGTATAACTAGTTATTATGTTTTATATTGTTTATTTTTAATACTTTATGTCCATGTTTATTAACAAAATTTAATAAACATGTTTTTGGGAAAAAAAAGGAAAACAAAAAGTCATCTTGAGAGGAGAGTTCCCTGCACTCCTAAAAAGGGTATACCAAGCAGGGATTTCAAAGTCTAATTTCTGAAGTCCTGTTACAGATGCATAGATAAAACTAAGACAGTAAAGTGTCATCTGCAAGCTGACATAAATGGTTAAGCATGCACAGTGAAATGGTCAGCACGGGATATACAGAACTGGAGTTATTAAGGAATTTTTACTAAAAGTTATGAAAAATGTGAGATATCTTTCAAGTTTACATTAATGCTGCAACAATGAAGTGTGATACTGTCATGTAATTGATGGTACATGTAAGCACCGTGTGCTAAAAATAACATTAAAACATGGTAGGTTATCTAAAGATATATCAAGATATAAGTTTTTTGGTAAACAGTTGTTACTATTAGTCATATTTTTCATAACTGCATTAATTTCAAAAGAGATGCGATTCCAAGTGAACACATGGTGCCATCTTATAGAAAACGTAAAGGCTCACAATGTCACTCACCACTAATACTTGCCATATGACACACACACACACACACACACACACACACACACACACACACACACACACACACACACACACACACACACACACACACACACACAGTTCTGTAGATTAATATTTTTTAATATTGTAAAGCTATTACACATATAACTTGCATATATTTGAAATATCACAAAACAGCTTCTTCTTATCATACATCATTGAAAAAGATAGATGAATAATTCTCCCACTGACTTCTTATATCTGCCTTACAAACTTGCAGAGGTATAATAATTAATTTTACCATAAGACTACTACCTTTTGACAAATTAAATATATATTTTTCTTACATCTGAGATGCAAAATCAGCATATGCAGACAGAGCTTTGAGGCCAACACCAGTGTATAGCCCACAGTCTACCGAAGAGCTTACATATTTTACATTTTTTGTAGCTTATTCCAAATCTGATCAAGTGAATTTTCGTTTTTTGTAACTTATTCCAAATCTTATCAAGTGAATTCTCAGTAGAAGTTCTCAGGAAGCAAGTGGTTTCCTGGCTTAGGAGACCTCAGGAAGCAAAGGTATTAATTAGTGTCCTACTGTTCAGAATTAAATGAGTTAATACATTCTATATAGAGTAGCACTGGTGTCAAGGTCCCCCACCAAAACATGTTATATGTAAAGTCCGTTAAGACATGAGATTACAGTATAATCGCTGGTACGTAATGTTCACACCTAACCCAAGTTACATGCAAGTCCTGTTGAAACATGTGACTACAATGTAATCCCCAGTGGTTAGTGTCACCACCCACCATACTTTTAGAGATATCCTTGGTGGCTAGTGTTTTCCCTGCTCATGTCTTCAACCATATCCCTGGGGATACTAATGCATACTCTAACACTACCTGACCACAAAACGTCTAAGCAGCTACCTCTACCACGATGGATGAACATGGTCTTTTTAGTCATGTTTATTACCATGAGCAGCCAGGAGTGGCTGTGTTAATTTATGCAGATGACAATTTTTTTTCTGTGCAAATGCCTTGCTGTGGGCAGTTCTGGGGGAGAGCACACACTGCTAATTAGCATATCCCTCTCCCATGGACTGCCTCATTAGCATCTACCACAGTCATGGAGGCCCACCATGGTGTTACATGTCTTCATGCAACAGCACTGTGGCAAGGTGTCCCTCAATGTGAAAAGGTTACTGCAAGCTGCACAGATTGTGTATACCTTCAAGGTGTACACATTGTGTATACCTTGCGGTATCCTTTCTGAATTAAGGACACTGTCTGTATAATCCTATGAAAATAAATTAAATACTCATTGTTTGTGCCATGCTGCATGACATGATTTGAAAATAGGCAGTGGTCAAGACATTGCTTGTAAGAAGCTCAGGATTATTTTTGTTATTTCTGAGTAAATAAATTTCTCTTGTCTATTAAATGTATTATTAAAATGATCACTTAACAGATAACCAGATGTACAAAGAGGGGACTACTTTTAGTAACAAAGATAAAATTTCATCTCTTTTTCAGAAAGATGAGAAATCTTTTGAAATGAAGTTTGTCACCTCTAGAAAGGTGAGTAATATACCTCAGAATGCCACACATCAGTAGTTTGTATAAACTAAGTATGCAAACAAAGCATAAGGGTCATATAGGGCAGATCTAATTAAATTCAATTAGATTGATTCAAAATAAACACTTAATATGAGGAAGAAAACATTTCAGCTTCTCAGCATCAATAACATTATATAATGAGCTCGTACCAAGACTACACAAATACCTGTATTCTTACTACAACAAGAAAGCTATGATAATCAATTATCTGGAGTTAAAGGGAGTGAAAGTCTTACTATTAAGTTACTATTAAGTTCAGAAAAAATGAAGTATTCCAGAACAAAGGAAATTAACTCTAATTCATTTTATTCTTAAATGCAATCAAATATTATTGAAAGGACCTGAAGGCTAATAAACTATGTCTCAAAGGAATAATTTGAGACTCTATTGTTTTCCTGAAAATGAGAGATGCAGTGACTCCATAACTTCCTTCACATTCCAGCAGTCTTAACTTTTGCCAAATCCTTTTCTAATTATTTTGAAAAAAAAAACAAAAAAAAAAAAACAGTTAATCTAAAGCTAATAAATGTGTTGTTGAACAACTTTACAATATCTCATATACATACAAATAGGTTAATAGGTCCATAGGTGTATACTAGTCTAATGACCACAAGGGCCTTTTTAAGCCTATCCATGCATCTCAGATCTCTGATAATTTTTGGTACCCTTGATAAGTAAAATCAGAAGCTTGGGAGATGACACATTTACAAGCAGCGTCCTGGGAGGTGAACCATTTACAGGCTGCCTGTGTCCATTAGAGACATAGGTGCCAAACCCGAGATCAATTTCCCATTTCACATCCAATTGTCCAAGTTAGACTTGAATTGCATGAGGGAGGAACTCTGATTCACATGGATGTGGAGCCTGTTCCTGAGATGGGGTAGTCTCTGGGATGCATACCTGTCTCTCCTGTAGGTTCTATTTATACCACAGGCAAGGTTTAAGTCTTTAAAATGGGTAATTCTGGTGCTGTTTGTTTTGTGGCTATGCAGGGGGTCCATCAGAGTGGGGTCTGACAATGCCCTGTATGCCAGATATAGCTGTCCCTTTAACAGCCTGTAGGAGTCAGAATACAGGGGATAGGGCCTTGAGGCAGTCTTCATAGGACATGTTACTTATATCCTGTATTATTTTAGTGAGGAACCTCTGTGAACATCTATGATAATTCTTCCATGGCTTTGCATATGAAACTAGTGACACTTATGGGTCTCTAGTTTCCAAGGTCTGTATACGGCCCACCTTTGTGCAGAGGGATGACTGTTGTTGTTCTCCATTCATGAGGCATGAAGCGTCTTTGGAGGCTACAGTTAAAGAGCAATTCTAAAGGCCCTGATAGGTCATGTGTCATACATTTAGAAGGCCTCCTGGGATACTGTCTGGACCCATTGATGCAGTGTTCCTGGCCTTAGAGAGAGAATTAAGGACCTGTTCCCTAGTGATAGCAGGGGGAGTTGTATTTGATGAAAGCCGATTTGTGCTGCAACTAATAACACTCTTTGATTTATAAAGGATCCAGAGTGGGTTTGGAAGGTAACTTTATGCAATGCGATCTCAATCAGAATGGAGTTTTGTTTTTCACTTAAATAATAATAAAAAAAGTCTTGTTCTGTCCAGAAAAATTATTCATCCTACCAGGAGTGCAGTGCTAATGTATCAGAATAATAGCACCTGAACAAGAAGGTAGCAGTTACAAATGAAGGTCAATTTTAGCCTTTGGCTAAAAAAAATTATTCTTTTTGCATAGTGGCATAGGTTCACTGTGAAACAAAGATATGGTAAGGACAGTAGGTGTGACTTGCCACAATGATGGCAAATAGCTACAGCTCTAGGTGAATTATAGTGTAGATTAAGCCTCCCAGGCTCACTCTGTCATGGTATAGTCACTCCAAATAGATGAGAGAATATGGTCTAGTGAGTGGCACTTCTCTGTGGGCAACAGGGATGGCAGACATAAGAGGATTGGGGTGCTCCCAAGAGAAGAGGGTAGGCCTCTCAATGGACCAGCAGGGTGTCTACTCCCAGCTCCCCTAAGAGAATGCTTGGTCAAACAAGATTCCCTGGCAGGCATGAATGGTCCATAAGGCTCTCAGCAGCCAGGGCAATACTGATATTCAGTCCCCCAGAATGAATGAGCTGAGTGGGTACTATAAGTGGGGCCATCAGGCAAGGTCCTCTGGGAAGCAAAAAAAAAATCAAGTTGGTTGCTTTGCACGTGATCAGCCTGATTAATCTTTTACTGAAATTTGACTGAGTGACCGGGATCTCAAAACAAAGAATGTCATTATGTTGTTGAGGAACATTTTGTTGACAAACAATTCTGCTGAAAGTATACATGTAATCACAATATCATGTTGAGCAAAGGCAAATAAGAGTAGACTGAGAAAAAAACAAATGAAACCAGAAAGGATGAAAAAAAAAAAACAGAACAGATGTTGTGCTGAGTTTGCACAGTTTATTCTCAGATGATGTTATATAATATAGAAATATTTTGTGGATATCTGTATTGTTAGTACTAAACTACATTGTCTTCATATATCATTTCTAATTAATTCATTTTAACATCTGCTTTATTCTCTTTATTGCTATGCAGGAGACAGAGCTTATCACAGCAAACAATGATAAAAGCATGTTGCCAGTCAGGAATGTGGAATCCAGGGCACACAAATCTGCACATGGCAGAGCTGCCTGTGTGCAAATTACTGCATCATTAAAGTAGTTACCAGTCTGTATTTTGGATATGTAAGGAAAGAAAACACTGAAGTAAATACCCATGCATGCTCAAAAAGGAAATGCAGTCTTTACACAGAAGTACTCAAGGTAGGAAATGAGCTACAGAATCAAGCTCTGTGAGTTCAGCAGTACTCATGTTTGCACTACTGTGCCATCCATTTACAGTTCATCTCTCATTCATTTGGTTTCATAAAGCTCTGTTTGTTTGCGCTGTATCTCCTGTCTCACCCACACTCACAAATTCATACACTTACATGCACTCTTCTACACACACAAACATACACGTATGCACACACACACACACACACACACACACACACACACTCACACACACACACACACACACACACACACACATATTTTATATGCAGTGGAAAGGTGCTTACCTGTTTATGAAAGTGCGTCTATTTAAATATATCTTAACTTGATGTAAATGTTAACTAACTGCATTATCTCTGATCTCTGCTGTATATACCAATTGAAAAGAGCTGCTTATGTCCCTTATATTTAAAGGATTTGAGTGTGTTTATGGCTATACTTGTATCAAACAGTTTATATTAAAATTATGGGTAGTTTTTATTAAAAAAAGAAGAGCCTTTAGTAAGGTGTCTTTTAATTACTGTTCCATTAATATTAACAGCCTGTGAGTGCTCATGTCGATAGATACACCCTAACTAATCATTTTTAATGTACAGAAATTGTACTACATATTGCTATCAAAAGTTCACTTACCTGTAAAATCAACAAAAATATCAAATAACATCCATTTTGATTTTACTGAGTTATAGCAGTGATGGAATAACAGTGACCTGTGAAGTAGATAGAGAGATATATAAATGGCAGTTATTACAGCCAGTGGGTTATTATAATAAAAATTAGTAGCCATTTGTTTAAAGGTTACCTCCTGGGTGAAAGAACAGATATCAGTTGTACCCTCTGATTATTTTGTTAACTCAAGGATAGGGAACTAAAGTGCAACACTTTGATGCTGCATAATCTTGTTATTGTTGTGGACGGTTTAGATCTAACATGATGACGGCTACTTAACAGACTTCTTTATTGACTAGATTGGGATTGTTTATAAAAGTGGATATCTCCCTCAGGAAAATTAAGATAAAATAATAGTCATAGATCTCATTGACTGAAGACACTGACAAGTCTGTTTTAATACTACTACAAAACAGGCAAGGATAGCACTACCAAACTGGATTACACTGCATCAGGTGAACAAGTGGGCAGCAGTAGCATCAATCAAACAAGCTTATAACAGCTAATACTATACCTCATTATACCAGTCTCTACATCACTGACTGCTACAGTGTATCTTACTGTACCATTCTGTGAGACACTGCTTATACTGAACCATGCTACATAGTCTCACATTATCTGACTGCTTACAGTGTACATCACTGCAGCAATTTTTCAGCTAAAATTGTTTACAGTGTACCCCACTGCACCAGTGCCTCATCCCTGACTGCTTATAATGTACCTCACTGCATCTGTGAATCAGTCCTGACTGCTTACAGTTTACTTCACTGCACTAGTGCCTCAGCCCTGACTGCTTACAATGTACTTCATTTTATTAGTGAATAAGCCCTGACTGCTTACTTCATACCTCTTTCCACCAGTACCTCAGCCCTAACTGATTATAGTGTACCTCACTGCATCAGTGAATCAGTACTGAATGCTTACATTGTGCCCCACTGTACCAATGCCTCATCCCTGACTGCTTATAATATACTTTACTGCATCTGCAAATCAGTCCTGATTGCTTACAGTTTACCTCACTGCACCAGTGTCTCAGCCTTGACTGCTTACAGTGTACCTCTCTGCACCAGGGACTCAGCCCTGACTTGCTTACAGTATACCTCACTGCATCAGTGAATCATTACCGACTGCTTACAATGTACCCCACTGCATCAGTGGATCAGTCCTGACTTCTTTCAATTTACCTCACTGCATCTGTGAATCAGTCCTGACTGCTTACAGTTTACCTCACTTCATCAGTGAATCTGTCCTGACTGCTCGGAGTATAACTCTGTGTGCCAGTACCTCAGCCTTGACTGCTTGCAATGTACCTTACTGCACTTATCTCTTAGTCATGACTGCTTTCAGTAAGCTTCAGTGCACCAGCCTCTCAGTCTTAACTGCTTACCTTGCACTTCACTGAAACAGTTTTTCAATCCCAAATTCTTACAGTGTACCTCACTGCAAAAGTCTCTTAATCACTGACTGCTTACAATGTACCTCACAGCATCAGTCTCTCAGTTCTTACTGTTTAATTGTATTTCAGTACAATAACAAGCTCTCAATCCTGAATGTTTACAGTGTAGCTCACAGGAACACTCGCTCAGTCATAACATTTTATAGTATACCACACTGCACTACTCCTTCAGTCCTTACTGCTTAAAGTGTACCTCACTGCTTGTCAGTGTCAGAGTGCAGACTGAGTAGAACACCTCTCCAGTTCTCAGCTCTGACTACTTGCAATGTACCACACTGCAATAAACTCTCACTCCTGACTGTTGGTGTGTCTCTTTGGACCGATCTCTCAGTTCTGGTTGCTTAGTGCATCTCACTTACAGTGTATCTCAGGACTCCAGTCTCTCTGCTTTTACTACTTTTAGTGCACCTTAGCATCAGTCTCTCAATCAGGACTGCTATGTGTGTGTGCATGCTCATGCTTGAGTTGCTAGGATAACATGATTTCTGTTAGCATGCATTTTCTGAAGGATATGAAGTCTGAAACTCAAATGTATGTCATTATGTAGTGACTGCAGTTCTCAGATCATCCCAGTGATTTGTCAGAAAACCACAGATTTTATGATGAATAGTCCAGAAATATGGGGCAAAGATGTGGACAGTTGAGAGGTATGTTTTTGGCATCAAAACATTTCCTTGGCAATTTAAATCCATATGAAATCACTCATGGCAATATAAACAGATAGCAAGATGTTATATGCTTATTTTTATTGAATAAGTATCTGGAGTGCAAAACAGGAACACTATTTCACTCATGCCTTTGTTCTATATGAATAAATATTTAATGTGTTTGGACATAGAATAGTATCACGCATACTGACACTGAGAGGAGAAATAGACAGTAAATACTTATCAAATTAATTGATTTGATAATAACTAATTATGGCAAATTTCAGCCTAATAAAGTAGACCACAGTGTAATTACACATGAGAAAAGAAATTAATTACAACATATAACATAATGTACATCTAGTATTTGAAAGGTATTGAGATTAATGAGAGTCTGAGACTCTGGACCGCTAGTTTCCCTGAAAGTAAATGCAGGCAGATGTCAGGGGTAATTAATGTTTTAGTTATTCTGTGTCAGATACATGGATAAAAGCTGGATTATAATGGAGCACAATGATTTCTGTCAGTAAATCTAGGCTATGTAATTTCCTTTGCATATTAGCATTATTCCTTTGTAAAAACTATACTGTTTCTAAAGGTGGTTACAATTCTGAAGTTAGCATTAAACCTGTTCTATAATTTAGGATTATATATATTTTGAAAGCTTTGTTTCAAGTATGAGTAAATATCATAAAAGAACAAGAAAGGCTGACACCAAGAGGGTATCATTGACTGGGAAACTTATCCAATCATGGCAAACCTATTTTGTCTGAACACATTTAAATGGTATGCTTGTCTAATTAAAATGTCAGTGGTATACCTAACTTGAAGCTTTTAAGAGTCACTGTTTAACTGGTCTCAGTCCTGACTGCTTACATTGTACCTCCTGCGACAGTCTATCAGTCACTGGTTGTTTGCAGTGCACCTCTCTGCACCTGTCCCTTAGTAATGGCTGCTTACAAGTGTGTCAGTATATCAGTCTCACATTTCTGATTGCTTATAGTGTACCTAACAGAAGCAGTCTCAATCGTGATGGCTTACTATGTTGTTCACTGCAACAGTCTCTCAGTCCGGACTGCTTACAGTGTACCTCACTGCTTCAGTCTCTCAGCCCTCACTCACTACATTGTCTCTCACTACATCAGTCTGTCAGTCCTGACTGCTTACAGTTTACTTCACTGCACTAGTGCCTCATTCCTGACTTCTTACAATGTACTTCATTGAATCAGTTAATAAGTCCTGACTGCTTACCTCTCTTCACCAGTGCCTCAGCCCTAGCTGATTACAGTGTACCTCACTGCATCAGTGAATCAATACTGACTGCCTACATTGTGTCCCACAGTACCAATGCCTCATTCCTGACAGCTTATAATATACTTCACTGCACCTGTGAATCAGTCCTGATTGCTTACAGTTTACCTCACTGCACCATTGCATCAGCAGTGATTGCTTACAGTGTACCTCTCCACCACTGCCTCAGCCCTGACTGCTTACAGTATACCTCACTGCATCAGTGCATCATTACTGACTGCTTACAATATACCCAGCTGCATCAGTGAATCAGTCCTGACTACTTTCAATTTACCTCACTGCATCTATGAATCAATCCCAACTGCTTACAGTTTAACTAACTACATCAGCAAATCTGTCCAAACTGCTCAGAGTATCAATCACTGCACAAGTATCTCAGCCCTGACTGCTTACAATGTACCTCACTGCAGGTATCTCTTAGTCATGACTGATTTCAATGAGGCTCAGTGCACCAGTCTATCAGTCCTAACTGCTTATCTTGTACTTCACTGAAACATTTTTTCAATCATGCATTCCTACAGTGTACCTGACTCCAATGTACCTCACAGCATCAGTCTCTCATTTCTTACTGTTTAATTGTATTTCAGTACAACAACAAGCTCCCAGTCCTGACTTCTTACAGTGTAGCTCACAGGACCACTCCCTCAGTCATAACTTTTTATAGTATACCACGCTGCACTACTAATTCAGTCCTTAATGATTAAAGTGTACCTCCCTGCAAGTCAGTGTCAGAGTGCCCACCGAGTAGAACACCTCTTCAGTGTCTCAGCTGTGACTACTTGCAATGTACCCCACTGCAATAATCTCTCATTGCTGACTGTTTTGTGTGTCTTTGGACCGATCTCTCAGTTCTGGTTGCTTAGTGCATCTCACAGTGTATCTCAGGACTCCAGTCTCTCTGCTTTTACTACTTTTAGCGCACCTTAGCATCAGTCTCTCAATCAGGATTGCTATGTGTGTGTGCATGCTCATGCATGAGTTGCTAGAATAACATGATTTCTGTTAGCATGCATTTTCTGAAGGATGTGACATCTGAAACTTAAATGTGTGTCATTATGTGGTGACTTCAGTTCTCAGATCATCCCAATGATTTGCAGAAAACCACAAATTTTATGAGAAACAGTCCAAAAATATGGGACAAAGATGTGGACAGTTGAGAGGTATGCTTTTGGCATCAAAACATTTCCTTGGCAATTTAAGTCCATATGAAATCACTCATGGTAATATAAACAGATAGCAAGATGTTATATGCTTATTTTTATTGAATAAGTATCTGGAGTGCAAAACAGGAACACCATTTCACTCATGCCTTTGTTTTATATGAATAAATATTTAATGTGTTTGGACATAGAATAGTATCACGCATACTGACATTGAGAGGAGAAATAGTAAATACTTATCAAATTAATTAATTTAATAATAACTAATTATGGCAAATTTCAGCCTAATAAAGTAGACCACAGTGTAATTACACATGAGAAAAGAAATGAATTACAGCATATAACATAATGTACATCTAGTATTTGAAAGGTATTGAGATTAATGAGAGTCTGAGACTCTGGACCGCTAGTTTCCCTGAAAGTAAATGCAGGCAGATGTCATGGGTAATTAATGTTTTAGTTATTCTGTGTCAGATACATGGATAAAAACTGGATTATAATGGAGCACAATGATTTCTGTCAGTTAATCTAGGCTATGTAATTTCCTTTGCATATTAGCATTATTCCTTTGTAAAAAACTATACTGTTTCTAAAGGTGGTTACAATTCTGAAGTTAGCTTTAAATCTGTTTTATAATTTAGGATTATATATATATATATATATATTGAAAGCTTTTTTCAAGAAAGAGTAAATATCCTAAATGAACAAGAAAGGATGACACCAAGAGGGTATCTTTGACTGGGAAATTCATCCAATCATGGCAAACCTATTTTGTCTGAACACATTAAAATGGAATGTTTGACTAATTAACATGTCAGTGGTATACCTTGAAGCTTTTAAGAGTCACTGTTTTTCTGGTCTCCATCCTGACTGCTTACATTGTACCTCCTGCAATAGTCTGTCAGTCACTGGTTGTTTGCAGTGCACCTCTCTGCAGCTGTCTTTTAGTCATGGCTGCTTACAACTGTGTCAGTACATCAGTCTCATGTTTCTGATTGCTGGTAGTGTACCTGACTGAAACAGTCTCAGTCATGACTGCTTACTATGTTCTTCACTGGACCAGTCTCTCAGTCCTGACTCCTTACAGTGTACATCACTGCATCAGTCTCTCAGCCCTCACTCTCTATAGTGTCTCTCACTGCACCAGTCTCTCAGTCCTGACTGTTTATAGTGTACTGCATCGGTCTCATTTCTTATTGAATAATTGTTTCAGTATAACAACAAGCTCTCAGTCCTGACTGCTTATAGTGTACTTCACTGTATTGGTCACTCAGCACTCACTGTTCATAGTGTCTCTCACTGCACCAGTCTCTCCTGACTGCTTACAGTGTACCTCACTGGATTGGTCTCTCAGCCCTCACTATTTATAGCATTTCTCACTGCACCAGTCTCTCAGTCCTGTCTGCTTATAGTATAGATTACTGCATCAGTCACTCAGCCCTCACTGTTTATAATGTCTCTCACTGTACCAGTCTCTCAGTCCTGACTGCTTATAGTGTACCTCACTGCATCAGTCTCTCTGCCCTCACTGTTTATAGTGCCTCTCATTGCACCAGTCACTGTTAATACTGTCTCTCACTGCACCGGTCTCTTAGTCCTGACTGCTTATAGTGTACTTCACTGCATCAATCACTCAACCCTCACTGTTTATAGTGTATCTCACTGCACCAGCTTCATACTTCCTACTACTTGCAGTGTACCTCACTGCATGTCTCAGGTCCTGACTGCTTAAAGTGTTCCACAGTGCACCAGTGTTTTATTTCTCTGTCCACAGTGTACCCCATGTTGTTCAGTCTCTCATTCCCAGCTGCTGTGCATCTCTTCAGACCAATCTCTCAGTACTGACTGCTTATAGTGTCTCTTAGTCTTTGAATGCTTAAAGTGTTCCACGCTACATTAATGTTGCAGTCCTGACTGCATACAGAGTACCCCATGATGTTCTGTTTCACAGTCCTAACTGCTTACACCCTCCACACCTCCCAAACATATAAATATATACTAACTCTGAGACTGCCATATGTCAGAGAAAAGGGAATATTCCAAAAAACTGGCTTATCTAGGACTTAATATATGTAAGTCCATTTTTTCAGCCATTAAGCCTCAGCATTATGGCTCTCTCTAAAGTGTGTCTTAACATTTCAAATGGTGACATTCTGACATTCTATCTTAATGGAAACCTAATTACCTGTGGATCTTTTGATGAAATATTAATTTATACATTAGTTATTGAATTACCAGCAACTCTATTGTAGTAATTCAGTAGTAACATTGAATTCCACCCCCCCCAATGAAATTCTAGGAAAATTAATTTACATAAATTATGATATGATCACTGCCTTCATGCTTCATGAAAATGGTGACTAGCAAAAATCCTGATATGAGATTCTTTAAGCATTTTATAAGCATACAGCTAAGTGGCAACATACTCAATATTTTGAATAACCAGGTGATGTTTGTTTGTGTCTTTCGGCTTTTCCCAGTTAGGGGTCGCCACAGCGTAAGATCAAAGGCAAGAAAAAATAAACTGCTACTAAACCAGCACTGCTCCTGATGCCACAGAGCAGGACTAAACATCTCCCAAACACACGTATGCTTGCTCTGGAAGTCAAAGGCAAAAACAACAAGCTGCTACTAAGCTACAATTCCAAGCAGCAGAACTAAACAAAAGACCTGCTTCAGTGAGTTTGGCTATCTGGCTGAGTTTATCTTTGATGAGTTTCACCCCTCTGACTGCTTATTGGAGGTGTTTAGTTCTGCAAGGCTCAAAAGTCAAACCCACCACCATAGACAGCACAAGGAACAAGAAACTAAGGGTAATGCTGCTAAATGCCAGAAGTCTTAACCTCAAGATGCACGCACTCAAAGCTCTCCTCAGTATGGAGAACATCGATATCTGTGCAGTGACAGAAACCTGGTTCAAGGCTCCAGAGAGCACCCCAGCACTACCAGGCTATACCTCATATCATACTTTTTGGCCCCAAAACCTGGACCGAACCACAAAAGGAGGGGGAGTTTCCATATTTATCAAGGATATCCACACCTCCAGGTTAGTGGCATTGCACGAAGTATCGGAGACCATCCATGTGCAACTAACAGTGGGCAAGACTGCTTTTCAGTTTATAGCATCCTACAGACCACCCTCTCAAAGTCAGGAATCCCATTCAGCTTTCCTGAAAACATTGGAGAACATGAAGATCTCTCCAAACACCATTATACTGGGTGACTTCAACTACCCAAACATTGACTGGGAGCACTACTCAAGCCCCAGCACCTTAGCCAAAAGATTCCTGGAAATTATAAACTCAAATGCTATGGAACAACTAGTCACCACTCCCACAAGAGGGGACAACATACTAGACCTGATCATTACCAACATGGGGACTCTATGCTCCACACCAGAAGTATATCCCTCATTGGTAAGATCAGACCATAAATTAATTTCACTGGATGTCCACATCCCGACCCCACCCCAGCCCAGAAAACCACAGTGAAAAACTTCTCAAAAGCAAACTTCTCACTTCTCAAAACTGAAGTGGAATCCTTCAAGGCCCCAGGGCCAGTGGAAACTACAGCCCAAACTGCAGAATCCTATATAAATGCATTCTACGGACATCTCCAGGAATGCATGGATCATGCTATCCCAAACAAAACCAAGACCCAATCATCCAAAGGCAGGTGTCCAGTCTGGTGGACCCCTGCCATAAATAAACTGTACAACAGAAGGAGGAAGCTACTACATGATAGAGCAAAATCCCTAATAGGGAAGGCATCTCTGATCAGTACTAGCAAATAATTACGATCTCTCATAAAATCCTCCAAGGCCAGCTTCGAGAGAAAAATTGCACAGGACACCAAAGACAATCATAAGGCTTTTTCAGTTATGTTAGAAACCTGGGATGCAACTCCCAGACTTGTTCTGAGTTGATTCTAAATGACAAAAAATACACTGAACCCACAGACATTGCCAATATCCTGGCAGACAGGTTCAGTGCAAACTTCTCCACCCCCTCCCCCCCAAAAGAGCACATATCTATCCCAGCAGAGGGCTGCCTCCCAAACATCTCAGATGCTCAGGTGAAGGCTGCCCTCTCCAAAGCAAAAAACACTGCTTCCATGGGACCAGATGGCATCCCAGGTTGCATCCTACATGAACTACAAGAGGAACTAATCCCTCAAATAAAACAGCTATACAATCTCAGCCTCACTATAGGATATGTGCCCACAGAATGGCATACAGCAACAGTGGTCCCACTCCACAAAGTTGGAGCCTCTACGGACTCTGGAAACTGTCGCCCCATAAGCCTGACTAGCTTAGTCTGCAAGGCTATGGAGAGGATCATCATGGAGCTCATAAACAAAGACATTGGGGACCTACAGACACTAGATCCTACCCAGTTTGGCTTTGTCAAGGGCAGATCCTGCCTTTTGAACCTGGTTGAATTCTTTGAAACAGTCACCAAAGCCATAGATGAAGGGAAGGTAGTCCACACAGCCTATCTGGACCTTGCAAAGGCATTTGACACAATACCCCACTCAGGCATCATAGATAAGCTATCCAGCTTAAATATAAACCCCTATGTCACAAGATGGGTCGCAAACTGGCTCAAAGACAGAACCCACAGAGTGAGAGTTGCTGGAGCCATGTCAGACTCGAAACTGGTCACAAGAGGCATCCCACAGGGTCCTGTCCTGGGACCACTCTTGTTCGGTATATACTTTTCCGAGGTACAGGCAAACGTGGGAGGACTATGGCTCACCAGGTTCGCAGACGACTGCAAACTGGGTGCCATAATCAACTCTCCAGCTGACACAAACATCCTTCAAAAAGGTCTCACAGAGACAGATAACTGGTGCCAGCGCCATGGTTTAAAGCTAAATGCCAAAAAATGTATAGTCATACCCTTTGACAAAAACAATGTGCCCACAAATTACCACATAGGTGGAAACCCATTAAGTACAGAGAACATTATTAGGGACCTGGGGACCCAAGTTGATAGCAATCTCTCCTTTGAAAACCACATTGCCAAAGTGGTTGGAAAGACCTTCTACATAGCCCACCTCATCACGAAGGGTTTCACATCTAGATCAGGAGAGGTAATTGTGCCACTTTATTCATTACTCATCAGGCCCATCATGGAATACAATGCCCCTTTTGGGATGTGCCTTACCCGACACCTGCAGCAATTGGAAAGACCCCAAAAGTATCTCACCAAGAGGATCAGGGGTCTCAAACAGATGCCATATGCTGCTCGGTTGGAAAAGCTCCAGCTCTAATCAGTTGCATACCGCCTACTTCAAAGCGATCTATGCCGGACATACAAAGCTATGTCAAATCCAGAATTAATGGACATGCTCCACCTCAGTAAATCTAAATCCCTTAGAGCCACACGCTCGAGGGACTTGAACCTCAGCACAGAAATAAATAGAACTTGCTGGAGGGACAGGTTCATAACCCAGAGGCTCCCTTCACTCTGGAATAGAATTCCAGTTCATGTGAGGCAGAGCACCTCACTGAATCTCTTCAAGAAGAATCTCGATAAGTGGATGGGGGATCGTAGGTTTGTCCCAGGGATTACTCCCGTGTTACTATTAGACAGAGGCACAGTAAACTAAACCTTAAAAAGGGCACAGTATACTCAAATCAAGGGGTGGCATAAGCCATACAGAATCGGGCTAGGCTTATAACTGCCCCAGGGCAGATAGCCTAGTATGAACCTATGAACCTATTAGGAACTGTGTTGGCTTAGTAGCAGCTTGTTGTTTTTGCCTTTGACTTCCAGAACAAGCATATGTGTGTTTGGGAGGCGTTTAGTCCTGCTGTTTGGCATCTGGAGCAGTGCTGGTTTAGTAGTGGGTCGCCACAGCGGAACTCCGGTCCGCTAATGATTGGCAGTTGATTTTTACATACCGGCTTGCCAAGCCTGACGCACAACCTTTAACGAA
The DNA here is from genome assembly GCF_019279795.1 of Protopterus annectens. Lineage (NCBI taxonomy): Eukaryota > Metazoa > Chordata > Ceratodontiformes > Protopteridae > Protopterus > Protopterus annectens. The sequence goes on from NC_056742.1 coordinate 197,674,075, forward strand.
GGTACGCCCTTTCACGCATGTCTCCACACAGAAGATGCTCTAGCTGAGAATCAAACCGAACAGCATCTTACTGTGAGGCGACAATGCTACCGCAGCACCACCACCGCGGTCCAGGTGATGTAAACTTCTCAAATATTTAAATTAGCAGGTAAATTTATCTATATAGAACAAAACATAATAATCACTGCCTTATTTCTGCTACTCGGGACATTTCACAACTATTTCCATTTTGTTTGTCACTGAAACATTCTTTATCAGCCTGTTTAATTCAGGATTTAAGTGATCAAGCTTTTAATACATTGCCTATATAATGAAACCAGACACAAAAAATAGCTTGAAAATTAATTACCCTGTTTTTCCTTATAATGTATTTCACCATTTTAATAAATGATTGCTGCCCTTGTTAAGTTTACTTAAATGTACGAATAGCTATAGCATTTTAATCAAAATACTGTCATAAGCTGTTTTAAAAAATTTGGATTTTATGGAGGGATTAATATAAAAATTACAGAAGTAATTGACCCCCGGATTCAGCAAGCCCTGCATGGTGTGCATGACTAGTGCAGGAGCTCCAGCAGGCAATATGTTTGCCGTGCAATCCAGGAATAAGCTGTAGGGATGTGCACGAGCACTCCTGCATTAGTACTGCATGGACTCAGCCCCTGAATGTAAATTACTCCATTTGCAGGAGAAATCCATGCAAATGAGGTGAATTTGCGATCCAGGAAGCTGGAAACCGGCCGTGCAGGACTAGTGTAATCTACAGAAATGTATTCCACCAGTAAGGGTCTATATTACAACTGAGAAAGTCTGAAACATCGAATACGGAATCATCGACACATATTACCCAAACCGCGAAAACACCGAACACCCTAAACCACAAAATTCAAAATCTCGAACCGCCATAGTTGTCCAACCCCACCACGCACTACATACTACCTACCCAAACAAAATAAATAAATCACATATATATACTAAACAAAACCCTACACTAAACCTTACATACATTACTTTCTATGCACTTACCTTAACCCGCACCCTAACCCCAAGGTCCGCATAACTATCGCACACTATTACTATCTATGCACTTACCTTAACCCGCACCCTAACCCTATGGTCCGTAACTATTGCACACTTAGCTTACGGAGCTATACCGCAGAAGGGCCAACCATGACAATTCGACATTTCCGATTTTGTGCTTCAGGACAATCCGTGTTTTTGCATTTTGATGTATATGTGTCAACATTTCCGTAGTTGGGTAAGTGGACCTTCATGAATGTAAAAGGGAACTGCCAGTAACAGAGTACATTTCTGCAAACTACAAAACGGAGCATGACAGCTCCAAATAAAGGTTGGATATTGTGTAGAAAGCATTCCAGTCTCCAAACATAATGCCACTGGCATGGAAAACAGTTGCAAAAATAAAAAAAAATCTAATTTTATTTTTTTTAGCCGATCTCGGCTGTTTAAGCATAGGGCAGGCAGCAGTGCACAAATGGGACCAGGCGAAAAATAGGAAAAAATATCTAAAATAAGCATTCTAACCAAAATCACTATTTTGCCATTATACTCAATGGCAGGCAGAAGACAACATGGCCAGTGAATAGTGATTGCTAATGGGGGAGGCTCAGTGTGGGACATGTAACTATGCATCAGCAGGCAATCCTATGCAAATGAGGGGAATGATACTGAATCCCAAATTTCCCAATAGTGGCAGGAATATTGGTAATGATACCGTCTCCTTTACAAATTTTGTCAAGGAAAGGGAGAAGAAATTCTTGCAGATGAACCCATGGGGCTCTCCTGAGCGGCTGGACAATGCGGGATAATTTGAACAAATGGAGAAATTATGGCTGAAGGAAGTGAGTTTGTATTATGATACCAAGCTATTGCAACAATATGTCAGCTAAAAAATTACCCCTCATGGTCTCAGGGTAGACCGTTTGCCTGCTGGCGAGTTTGGTGATGATGAATTGCACTTACTCAAAGAATGGAGACAGGTATCTCTTGAGTGTACATTAAGCTGGCTTAAAATCTTAATTAAATGTAACCGTAGAAATAGTGAAAGGTTACGGACTGATATTTCAACTTTAGAGGGGTCTATCAAGAGAGACTTTCTGGTTACCACATGGAACCTGGAACCTGTGCCTAACAGAGCTCTTTTCAAACTGGAAATATACAGAGCTAAGTATATATTTTTGGTTCTTCAGAACTGTTTACTGCAAATTGTTGCTGGACTAATTTTATAAAGAGTTGTGCACTGTTATTTTTGATTCACTGTATAGTTTTTCAGATCTCTGCTGAAAGCGTTTTGTCCCACCTCTCCCTATTTTCTGCTGTGTCTTAAGTTCTGACTATCTGAAGGATTACTTGCATAATAATAGACCCTGTTAGTTAACAGCCTGCATATCATTGCTGGAACCTGTGTCTAACAGAGGTCTTTTCAAACTATCTGGAAATATACAGAGCTAAGTATATATTTTTTGGTTCTTCAGAACTGTGTACTGTAAATTGTTGCTGGACTAATTTTATAAAGAGTTGTGCACTGTTATTTTTGATTCACTGTATAGTTTTTCAGATCTCTGCTGAAAGCATTTTGTCCCACCTCTCCCTATTTTCTGCTGTGTCTTAAGTTCTGACTATCTGAAGGATTACTTGCATAATAATAGACCCTGTTAGTCAACAGCCTGCATATCATTGCTGGAACCTGTGTCTAACAGAGCTCTTTTCAAACTATCTGGAAATATACAGAGCTAAGTATTTTTTTTTCTGGTTTTTCAGAACTGTGTACTGTAAATTGTTGCTGGACTAATTTTATTCAGAGTTGTGCACTGTTGTTTTTGATTCACTGTATAGTTTTTCAGATCTCTGCTGAAATTGTTTGGTCCCACCCACCCTCCGTATTTATGGTTTGTTGTTTAAATTTGGTAGCTTTTGCAGTTGCCCGCCCCACTGTAGATTTGATCTGGGACACTTCCCCCCAGTCCCATCTCTTTACCACATTCTACCTAATGCACTCCTTCTGCACTTGTTTTTAGTCATTTTTAATTTAATTGCATTTTTTAAACTGTGCTTGGTCTAATATTGCTACATACTCAAGTGTGCTAGCTTGCACTACATTTGAATTGTTTTTGCTGCTGTTTTAGCTACTTTTCTGTTAAAAAAAAACTATAAGTCTGTTTCCTACCTTTCCTGTAACTAGTGTAGTCCAGATACAGATTTTCTCTATCCAGGACAGTATGTAAGCTTCTGAGCCCCCCAAGACTGTCTGTGGTGGAGGGAAGCCTTCTATCTTGTCAGTCAGAGTGGTAAGCATGAGGTAACCTGTCTACCACATAAGGAGTGGTTCTGGCCCAGGAATTGTAGTTATTGGCCTGAACCTGACTGACTTCTTTGAGGCAGTCACCAAAGCCGTAGATGAGGGTAAGGTGGTTCACACAGCCTATCTTGACCTCACCAAGGCTTTTGACACCATCCCTCATTCTGGAATTATAGCTAAACTCACTAAACTAGGTATAAATCCCTATGTCACAAGATAGGTTGCCAACTGGCTCACTGACAGAACCCACACTGTGAAAGTTGCACACTCCAAATCTGACCTCAAACCAGTGACAAGTGGAGTACCACAGGGTTCAGTCCTGGGACCTCTCCTGTTTGGTATCTACTTCTCTGAATTACAGGCTAACACAGAAGGCCTCTGGCTAATGAAGGTTACAGATGACTGCAAACTAGGAGCCATAGTCAAGTCCCCAAAGGATGTGGAAATCCTACAGAAGGGCCTCCTGAGACAGATGCCTGGTGTCAGAGCCATGGCCTCAAGCTCAATGCCAAAAAGTGCATTGTCATCCCATTTGGTAAAAACTCTGTACCCATGAACTACTACTACATAGACAGCAGTCTGCTTTACACTGAATGTGTGATAAGAGACCTTGTGACCCAGGTGGACAGTAGTCTGTCCTTTGATAGTCACATTGCCACAGTAGTCAGGAAGTCCTTCTACGTAGCACACCTTATCATAAAAGGGTTCTCATCCAGGAAAAAAGAGGTCATTGTTCCCATCTACTCGACACTCATTAGACCCATTATAGAGTACAACGCTCCTTTTGGAATGTACCTCACAAGACATCTGCAGCAGCTGGAAAGACCACAGAATTACTTCACAAAGAGGATTACTGGCCTCAAACAGATGCCCTGTACTGACCGTCTCAAAAAACTCCAGCTTTACTCCGTAGCATATCGCCTACTCCGAGGTGATCTCTGCCTAATATATAAAGCTATGTCAAACCTAGAGCTGTTGGACATGCTACACCTAAAGAAATCCCAATCCCTCCAAGCTACACACTCTAGGGACCTAAACCTTGTCACCACAATAAACAGGACATGCTGGAGGGATAGATTCCTGTCCCAGAGAATTCCCATACTTTGGAACAGGCTACCCATCTAGGTCAAGCAAAGTTCTTCATTAGCACTCTTCAAGAAAAATCTTGATGAGTGGATGGGAAATAGGAAATGCACCCCGGGGATCATGTCTGTGTCTCTGCCTGACAGTGGCACAAGAAAATAACTTTCTTGGGTGGTGTAAGCCAGGGAACCTTGCTGGCTAGGCTTACATAGGCCCTTGGGCTGATAGCCTAGTACCTACCTATGAACCTATGAACCTATGAACATTAAATTTAAAGAGATTTCAGCCAGAGTCAGTAAAGTGGAGGGGGAAGATATGAATAGAAAGAAAAAAAAGCTGGCTCGTGATATTACTGATTTTCAGTCTGGACAAGTGTACCAGCAGCAACAGAAACCACGATGGGGCAGGTCTACAAAGAGACATATAGGCAGTTGGAATTCCAGCAAAGATAATTCAGGTTCCTTCAGTGAATTATCTTCAAAAAAGAGCGTCTCTTTCGATAGTATCCCTGGAGAAGAGTCAACTGATCATACCAGCCAATTAGGACGGCAGCAGAGATCTAATGAGGGGGCAAACGGAAGAAATGGCAGAAATGGGAGGGCTAAACGAAAGGGAAGATACAACAGATGAATTCTTTCAATGTGGTGAACCGAATGGTTTTGATATTTTCAGTTTATCAGACTTAGAACTTTCCTTTGTAGTGACACAGGTACTGTTAAAGGGAGCAAATTTGTGCAGACTAGACAGCCTTCTTTAGCTGATATTTTAATTGAGACAAATGCATTCTGCCGTAAATTACATCTTAGAGTGTTTTTTTCCAACAAAGTTAACAGTGTTGATGTTGGTGACCTAACAGCTTTGGATAACTTAGATTCTTTACATGATATGGATGATCTACTCTGTGCAGTTCGTGTTTTATTTGGATTTCTTAAGGTAAAGTTTTGTTGTTTTTGGTAAGAGCAGGAATAGCTTGGTGCAAGCCTAGGAGTTAGCTGACATCATAGGGATGTGTGTCAGGCATACTGTAAGTGGATTGGAGCACTGTGGCTTGGGTTTGTCCTTAGCTTAGCAGAGCTAAGCAAGTGTGTGTCTGAGGCTGCATAGCACTCTTTACATTGCCTAAGCGGGTGTGCGCACTGTGCACTGGGTTTTAAAGGAAAAAAAATTAAACCAGAAAATAGCAGCTCTGTGGAAACTTGAGCACTGTGTTTGTGAGGCGCACCCCCTGGCTTAAACAGGAAGGCAATGGGAAGGGAGAACAGCAGCAGACAGGTAATCTAGGAGAACTAGCATAGCTGGCAGGTGAAATGTATCAGAATCAGTCAATTACACAGGCAGCAGACCAGCCCAGCCTAGAACAGTACTATAAACTATGCAAACACCTTTCCCTCTGGTTTTTCCCACATACTCTACACCACCAGTTTATACAAGTGGGAACTTTTAACAAACAAAACAACAAAATGATAGGGGCTGCAATAACTATCATACAGCAACATGTAGAAGAGGCTAAGGGTGGTGAGGATGTGAATGCTGTTGACCAACCCACAGAGAGGTGACAGAGAAGAGTGTATAGACCCAGGGTAACCTACCAGGGGCTACATGAACTGTTGATAGTGGAGCACTATAGGGTGGACAGGGACCTCCAACAGCAAATTGTTGAGCTGAGTCGGCCACACATGACACAGAGAACTAACAGAAGGGAATCCATCCCAGTGGATACCAAGATATGTGCAGGCCTAAGAATACTAGCTACAGGCAGGGGCGGCCCGTATATTGGACTGCCGGACTGCAGCCCCCTCAAAAAGAACTAAAAACAAATAAATAAAAAAAAGAAAAAAAAAAAAAGTTTTTAAAAATTCGCGGAGTTCGCGCATGTGCAGTAGTCCAGACTACTGCAAGTCTATGCGCATGCTCCAGGCAGTCTGGCAGTCCTCATAGGGAAACATGAGGAACGGTCTGTGCAGTTCTAAACTGCATAGACTCGCTGGGAAAATGTGTCAAGGCCAGACTGCAACACCAGCAGTCAATCTCTCGTCGGGAAGGGGTTTGGATCTCGCGGGTTTTTGGAGTCGCTGGTCGGGAAGGGGTTTGGATCTCGCGGGCAGTGGATTACGCGGGTCTTTGGATGTACATGCATGTATGGAGAACGGACAGGTAAGTGTGTCAGATTAATGATGTACTTGTGTTTGTTTGAATTTATTGTGTGTGCTTGAACTTATATTGGGGTGTGTGTGTGTTTGAAGTTTTGAATTTATTGTGTGTGCTTGAATTTATGTTGGAGTGTGTGTGTGTTTGAAGTTTTGAATTTATTGTGTGTGCTTGAATTTATGTTGGGGTGTGTGTGTGTTTGAAGTTTTGAATTTATTGTGTGTGCTTGAATTTATGTTGGGGTGTGTGTGTGTTTGAAGTTTTGAATTTATTGTGTGTGCTTGAATTTATGTTGGGGTGTGTGTGTGTTTGAAGTTTTGAATTTATTGTGTGTGCTTGAATTTATGTTGGGGGAATCGTTGAATTTAATGGTGTGTGTGTGTGCTTGAGTTTATGTTGGGGGAAGCATTGTGTGTGTGTGTGTGTGTGTGTGTGTGCGTGTGTGTGTGTGTGTGTGTGTGTGTGTGTGTGTGTGTGTGTGTGTGTGTGTGTGTGTGTGTTGGGGAAGCATGGTGTGTGTGTGCTTGAATTTATGTTGGGGGAAGCATGGTGTGTGTGTGCTTGAATTTATGTTCGGGGAAGCATGGTGTGTGTGCTTGAATTTATGTTGGGGGAAGCATGGTGTGTGTGTGTGTGTGTGTGTGTGTGTGTGTGTGTGTGTGTGTGTGTGTGTGTGTGTGTGTGTGTGTGTGTGGGGGAGAGAAAGAAAGAGACAGAAGAAGGGACTGTGTGTGTGTGTGTGTGTGTGTGTGTGTGTGTGTGTGTGTGTGTGTGTGTGTGTGTGTGTGTGTGTGTGAGAAAGAAAGAGACAGAAGAAGGGACTGTGTGTGTGTGTGTGTGTGTGAGAGAGAGACAGAAGAATGGACTCTGTGTGTGTGTGAGAGAGGAAGAAGGGACTCTGTGTGTGTGTAAAATGCCCCAGTTATTATATACTGGTGGCTAGAGAACAAATGGTGTTGGGTAGAGATACTCAGACTTGAACCATGTACCTTGTATGCAGGTGTTAAGGACCTGAATTCCCTACCTACCACCATTTGTAAAAAAATTGCAGATTTTTGCCTCCTATTTGATCTGATCTGTTCCTCATAATATCTGTGGTTCCTAAATGTTGCAATGCTTGATATTTGATGGTGCAGTGGTAGTATTGTTGCTTTATGGCTGCAGGTTCTTGGGTTTGATTCTTGGCTGGGGTGCCTTCCGTGTGGGGTCTGCATCTTCTCCCTGTGTTTGTGTGGGTTTGCTTTTGTGTCCTCCCATGTTATAAAGACATGTCTGCATTATTTCTTCCTGGGCCTCTTCTGAAAATTGTTTTTTTTGTTCAAGTCAGATTCTCCTGATTAACAAACGTTAAATAAAATTGACAGGCATTTGAATTTCAGACTTCATATTCTTCATAGTAACACGACCTTTTATTCTAGCAATTTTCTAAGTTTATAAGATTAATATTTGAAATGTGTCCTTATTTTTGGGACTGTATTGCCCCATTATTGTCTTTGTCCAGGTTTTTTGTGCTAAGGTTGACAACTATGGCAATAACTGAATTCACTGAATATGTCTGAGGGCTGTATTCCCTCATTACTGGGTTTGTCCAGGTGTTTTGTGCTAAGAGGTTGACAGCTATGGTGAGAACTGAATTTATTAAATGATAGCCATTTAAGTTTCAGTCTTCCTCTCTGTCACAAAGCAGCTGATATAGTGGTGTGTTGCTCTGACTCTTTTGCATAGGGATCTTGGCAGTAAAATGTATGGTGGTAACACAGCATTTTCTACAACTTTCCAAGATTATACAAGCAATGTTTAATGTGTCCCTGGTTTTTGGCCTTTTGAGCCCCCCCCCCCCCAATAAATTTTGCTTTTTCCAGATTTTTTGTGCTGCAAAGTTGAGATGCAGTTGTGTATTGAATAGATTTTACAAGGAGCTGAGAGCTGCAGGGAAAGAGAAGTTTAGTGCTGCTTATGGAAAATCAGCTTGCAATGTTAATAACACAACAGGTTGTGTACTTGCTTTTGATGCAGAAGGTTGTTGGTTCTACTCCCACAAGGAGTGAATGCTGCTGTACTGAAAAAGTTGATACTAACTATGATCCTGTTATCTGTTTGCCATCCATTTCCTATTGCAATATTGCTAGCTTATTTTTAATGTAATTTAGGCAATTTATTCCTCAGGGGCATCAGACACTTTATTGTTCGATGAAACCATGAAATATAAAGGTGACTGCTAGCAGCAACCTCTTCATTACAGATTTATTTAACGTGGAATTATTTAGATGACTTTTTTTACTACTTCAGAGATTGTGCATATTTACTGATAATGGTGAACTGTAGAATTGTGCATATTTACTGATAATAGTGGACTGTAGCAGTTTGAGTAGACTTTTATGATGGAAATGTTCTGAATTGGGCAGTTTTGTTTCATTGTTTACTGGAAAAATGTTCAAAGCAATAGGAAAGTGTATCAAAGAGCATATGTATGTTTCATATGCAAGGGACCTATGATTTGAAAACAGCCCAGAATTAATTTTTATCTGCCACATCTAAAATGTATTTTCTTTGAATGTGGGTTTTAATGTTGTTTCAATGAATGTGAGTTTCAAGGGCAGAGAAGTTTTAATGCCAAGTTTGTTTAGCATATGTCTTAGTGTTTGTGCTGTAAAATGCAAAATAAAACTTTCAAATGAAGTTCAAATCATCATAGAAGTAAATCAGTATGCACATTAGTGTTTATGGTAAATGGAGTGAAATAGCAAAGTAATGAATCATTGGAATGGCTGCAGGGGGAGGCTCCATTCGACCATGGTTTTGTGAGGGGGAAGGGTGGCAAACTTAGACAGCCCCAGCTGAACTTTATCTCCCAACTGTCTAGATTTTCAAAGAATGAATGGGTTTTTTGCTTCTTATTTTTGGTTTGTTCCTCATAAAATTTGTGGTTTTCTGGCAAATCATTTATGAATTAAGTCACTAAATAATGACACACTAGTTTCAGACTTCATAACCTACAGAAAAATGCATGCTAAAGTAAAACCTGTTCTATCAACTGTCCCAGTTTATACAAGAGGAATTTTAGTACTGTTTATATGTCGCCCCAATATATTTGGCCTTGTCCAGATTTATTACATTAACAGGTTGAGAGGTACATGCAAATTGCTTTATAGAATTAGGCATAGCCAACCCTCTCAACTGTCCCTGAATTTGGCTCAAAATGTTGCTCTTCCCCTAATAATCCCTCTGCAAAATAGCAATTTTGGAAGAAAACATGGAGGGTTTACAATTAAGAAACAACTGTAATAATCAGAGTTATAGATTACTTTTATTTCAGAAATGCATGTAGACTCTTTTATTTTGTCAGCTGCTCAAGTTAGCAGTACTAATATTAAAGTGCCCCTTCTTTGACAGGTTCCCAGCTGTATTGTGTGGCTATTTTATATTGTTGCATCACATTTTTGGTCCATTTTTCATAAAATTGTGTTTTTTTGGCAAATTAGTGGTAAATCATTAAAGACTGAAGTTAGAAAATAATGACAGGCATTGAGTTTCAGATTTCATATCCTTCAGAAAATTCATACTAATGCAAGACCTACTATTCTATTATCTTTCTAAGTTTATAAGAACAATATTTAAAAATTTTCCTTATTTTTGGGCCTTTGTCCCACTTCTATGTATGGCTTTGCCCAGATTTCTTGCCCTGAGGGTGAGAGGTATGACAAATGTGTTAGTGCCAATCACCGTCAGCCAGAGACATTTCAAATTGTGACATACTTGTTGCACCCCACACCCCCATGTAGTGACTCTAGATGTGTCCAAGCAAAGCAAGGAGCGGTCATGCAGTGTAAATGTGCAGCGTATCCCCCCATACAAGGTAGACACAAGTACTACAGTGGCTTTTCATCTGTTCTTGATTTTGCAGAATGGTCTGGTTTCTGTCATATTTTTGTACTGTTGATTTATGCTTATTACTCAAAGTGCCTGTTGCTCTGTGTTTTAAGTAGCAATGCTTTAATGACCGTCAAGTATGCTTGTCTGAGATCATAACGCGCAAGTAAGCTTTAATAAGCATACTGTTAAAGAATTGTCAACATTGAAGCCTTTCTGTTGTTGCCATGCAGAGAATACTTAACTAGATAATGTATAAACATTGGATATTGAAATGCATATGACAGTATTTGTAGTAAAGGACAGGATTACATTATTTTAAGAAGCTCATTACACTTGTTGGAGACTTCTAGTGATCTCTGAGGGCTTTACCAGTAAACTAAACAGAATGCCATTCATGTGTGGTCCATAACCTGTACAGTAATAATTTAAGCAATGTATCTTGAGCTTGTTTCTTGTTTGCTTTTCATTTTTACTTTGATCGTGTTTTCCCCATGAAACAAGTAGATAGTTGTCAGGCAGCAGGTCTGTTTTGGATAAGAAACATTTTTACAAGTGGGGGCATCACAGAGAATGCTACTTTCAGCATGTTACTTGGTGCTTTAATAAAGCTGAATATAAATTATAATTAGAACTGCAGGCAAGGAGAAGTAGTTTGAGTTGAGTGCTGGTTGTTTTTCTTATACTTGATTTTGACTGGCATTCCCGTAATGTATTTAAAAAGTAATTTATTTTTTCATGCCTCACAACATTTTTGTTTCCATCTAGATATTAAGTAAGCTGTCTTGCAGCCAATGCATTTAAATATTTTTATTCTTTTATACTTCATTTGTCTTGACTGGACTCTCATAATGAGGGTTTGGCACCCAGGGCAGCATATTTAATTAAAGTTAGTTTTTGTGGTTTTGAGCATAGCTCCTCCCCTTTCTAGTTGGCCGCACCTCTTCCTATTGACCCCACCCATTCAGCTATCCCCTGCAGCCCCCCTTTGATTTGAAGTCACCAGCCGCCACTGGCTACAGGTACCTTCCATAGGCTAACTGAGGATATCATAGGGATCTCACAGGCATCAGCATCCAGGGTACTCCACCAGTTCCTGGATGCTATGTCAGCACATGCCAGTGAGCACGTATATTTCCCCATCACCCATGAGATGTTGGCCAGCAATATGTATGTGCATACCCTGAGGTAGTGGGTGCTATAGACTGCACACACATATGCATCAAAGCATCACCCGGTGAGCAGGATAGGGACTAACTCAACTGCAAGGGCTTCACTTCCATCAACTGCCAGGTCGTGTGCAATAATGAATGTGTGTGCTGGCTGCCTTGGAAGCTATCACAATTCTCCACATCTGGCATCTGATGCAGCTGTACTAGAGATTTGCCAATGGGGACATCCCTTACGGTCACCTAGTGGGATATGCTGATTAGCACTGGAGCCATGGCTGATGACACCCATCAGAAATGCACACACACCCGAACAAGAACTCCATAGTGAGGCACATCCACAGACCAGAATTATTATAGAGCATGTGCTTGGGATGCCCAAGTCATGGTTCCGGTGCCTGGATACATCCGGTGGAGCCTTGTAGTACTCACCAGCTACATGTACTCAAATTGTCATTGTATGTGCCATGCTATACAATATGATCTTGTGGAAACAGCTGCAGCAGGAACAGCAAGGGGCAGGGCCACAACCCCCCCCCCATTATGGTCAGTATGTATGCATGTTGAGGTATGACCTGATGGCCATTGCCCAGTACTGCTGATGACAGGGCCAAGTCCTCACAACTGCAGTGCCAAATACAATTCCAACTAGTATAACACATGCTAGCAGTAAGCCATTATAAATGTATGGTGGTAATATGTGTCACCATCTGAAAGATTGATATGGCATGGCTGTTCAGCTAGATATACAAGCAGCACACAAGTGGAAGTACCCCAGACATACAGTATATAATGTGCAATTGTGAAATGGACTCACCCTTGGAATTGTACATACAGGAATGCATCACATTATCTGGGCCTGTAGTAGGGTATACCAGTGTCGTCTGTCTGAATACAAGCAGATCACAAAGGTGGTAGGACTGATGTATTGAGAAAGAACTGATGCACCTGTACATGCCAACATAACTGGAATGCCCCATGCATATCTGTGCATCAGATGCAAGTAGTGTCCATAGCACACATGCACCCAGCTCACAAAAACTCCACCCACAGATACCTCTCCGGTCGTATCCCTGCTGTTGGGAATGGGTACAATATGACCCCCCACCTGTATATGGCAATAGCGAATGAATGCAGCATGCAGTGCAGGTGTCCCATGCAGGTGTGTCCCGAGCTGTAGGCAGAACCTTGAAAGCATCCACACCATCTGATCAATACTGATAGAAAGTATTGGGATGAAGACCTAGCATACCTACCCTGTCACCCCAGGGGAATATACTGTATGGCAGTCTGGGACTTTAGGACTGACAGAATTCAATGGTCTGCCACAGCTGGCCCGCATCACCACCAAATGGCCTAGAGGCCACTGCCAAAGGCCTGTGTCTCACACATACTGCCAATGCATGTTATGTCATGAACACCCAAATAACAACATAACAACTCCACGTAAGCCTAATGCAAGGCCACAAGGCCATGTAGACAAACCACAGTAACATGTCCACCATGTCCCACTGCATGAATTGTGGACCAACACCAAAACACTGCTGTGATGAGGTGATAACCTTAGGGAAAGTATCAGAGAATGTATGCATAATATGTGGAAGAGGATAGAATAATGGGGAGGTGGGAGCATGGGCAGCATGGAATGTGTAAGGTCCGACACACAGCTGTCTGCACACACTATCCCTGGCTGCAGACACATACATGGGTGGCTATAAACCTGCCCATACACCACAATAGGGGTGATGTCCTGACTCATGGCCACTGCCTCTGGGTAACCTGTGTGAATCTGTACAGCTGTGAGGTATTGTCAAAGCAAGATAAGGCCATACTGTCATGTCGATGGATGTACAAGTATGAGATCCTCTGCCAGCACTGTACCAAGGTGCTGAACCAGATGCACAGACCCAGCAGCAAGTGTCTGCAGCTCCCCCTCCAGAATGGCATAACTTACCATGAATATGTAGGTGTCTGCCCACAATACCGGATACAGCTGCATTCACCCTTGTTCGCCAGGACATCACTGTGAGCAAGAATGTCCACCTGACAGTACTTGAGGACATAAAACATCTTAGTGTAGTACCATGTAGCAGTAGCAGCACAGACACAATCACCTACAGTATACACTATCCCTTGCACAGTTTGTCCCCATATTGCCAAAAGATCTACCGACACCCTGTAGAAACAGTTTGCTACCTGTAGTTGTACAACACAAAGGTCTGCACTGGAGTACAAACTACCTGGAATGGATCCACACATTCAATACAGAAGGGCATACTGGGCATGCTAACACACTTAGATAAATGAAGGCAATGTCAGACAACAACATACTGAAAGGTCATACTGGGCAGGCTCACACATTTAAACATATGAAGCCCATGTCTACAAACAACAGTGGACCATACATATCAGAATGTTGCAGATGTTAGTGCATACACTCCTCAGTATGCACCAGTCATGCTTTGCACACACATTGGATAGGAATACAGACATATATCCAAGGACAACAAATTATAATATGCCAAAAGTAGACATGCATTGATGTGTGGAAGAAAGTGACTGTGACAAAGAGCCATCCATCATGAGGCCTGTTCCACCCAGCACATAGCCAAATGGCTACAACCATATAATGTGTAAATGTCACTCACTGTAGAAATTAGCCACTGGTATCTGTCAGCATTGCAGACTATGTGGTGCAAGTGCTAGCTGTGCAACATGACTGTACAAGGCAGTCGTCATCTAGCAGCTGTGTACATGTACCTGCAGAATATAACCCTGTGTGTGCCTGCATGTGGTGTGTCAACCTCTAGATGAATGGGTTATGGCTCATGCACACACACTGCCCTCCCTATAGCCCTATGTCATCCACTTTAAAATACACCTTTGGGAATGGAGGTGCCCAGTAATCTCTGTGGCATGTCCTAAATCTGTGTAATGCTGTAGTGTGATAAACTAGTTAGGTAGGAGTTCTAATCCCAGACATGGCAACTGTGTGTGTGTGTCTCTCTCTCTGTTTAGGAAGCAATGCTTTTTAGGCTAGTCATGCTCATTACAATTCAAATGCCCTACTTTGGCAAAGCTGCTGATGTCATTCACTGTGAAATGCACCTTTGGGAACTGCATCACCCAGTAATCTCTGTGGTGTATCCTATAACTGTGTACTGCTGTAGTGTAATAAACTGGTTAGGTAGGAGTTCTAATCCCAGACATGGCAACTGTGTGTGTGTGTGTATATGTGTGTGTGTGTGTGTGTGTGTGTGTGTGTGTGTGTGTGTGTGTGTGTGTGTGTGTGTGTGTGTGTGTGTGTGTGTGTGTGTGTGTGTGTGTGTGTGTGTGTGTGTGTGTGTGTCTCTGTCTGTGTAGGGAGCAATGTTTTTAGGCTAGTCACACTCACTACAATTCGAATGTCCTATATTGGCAAGGTTGCTGATGTCATTCACTGTGAAAAGGTGTAGCCCAATAATCTCCATGGCCCATCCTATAACTGTGTAATGCTGTAGTATGAAAACTAGTTAGGTAGCAGTTCTAATCCCAGACATGGCAACTGTGTGTGTTTGCATGTGCATGTTTCTGTCTGTGTAGGGAGCAATGCTTTTTAGGCTAGTCACACTCACTACAGATCAAATGCTTTACTTTGGCAAGGCTGCTATGTCATTCACTGTGAAATACACCTTTAGGAAATCGGTAGCCCAGTAATCTCTGTGCCATGTTCTATAACAGTGTAATGCTGTAGTGTAATATAGTACTCAGGTAGGGGTTATATTCCTACACATGGCAAATGTGGATCTTTGTACGTGTGTGTGTTTCTATGTTTGTGTAGGGAGCAATGTTTTTTAGGCTAGTCACACTCACTACAATTCAAATGCCCTACTTTGGCAAGCCTGTTGATGTCATTCACTGTGAAATACACCTTTGGGGAACGAGTACTCCAACAATCCCCATGGTGCATCCTATAACTGCATTGTAGTGAAATAAATTAGGTAGGAGTTCTAATCCCAGACATGGAAGGTGTGTGTATGTCTGTGTTTGTCATTTGTAACATGTGTGGTGGTGGCTGTGAGTGTGCAACAACTCGACTCATTGTAGAGTGTTTTTTTTTCAAATTTCTAATATGGTGGCCCTATTATATGTCACAATGTCCACCTTACAAGGATAACATATGCAAAATTGCCGAGAGGCTGGGGTGCCAATCCATATCCCTACGTGTAACATCAAGGCCTGGTGAACAAAGTTAGCAACCCTTGTATTACCCAGCGAACACTCTCAACCCATGTCTCACACACAAACACACTTGCCTAGGCAACAACCAATATGTTGGTAGTACCCTGCATATTGTCCACAGATATTAACCATAGTGTGATTGCAGTGGACTACAGAGGGCCTGGCACCCTGTCCATCAGTACAATAAGCACGTACATGCAGACAGTGCACCTTCACTATGTTCCCCACTGGACATCTGCAACACCTGTGGTGCCATCAGATGTGACCCACAAAGGACATACTATGCCTTAAACACATGCCCTGTATCGACAGATACCACTGACATCAGGGAATGCCTGTATCATGCTATCAATGTAGGTGCAGGGTCAACCTGCTGTCCATTACCAGTTCCCGCCACATGAGGCCAGGACTGGCACATCTGATGATAATCTGTGTACACAATATGGGCCAGACATCCCAGGTACAGTTCCACATGTCACTGTCCATGCATGTGGGTCATGCACATCCCAGATACCATCCATGTCATGGACTAAAGAACACATATATGGCAAGCAATGCACAGCAATGGCCACACACAATAGTTACCCAGGTGACTGGATGGTGAATACAATACTGACCTGTGTGGGCCAATCCAGACACTACACCCCTGAACCACACTGCAGACCATTGTCATGTGGCCCGAAGCAAAGGTATACCCATCACCTAGCCTTGTATAGCCTTCTGGCACAGTCAAACACTACACACCCGTGAAGCAATTCACCCATGCATGTCAGTGTGGTGTATGATGCGTTTGACCACATTGACACTCACCACAACCCCCATTGGCATACTGAAGCATGCTGTCTGATGTCAGACACCTCCACATACCCTTTGCCTGTATAACCTCCAGATAAACTCCTGTGGTGCATGTCATACCTGCACAGTACTGTACTGCGGCAAACTAACTAGTGAGGAGGTGAATTCCTGACCCTGCCAAGTGTGTCAATGTGTGTGGGTCCCTGAGAGAATGTGGCTGTGTTGAAGAAAACTCCTGTTCCTGCAGACAGGCATGTGTACTACACCCACCGTATCACTACCATATCACTGCTGCAGATGTCACTCACCATCACATATACATTTGGAGAGCTCCTTAACATGTAAGTTATGTGGCTCATCCAATAACTGCATAGACATGTGACAGCAATACATAGTCAGTCAGGGGTTTCATACACTGTACTGGTAGGTGTGTGACACATGCAAGCTTAGGTTTTACTCTCCCACCTCCTCCCTAACTCATCTTTGCCTCTGTCTGACTCTCTCACTCCCTCTCTGGCAGATGTGGAGACTTACACCTGCTTTGCTTAGGCAGCAGCATGTGTTTTGTAAGTGATGCTCATGATCAGCTGATGGCCTCTGCATGAATTGCAGCCCTCCTCTAGCTGATTGCATGTGGAACAGCTGTGGTAACATTCCCATAGCCAATTGCATGGAAACACACTCCAATATCTAGGAACATCATGTTGGTGTTGGGCCTTTTCATTCACTGTGAGCAGGACCTAGATCTGTTGTTTGGCAAACAGTATCACAGATGGATTAGGGATTTACCTCTAACAACATACACTGTGGAAACAGGCCAACACACAGGATGGGGATGTGCCTGATATGACTACAGAACTTAAGTGCTGCTATTCTGCATTTGGAGTAATGTTGGCTTAACAGGGTGTGTGTGACTATGGCTGGTCTACATGTTTTAATACCTGTCATGACAGTGCTATGTTTCTGAGGAAACCCCCATCTGTAGGGTCATCTGCAGACTTGGCAGTGGGTGGTGCCTTTTGTTTCTTGTGTTACTCACAGAGCACCTATCTGTGAATTGTAGAAGCATAGTGTGAGGATTGCAGACAGTACATGGTGACAGACATGAGAGTTACTGACTTCATATCCCTCATAGGACATATGTCACAACAAACCCTGTTACAACAGTAAATGTATGAGGTTATAATCGCAACATGTCAATACTGACCTTGTGTTTGTGCCTCCAGCCACAACTCTGTCAACCTTTGTACATATGTCATGCAGTAACAGGTGCATATGTTCTGTACACCATAATGTATTGACATCATATCTGAAAACAAGCCAGTAAGATATCAGACTGCTACACATATTATGTATAGTAGGGGTTATGTTTGAGGAATACCTTGGGCATTCCATGGCTGTGTGTACAGTACTGAGGTCTGTGTGCATATGGTGATTGTTGACAGTGTGTGTATTGTGAATATGTACCTTGTCCTGTGTATAGACTGTGGTAGATGGCATTGTTTGTGGTCCTGTTTTATCTGATGTTACATGCTGCTCCACTGAATGTTACCCTATTGGCTTACATGTTTGAAGGGCCAAAAACACACATGTCCCATACCACAGACAGGCATTGGGCCACACTGTGTAGTGGCCTAGTATATGTAGGGTTAGTGTGAGTGTCACATATGAGGATGGTGTTGATCAGATAGTCCATATACTGTAATATTACACTAGCTACCATATGTGGCTGTGTCGGTTTTCACATGGGTTGTGGTTATGCACTTTCACACAGGTGTCTGTTACTCTGTGCTGTGACATGCCTCTAGAGCCTGCTATATATGTAGGTACATGTGTATTCCCCCATAAGAAATGTAGCTCAGTGTTGTGGCAGTCTTCCTGTAGCCTGCACAGTGCTTTGTTACATGCCTAGCAGCTTAGTGTACTTACCCAGTGTAATGTTATGTCCAGATACTTGCCAGCTGTACAGCTGCCAGGCCACCATAACAGTCATGTATGTCAGGCAAAGCAGTGGGATGCTGTACAGATGTATGTGACTAACTAATGGGTAGTATGTGGCCATGACACCTCTGTACCAGCAGTTTGTATGTGTCAGGGCAGACAGGGGTGTGCGAATTCATAACCTATGGGGGCAAATGTATACCAGTGTTTACGTGATATACCCATCTACATGGCTGTTACCATCCCCATTGTCAGGCTTGTTCCACATGTCTTGCAATAAGGGGTTCTGTGTATACCTCTGTACTGACCAGAGTGTGTCAGACTGTCCACATTTATTGGCCATATCTCTGCTGTAGTCCACAGGATCATTACTGTGCTAGCAGTGGTACTATACTATGATGTCTTTAGGATGTCTGTCAGTGTCCAATGGCATACATGTTAAAAGCAGATGTGACCTCCCACACACATATCTCTGAAGATGACCCCTATCACAGTAGCAATAGTCTGCATATATACCTATAATACATACCTGACATTCCCTTACACTAAGAGGTTGGGACTATTTGGGCTGAGGTAGAACTCCACTCCATGTTCAGGACATATGGTGAACATATATGTATATATACTTATCCATATATCTATATAGATATATACATATATACATATCGACATACATAGATGGATATGTATATGTACACACACACATATATATATATATATATATATATATATATATATATATATGTGTGTGTAAACACTCAGATATATACATATAAACAGCAATATATGTCTACATATATACAGATAGAGATACATATGCACATATACTTATGGATATCTACATATATATTGACAGTAATAGGTTTATCAGAATAGATATGTATGCACATATAGTTATAGATATCTACATATATATTTACATCAATAGGCATATCTGTACACATAGGATGTGCATACATATATAGCTATATATACATATATCTAAATATGCATACACACACATATATATATATATATATATATATATATATATATATATATATGTGTGTGTGTACATACAAAGAGATGTACACCTGGCCATATATATAGGTTGCACTATACATATGTGTATACAGACATATGTATGCATATACGTGTATGTACATGTAGACATATATCAACCTATTATAGGTATATATCCATATTCCTGCCATGTGTAAACCTCACAGTTGCGTATACTCTCCCAGATGTATCTCACCGTATGTATCTGCTATGTGTACATTATGATAAAGCAACATATGTGATACAACAGTCATATTAATAACATGCCCTACACAATTGTTGAAGTAAAGGTAATTGTTCAATACTAATCAATATGTGTATTGACAGATATTTTGGAAAAACAGCAGCTGTCTTCATAGTGGTTAAGTGTTGTGACTTTAGTGTACAGGGTCCTGGGTTCAAGTCCTGCAATGGCTGTTCATTTTGTTGCTGGGCAGAACAAGGACTGTTGGATACAGAGTGGTTAATGTAGTTTTTAGAAGCTTTAAGTGTGTTTACACAGGTTTGCACAAAGCTAAGTGGTGCTAAGCTACGGGTAAATGTATGGGTGCTTACACAGCTTAGGCTTCGCTTACCAGTGTGCAAATCAGCTTAGCTGTTATATTGCAGCAATGTTGACACCTGCTAAACATGGCTTAGCCCTAGTAACCAGTTCACACCACCCAGTCTGATAGCATAGCAGGGTAATGTCTCTGGGTCAGGAACCTATCCCTCCAGCATGTTTTGTTCATTGTGATGACAAGGTTTAAATCCCTGGAGTGTGTGTCTCTGAGGGATTTGGATTTCTTTAAGTGTAGCATGTCTAACAGCTCTGGGTTTGACATGGCCTTGTATATTAAGCAGAGATTGCATCTGAGTAGACAATATGCGACAGAGTATAGGTGGAGTTTTTTTAGATGGTCAGCATAAGGCATCTGATTTAGGACTGTGATTCTTTTAGTGAGGTATTTCTGCGGCCTTTCCAGTTGTTGCAGATGTCTTGAGAGGTACATACCAAATGGGGCATTGCATTCTATAATGGGTCTAATGAGGGATGAGCACAGTGGGACAATGACCTTCTTTTTTCTGGATGAAAAGCCCTTAGTGATGAGGTCTGCTGCATAGAAGGATTTTCTGACTGTTGTGGTGATGTGGTTCTCGAAGGTGAGACCACTGTCCACCTGTGTCCCTAAGTCTCTTATCACACTTTCGGTGTTTAGAGTACTATGTGGTAATTCATGAGTACCTGTTTTTTCCCAAAGGGGGTAACTATACATTTCTTGGCATTGAGCTTGAGCCCATGGCTCTGGCACCAAGCATCTGTTTTTGTAAGGCCCTTTTGTAGAATATCCAGATCATTTGGGGATTCAATAATGGTTCCCAGTTTTCCAGTCATCTGAAAACGTTGTTATCCAGAGTCCCTTAGTGTTGGCCTGTACTTCAGAGAAGTAGGTGCCAAACAAGAGCAGTCCCAGGACTGAACCCTGAGGTACTCCACTTGTCACTTGTCTGGAGCTGGATTTGGAGTTGGCTACTTTTACAGTGTGGGTTCTGTCAGTAAGCCAGTTGGGAACCCATCAAGTGACATAGGAATTAATTCCCAGCTTAGTAAGTTTATCTATGATTCCTGAGTGGGGGATGGTGTCAAAGGCCTTGGCGAGGTCCAGTTAGGCTGTGTGGGCCACCTTATCCTTGTCCATGGCTCTGGAGACTGATTAAAAAAAGTCACTCAGGTTCGGGAGACAAGATCGGCCCTTCTCGAACCCAAACTGCATGGGGTCCAGTGTTTGAAGGCTGCCAATGTCTTTGTTTAAAAGTTCCATGATAATATGTTCTATGGCCTTGCAGATCAGGCGCATCAGACTGATGGGGTGGTAGTTCCCAGGATCCAAGGTGGATTCCCCCCTTGTGGAGTGGGATAACTGTAGCTATGCACCACTCAGTGGGCACGAAGCCTGAGGTGAGGCTATGATTAAACATGACACTTAGGTGAAGTGCCAGTTCATTTTGTAGTTGATGTAGTAAACTGCCTGCAATTTTGTCTGATCCCATGGATGCTACATTCTTAGCTTTGGAGAGTGCATTTTTTACTTGTGTGGCCATTATTACTGGAATCTGGCAATCTTTCGGTATTGAGATGGGCCATTTAGGGGGTGAGAGGGGGTGAATTTTGCACTGAATCGATCTGCCAGGATATTGGCAATATCCTTGGGGTCAGTATATTTAATACCATTCTGTTGTAGCTCAGAGCAGATCTGAGCATTGCCATTTAGATTCTTGATATAGCTATAGAATGCCTTGTGGTTGTCTTGACACATGTACAACTACAACACAAATGGATAACATTATAGACACCACAATCAATCAGTGTTGCTAACAGCTATAATGCATCATTGCTGGATGGTTAAACTACCTGCCATATATGTATTACACTTTTCTCCATAGAGCATGTTACACCGCAGTACTGTGGTACACTGTAGTACAGTCACCGTGTGCATCAGAACCAAATTAGCCTGTCCTTACATTGATGATATGGATGACAGGGATGTGGCACAAGCATCTTCATATACACAGGATGTGTTGTTGGTTTGCCAGAGGCTGAGGATGGGCCATACGTTTTACACAATGTGTGTGGGTAAGGGGTGTACTGAGGTGAAACGGGCATGGTGATGTGGTGTGTGTAGGTATGGGGTTGCCCTAGTTTTGTTTGTATAGTACGTGGGTATGCATGCACACAGTTCTGCCATGTGGCTGCCCTACACAGGTGTTTATGGACAGCTGCAGACCAAACCTGGCAGGGTGTGCAGTTCACTGCCTCTGGCCACGGACATATGGACTTTTGTCTGTCAGGGGTTCCATAGGCACATCCAGGTACAGGCCTCAATGAGTTACTCTCAACTGACGATGACAAATATCCGGTGGAACCAGGTCCCTCCTGGAACTGGCCAGGACCATGTGCTCATGGCCTGCTGTGGTGTGGTGTGGTGTGGACAACCTCCCCTCAAAGTGCCAGGGCTAGTATTTGCACTACAGGAGCCCCTTGGTGTCCTAGCATGTCCACGTTGACTGCCAGCTGTTGGTGTTGCTGGCCTACATCCACGCAACCATCGCCGCACTCCCACCACATGTTCAAGCATGGACAGACCATGGTCAATGAGGGCCATCATCTCACCAGACTGTGTATCTATGAATTCATTTAATGCATGGATGGCCCAAGCCAGTTCACGGCATTGTCACCTGCAGATGTGAGAGCAGTCCTTTGCAGCCTCAGGCCCTGTCTGGTGTAACGCTTTATACGTGCCTATGCCGCCATGACAGCCTGAAACACATGCCTGGCAGTACCAGCTGTGTCGTGTCTGCCAGGGGGATGATGACCAGTGGCCCTACTATGAGCACACGGGACATCTGCTTATGTGGTGCCCTGCTGGACATCCTGCTATGTCTGTTGAGACAAGACACAGTAGGCATGGTTACACTTTTCTGTGCACTGCCACCAAACCCAGCTGTCCCTCCACTATGGCCACTGTTGATGGGGTATGTATAAGCAATGAAACTGTGTGCAGGGTTGGGGTGGCTAAAAGGGGGATGTGAAATGCTAGTGCTGTTTCAGCTCCTGACAACCCCACCTGTGCCTCAACAGTACTATCATCATCTTTATTGTCTGTATGGATACCAACATCAGATTGCATGCAGGGGGGACCCTGACCCACCTCGCCACCTGTGGGGGAAAACAATAAATGCACTTTAAAACCTGTACAGCATTACATAACAGTACACACACACACACACACACACACACACACACACACACACACACACACACACACACACACACACACACACACACACACACACACCACCATAATACCTACCTGTCTGTGACTTTACAGACAGTCCCACATATATTTTCATGTGTTCCCCATCCTGCATCACACTTGGTAACATGCACACATTGATACCACTCATTAACATATCACTTCTCTAAATGCCTAGACAAGTTATCACAACACAAGACCTTTTACTACATTACCTGCCTGACCTGTGTGTAGTAGTTTTAGCTGGCCTCACTGCTGTCATTCGGTGTTCACTCTGTGTATCTCCAGACATCATGAGCATGGCCCCTATATGTGCGAGCTACTGTGTTCACTCCATAATATCACACACTGGAGTGCCATGTGTATGTATTGCTCAGTACATGCCAGATATGCTGCTCAGTCAGCCTATCATGTGACAAAGGTAATATATGGATACACTCCCTGGTGTTGACAAGTACTTCCCCAATGCATCTGTAGTGCTGCATATGTAGGTTGTCAGTCACCTCCCTGTTGAATGCGATATTAAGGATAAACCTGGTGTCTACCTTCCCTCTCAATACCTGTTCCATGCTACAGACCTTATTATACTATCAGCTGTCCTGTGATTACATACAAGACAAGTTTTCCTGGTGTGTACTGTTGCAGTCCAGGTCCATGTACTGCATGATCCCAAAGGGAGGTACTGCTGTACGAACAACCCCGCAGTCACACATGTGCATACATGGCTAGCCACACAAACACACACACATGCATGCACGCATCCTACAGGCACCGACCTCCCTCCACTTCACCAAGGTGACCCTACAGACAAAATAACTACCCACCAGGATGCACACACACACACACACACACACACACACACACACACACACACACACACACACACACACACACACACACACACACACATCCATGTGGCTGCACAATGATAGTACACACAGTCCTCCTATTACCCATCTGTCAACATGCATAACATATGGTACACAACAGAATGCAGTGCAGCTATAGTCAATCCATGCTAGCAACAGTATACATGTATGTGATGCACATGCTTTGTCACTAGGTGATGCCCCTTCCCCTGGATACCATTGCACCCATGTACACAGTATTCCTGTGCACCTATTCTGCACCCTGCCATGTACTGTGCACCACACCTCACAGGTGTATAACTCATTGCTGAATGTGTAGTACTGTGTCAGTTATGTCAGCTTTAATGCTCACAGCCCCTATGTTTCTCAGCAACACATACCTGGGATGATATGTTGACAGATGTCATTTGTGAATGCCTGATGTCTGATTTACAGCTCTCAACATCAGCAGACCATGTATGACCAATTCAGTACTATTACACTGACAACCATCAGAGCATATCATTGCTATGGGGGGTGTACACACCCCTATTGATATGATGCACCCATCTTTGATTTGCCATGGGACCACATCAACGCATATCTTGACAGTACATGAGCCCGAAATGTGACATATGTCCTGTACTTCCACATGCAGTGTCTACAGAATGTGTTAGGTGTGCGGATGCTGACTGTGATGCATACACTCCATGTGGGCATATGTTTGCACACCCTTATCATGATGGTTTGTTGCACCTGTTGTTATGTGTACTACAGCAGTCACTACTCCTGGCAGGGGTATACAACATGAGCCATCTGCATTTGCCAGTGTATGTTCACTCTGCCCTTCACATGTCCCCCTATTCTGCATGATTGCAAGGTCTACTCATGTGCACATGCCTTTGTGTTCACTAACTACTGTCACTATTGCTGTGGGGGTAGGCTTACGTCTGCCACAGTTCCTGAACCTGACTATGTGCAGATAAGGTCATTCTTAGCATCCTTAGGATCCCTGCTGCAGTGCAGTCTGTGTCTTGCTTAGACAGCTCCCACCTTCAGCCTTTTTGCAGATGCTTGACAAGTAAGGTCTACCATCACATTCACTTTGCAGTGTCCCATACACTGAACAACACATGTTACAGCCTATTCCCAGCTGATAATGTGGACCACAGTAATACCTTACGCCATAGTGTAACTGTGCAACAGTTGTCATTGTCCTACAGGTATATACACTGGTGTTGCACTGTATATGGGCGTTGCTCCAAGTATGTCCCTACTGTAGGCCATGTCTCCCACCATTATGTTACTCCCTGTGGACACATTCCGCAATGACAGGATGTTAGTTATCTTGCAGGTGTCTGACATACCCTTCCAATACCCCATCATGGTCACCACTGTGATGTTGTGCATTTAACAGCAACAATATGTGCACATGTACAGCATGCATTCTGGGTAGGTGTGTTAGATATGTGCATCAAATATACCATAGCCATTACATGCCCGGTGTATTAGCAAGCATCTACATAAACCATACTCACCAGCTACTGGCTGCTGCCTTGGTGGTATACTGGAGGGAACTACATAAGAGGGTGAGAGATGCAAAGTCAGTGGCCACACCTGTGACATTGCTACAGGGTGGGTGTAGCATTACAATACATCAACAGTACATGTCCACAATACTACCCTATATGCACATCTGTTTATCACTACTATGCAGCAACAAACTGTGTCTATGGCATGTCAGATATGCATGATCTACCTGTACAGATGTGGATGTATACGCAAAAGTGGTCTACTGATGTGCCCTGTGGCCTTACCTACATGCTCATCGGCCGGTGTGTGGGTAGCTCTCACCTCCATAAAGGTGTCCAGCGGTTGGTAGCTATGCAAACAGGCAGGCGCCTTGAAGCTGGCTAGGAGCTCCTCCACACGTGTGGGGGAGATGGATTGCATGGCCCCCCATGTGGTGAGCTGATCCCCATGGACTGCAGCAGCACACCGACAAGCATTGCGAAGCAGGTCAGAACAATGAGGCTGGATCTGCTCATAACTGCTGTTGTGCAGTCCCATATCATTGACCCTGTGGGCTAGGTCATTCCACAGGTTAGTACACTCCTGCTGATCATGGTCAGCCCAGCCAAACAAGACACCATAGTGCTGTATGAGGTGGTTCACCAGAATGTCATTTTCAGCTGCTGAATAAGCCAGAAGACTGCCATGGATCATCGTGCCTAAAAGACATAAAGATGGACACAGGTGTGAGCAAGTCATGCAGCATGGTTACCACAGTTCTTAATACACATCACTGTCAAACCCCCACCATATCAGTGACATCAAACTGTACACACAACTCAATTGGTATGGCTACAGCATACCTACCAGTGGGGCAGATATTGTACTGTAATAGACTTTGTGCAATGTGTTTGTAGCCATGTTTCCTGGTTGGACACTATCATTGCTGGCCTGTTACAGACTATTTACCTGCATGCCATTGTCAGGGCCACAATGCTTCCATATATGCCTGTGGTATGGTTGCTATGTGGTTGCTGCACATCTGACAGTCTGTGTTATTGGGGTTATCTATGCATGCTGTTGGACATGTTCTGTGATTGTGTAGACTATAACTACTGACATATGTGCTATAACAGTGACACAATAGTATGTATATGTAATAATGGCCAGCAGAACCACCTCTCCAAACACATCTGCCCATGTTACCAGGCCACCTCACATGTGTGACCCATCCTGGGGCCTCTTCATGTACTGGTCCAGCAATACCTTCAGGTAGAACAAACTCAGGGGATGTTGCCCCCCCGGGGGCACACACAGACATGTTCTTGTCCCCTGAGGTCAGGTCCAGGGTCTGTTCCATAACGGGCTCCACAGACACATGTGGGATGTGCTACATCACCTTGAGGCACCCAGTACACATTCACAGGGCCCACATGCTCCTACTTCTCAGCCTTCAGGCCAAGCACCTTTGGGATGTGGACTGCTGTTGTGAGTAGCAGTGGGTGGGAGGCTTGTTTCCATTGTGTCCATATTGGAGCCCATGGGGTGTCCACATCACAGGCCACACACACCATCCAGGGTGTTTACCCACCACATGTGTCATATACCACCCCTGTAGGCTGTCCTCTATATCTACCAACCCAGACCACCTCCACAACTATACCTGCCATACTTCCCCATATTTCCAATCCATCCTTCACAGACAAGGGAAATATGGTCCCAACAAGGGGTTCACATGTGACATACCTGTCCATGTTGCACACACTGACAGCTGTAGATATCTGTGTGTATTGCTATGTGTGCTGTTTCCTCACACATAACATGCAGCACTGTGTGTTTGTATATATGTAGACATGTGCATATAGGTATATATCTATATATGTGTAGATATATATGATGTATGTATGTGTTCATATATATGATTACACATGGGTATCTGTATATGTGTGGATATATATATATATATATATATATATATATATATATATATATATATATATATATATATATATATATATATATATACATATAAAATATATATATCTACATGCATACCTATATATGAGCTACATTCAGACATCAGGTCCACAATCTCACAACACCTTCCTGCACAGCTGCACTGTTCTGCCTTGCTACAATACATACAGGTGCCACATATGGACACAGCCTGACATTAGGGGGGTATATGTAGGGCCAGATTGCAGGTAACCCTATTACACACCTATGGCATTCCTGCATGCTACAATACAGGGTAACCTGAATATCCTGCAAGAGGTGGTTCTGTGGAACCCACTTGTCCATTATTATGGCATTACTTCCACCACCAGCTATTGGCAACAGTAATATACATACTTCCCATTACACAACACACACAATGATGGCTTACATCTTATCAGTCAGTGCTGCTCTGCACAGTTGATGGGTATGGCCCACTACCCACAGGGATGGACTCTATTGTCCTTAGCAGTTGTTCAACTGAACATCAGTACAGCAACACCTGATGGCACATATACATCATTCTACATCATCTCTCCCATTATTATGGACCAAGTACTATGGTCAGTTACATGCATATATACTTCACATACCTGTTCTGGGAATGAAGTCTCTTCTGGATGGTTTGATTGATGTTTTTTTTTTTTTTGTGTCTCTCTCTCTCTCTCTCTCTCTCTCTCTCTCTCTCAATTGAGCTCCTTTGAATAGATTGCAGCATGGATTTTGTAGGTGATGCACATAATCAGGTGATGACCTCTGCACCAGTCAGTGTCCCCCTCTTGCTACCTGCATGCAGCATGCTGTGTAGTACTTCCAATTACAACTGTCATGGAAACCAACTACTATAAATCCCTTTAACATGTGGTTGTGGTCCCTTTACCTTTCCTGTATGGTGGACATCCTTTCTATGTGTGGGCTGCAGTGTTACAGACAGCAGGGAGTAATGCCTCTTACCGTAGAACCTGCACACTCAGGCCAGGTAAATATTTGTAGGATGTTCTAGAACTAGAGAGAGAGAGAGTGTGAGTAGTGTTGTTGTATGCATTGTGTAACTCTGGTGTTACAGGGTTTGTGTGTACATACTAGTTTAACTTGGAATGCGGCCTATCCACTTGATGGCCAGAGGTGTGCATATTATGTTTTGTCTGTCCACCACACAGGTCTTGTGTCAGATATATCACTGGCAGTGTGCAGTGTGTGTGTTGAGTGCTATCATCACATGGCTACATCCATTTCTGTTTCAAACTTCATATTCCTGACTAAGGGTATGTTGTAGACTATCATGTAACACCAGTGACTTGCTTAGTGTATGACAACAGTTTTTCACATATGGGCCTGTGTTCCAGCCTTTGTCCCCCACCTACATACCAGGCTTTATACATATGACATGCTGTCAGGGGTTGTTATGTAGTGGCCTGTGAGTATGTCATGCTGCCATTCCTGCCATCAGTCCACTGCTGTTGTGGCCCCCACATATGTTGTGGGGTTAGATCCATATATGTGTGGGCATCACCTACGCAATACATGTGTGCCCTTATGCACTCCAGAGGCCAGTGTATGTAACAGTGGTATATTGTGTCTATGGGGGGTGCACCATAACTAACCTAGGCTGTTAAAACATGTGGGGGTATCAGGGGTAAGCTGCCTTAAGGTATCTGGATGTACATTACCATACAATTAACCATGGGCAAATACAGGCCTACTGCTTCCTGTTATACAGAATGTTCTGTTTGTCAGTGTGATTGTGATGGTGTCAGTTATGCCTTATTATGTAACAGATACATCCTGTTATGTCAGCTGAGGTCTTTACCCCCTAGGGATTGTGTATAGAGTGTAGACAGAGGCTGCTGGACTATACATCTGCATTACTTACTGTTGATTGATTGGTATCCTGTAGCCCAGTGTATCTTTACTATTGTACTACTTGAAGGCCTCGGCCTGGACAGCAACATATGTAAACCTTTCCAGACTACTGTATTAATATAACTGTTTCACAGTTGCATTACTCTGTTTATATGTATGTCAATGTCTAAACAGCTATATGACATGGCATATACTACTGCAATAGTACACAGATATAGCTTTCTCATGTATGCAAACCTGTGTGTTGTGTTATATCCTTTGACCTCTCTGTAGGTATATGCTGCAAGCAACAATTGCCATTTGTATGGATGGCTCATACAGTGTCCAATTGGTAAGGTGGAAACTGT
The DNA here is from genome assembly GCF_019279795.1 of Protopterus annectens. Taxonomy (NCBI): domain Eukaryota; kingdom Metazoa; phylum Chordata; order Ceratodontiformes; family Protopteridae; genus Protopterus; species Protopterus annectens. Next base: position 197,704,021 of record NC_056742.1, read on the forward strand.
AGGCATAGTGGTTGTTCTGTATTGTGTGCACCTTCTACATATGTATCTTCCTATACATATCTGTGTGTGTATGTGTAGTTGCATATATATCTATATCTATACCTATCTATATATCTACATATATATATATATATATATATATATATATATATATATATATATATATACATATATCTGCATATATGTGTCTGTGTATATGTATCTTAGGGATGTTGATAGCTTCCACATTGTACATTCTCTATGGTAGCCAGACTGTACTGCATGATATGTTACTGATACCAGCCTGACATTATACAGGTGGGATGGAGTACTGTTAACATCTTGTGCCCATGTTGTGTCAGGTCCTAGTTATGGGATCTGCAACAGTTGGTATTGTATTGCAGGGCAGACATGTTTGGCTGTGGGGGGGTTATCTATACGTACAAGATGTATGTTGTTTGGGCCCCCTCACCCCCATTAATGGTGCCTGTGGACATATATGTTTTTGTTATGTTCCCTTTTATATGTATAGATGTATGTCTGCATATACCTATATAGATATATATTTATGCATATATATATATATATATATATATATATATATATATATATATATATATATATATATATATATATATATATATATATATATATATATATATATATATATATATATATATATATATATATATATATATATATATATATATATATATATATATATATATATATATATATATATATATTTATAAATATATATATCTACATATATAGATATGTTATGTCTATTTAGATATTAATATATATACACACACACATACATCTACATGTTGAAATACATTTCCTGTACTGCTGAATAACCGGGCTAGATGATATGTTTGTGAAAACATTAGGGTTATGTATATCTGACATGGCTTCATGGTAAATCACTTTGGCTATGGAGTTCAGGATCCTGGGTTCGAGCATTGCAAAGGCTGTTTTTTGTTGCTGGGCAGAACAAGGGCCATTGGATACAGAGTGATTAAGGCACTTTTAAGTAGTTGTAAGCAGGTTTGCCCAAGTTTGCACGGAGGTAAGCACTGCTAACTTCTGGTTAGTTTCTTATACTGAGTTAGCTTCTAAATTGCTTAATCTGTGTAGGCATTGTTTACCCCCATGCAAGCAATCTTAAACCTCTTACTGCTGCTTAAAAGTGCTTACTCCTGCTTACCCCCCACGCTAATTTCTATAAAAGAAAAGAAAAAAGGGTTGATAGGAAAGTGGTGAAATTGGGATACAAAGAGGGACAGACAGTGGAGAAAATAGCTAGGGATGTGCAGGAGGGTGTAGGGAAGGTCCATGGCTACCCATTACTTCTACAGTAACAGCTGTGCATATACACTGTATTTGGAGGTAGATTTGGACACTCAAACCCCTGAGAGAGGGGTGAGGTCAGCAATAATATGTTGTGATGCCAATTAGACCAAATTACATGTGTCCAGTGGACACATGTGTGAAATGGACAGCTATGAATGGGGCGATATTTTTTTTTTTTGGAACAGATTGCCCTTTTTGTTTCAGGTGAGAGTGGGATGTTGAGGAGGGATAGTAGGTATATTTGGGGATGTAGGTTAACAGACAAGACAAACAAGATGCATACAGGGGTGGTATATGACACATGTGGGGGGTAAACACCTTGATTGGGTGGGGTGTTGTGAAATCAGAAGCCCATGTGCCTCCTAGAGGGAACAGTGAGACTGAGATCTCCACCCATGGGCAGTCACCACTGAACCTTCACAGCCCTGAAGGTGGCTGTGCTGAGGGCTGATTTGGAGAGCCACGGCTCTTGAGCTGGCATAGAAGATCTCCAAACTGCTGATTGAGCTCTCTACGCACCACAACCCGGACCTGGTGATGGGTGACATTTTCCTTTCCGCGCCCGCACCTGCTCCCAGGGGGGCGAGCCCCATCCCCTGAGGTGGTTCCACCAAAGGTGGTGCAGGACCAATGGATGAGCAGGTCCAGGGCTGGGCCCCAAATGTGATAGTGCTCAGTGCCATGGCCAGCTGAAATGGGATAGGTGGGTCTGCTGGGACCCGCTTTCCCATATGTGCTATGGTGTTTATGGTGTATCAACATATGTGGGTTAGTAATAGTCAACACATTCCAGGATTAGGTATTAACAGCATGCATAGATATTCCCATTAACTCAGACACCAGATATGGAACAGTTGCATAGCAAATGAAACACATGCATATATGGGACCACAGTGGTAATAACAACAGCATGCAGGTACAGTGATGGCACCATGCCACCAATGTTGGAGTATTTCAACATAGCGCATGCATAGAAACAGATTTAAAAATTATCAACCAGTAGGACATATATCCCAAAATAACAGTGGAGTCATCACGTACCAGTTGAGGTGGGTATTTAGTGTATTGTTGGAGATATGGTGGGGGAGAGAAAGATGTCAATTACAACTAGTATATTCCTGCAGTTCACATTACTTTCCTAGTCAGTGCTGTTATCTGTAACTTACAAGTATTACTACACTACCCCATTGCTAAGTTTGGACAGTGATATGGCTGTCAACATCTATATACATAAACTGGTTTTACCTGCAGTATACACCTTTTACCTGGTATACCTGTGGAGGAATTGTTTGTTAAAACTAACTGTTTCTACACATACTCCCAGATTCTAGGTTGATGTTGTGCACATACCTGTCCATCTCTTTTTGCACAGAATCTGGCCATGTCTTGACCACATGCTGGTGAACCAGGACATATGTAGACTATTGCCCTCTTCATCCTTTAGTGACTTACAACTCTCTTATACAGAATTTCCTAGACAGTTATATTATGTAGGACAGTGTGGGTGAAAGTGATCAGTGATACCTTATTATTCATAGCAACTGCAACACTCACAATTCCATACAATACCAGAGTAAACAGTACCAGCACAGGGTATCAAGCTTTTGTTTCTCTGCACAGTGTTCATACCTGACGTACCTGTGGGAGCAATGTTTGTTAGCACTGCCTGAATGCTGCCACACAAAATACCAGATTTCACATTGGTATTATGCACTTGCATCTCACTCTGTTACTGTACACACTCTGGTCACAGCTTGACAACATGAGAGTGCAGAGGGGACACACTTGGCTTATTACTCTCATAACAGTTTGGGGAGTTGCTATAGTAACAGGTTTGTTCTTATAGATGTGTGACAATCAGTTGTATGTCTTGTTTGCAGCCTATACATCTGGGATCATCCCACTGATTTCCCAGGGGGACTGGGTGACAGGCAGCAGATATGGGACAATATACTGGACATTGTGGACATACATGTACAGTTTTGGGGTATGATTCTGTATGCAGACTACTTCCACACCCAGTATTCAGACCATGGCTGTGTCTGCTAACACTAAAACACTGTCCATCACAGTTGTATGTGCTATATGGATATTGCTGGATATCTCTTATCTGATTTCTGTGCATAATTCTCCTGTGGTTTTACATTCAGACCTTGTATTACATCACTCTTATACAGGATTTCCTAGACAGTTATATTATGTAGCAGAGTGTGGGTGATAGTGATGAGTACTACCTTAATATTCAGAGCAACTGCAACACCAACAATGCCATACAATACCAAAGTAAACAGTACAAGTACAGGGTATCACTCTTTTATTTTTGGGCACAGTGTTTGTATCTGACAGACCTGTGGGAGCAATGTTTGTTAGCACTACCTGACTGTTGCCACACAAAGTACCAGTTTTACATTAGTATTATGCACTTACATCTGACTCTGTTACTGTACACACTCTGGTCACAGCTTGACAACATGGGGGTGTAGATGGGACATACATGGCTTATTACTCCCATAACATTTTGGGGAGATGCTAGTGTGACAGGTTTTTTCTTATAGATGTGTATCGATCAGTTGTATTTCCTGTTTGCTGCCTAAACATCTGGGATCAACCCTCTGATTTCCCAGAGGGACAGGGGGACATGAAGCAGATAAGGGCCAATATACTGGACATTCTGGACTTATCTGTACAGTTGTCAGGAATGATTTTGTATGCAGTCTACTTCCACTCCCAGGATTCAGACCATGGCCGTGTTTGCTAAAACTAAAACACTGTCCACCACAGTTGTGTGTGCTATATAGATATTGCTGTATATCTCTTATCTATTTCTGTCTTGTACTTCTCCTGTGGTTTTATATGCTGACCTTGTATTACAACACTCTTATACAGGATTTCCTAGACGGTTATATTATGCATCACAGTGTGGGTGACAGTGATTAGTAATACCTTATTATTCAGAGCAACTGCAATAATAACAATGCCATACAATACCATTGTAAACAGTACCAATATAGGGTATCAGCCTTTCATTTCTGGGCACAGTGTTCATTTCTGACAGACCTGTAGGAGCAATGTTTGTTAGCACTACCTGAATGTTGCCACACAAAGTATCAGATTCCACATTACTATTATGCACTTACATCTCACTCTGTTACTGTACACACTCTGATCACAGCTTGACAACACTGGGGTGTAGATGGGACATACTTGGCTTATTACTCCTATAACAGTTTGAGGAGTTGCTAGAGTGACAGGTTTATTCTTATAGATGTGCAACAATCAGTTGTATTTCTTGTTTGCTGCCTATACGTCTGGGAGCATCCCATTGATTTCCCAGGGGGACAGAGTGACAAGCATCAGAAATGGACCAATTTACTGGACATTCTAGACATATCTGTACAGTTGTGGGGTATGATTCTGTATGCAAACTACTACCATTCCCAGAGTTCGTATCATGGCTCTGTCTGCTAAAAATACAACAGTTCATGTCTCAGTTGCGTGTGCTATTTGGATTTTGTTGTCTGCTTTTTCACTGTTTTCTTTCTATGTCTCTATCAGTTGTACTAAATGACCTCTGGGAATTACACCAGTCATATATAGAAATTCCTACACATTCAATTTATGTTGCACAGTGTGGGTAACAGTGCTTAATACATCAGTACTATTAAGTGATTGCAAATCTACATTACCATATGCTACCAAAGTATGCACATGCAGTCCAGCAGTTAAACCTTTACTGTCAGGCTATTATGATTTTATTTACATACAGGCTATATGAGAATCTTTCTGCCGTATTCTCCGGTGTATGCAGTACTTGCCTTAAACAGTACAGGATTTTTACTGGCAATTAACTTACTAATACTTTTAGATTTATTTGCTATGACAGTGCATGCAAGAGTATTACTAACCTGCCTCATGTCACAACCGCTCCAGGCAATATCCATGGCCCACTCACTTGCCACTGTGAAGGACATAAGAGGAATATTTAGCCATACCTATCCAGAATATACATGAGCTGGAAATTATTAAACAGGTAGTGGAGTGATACTTATACAAAGCTGGGGCAACCCTTGCCTTCCTAGCCTCTTGGATCCACTGATCCAAGAGATCCCCCTTTCACTGCTTCAGGTCAGCATAGTGATGCGTGACCTGCTCACCAGTTCGGGGTATGTCAATGGTACTCGTGAGGTCATGGATGAGACAGTCGCAGACTTCCATCTTATATTGGGAGCCCTGTTACTGGCCCTGTAGCAGTTGCTGCTCATGGTCTTTGACAAGGAGTCCTGCCATAACTCTGGGCTCCTGGGTGCCCCAGCTCTGTGCCTGAAAGTGCATTCCCTCTTCCCTTTCTGACATGGTACCTGCAAAGGGAAGCTACAACCAGTTATGAGGTGAATTCCCACCTGTTGGGTTTAATTAGGACTGAATTCCCACACTTTGCCATGATTGGACAGCTTTGAAAAGGCTAAGCTATGGGAAAACTTGCTTACCTAAGGGTGGCATTGTTTAAAGAGTTATACCACTGGGCAAATTGAGTTAGCTGGCCTACACATTGCTTACACCTATTAAGCTGGCCTGTGCAATGCTTAACATTGTTTAATATTTACTTTGCATTATATTTGTTTTTTGGCATTAATTTATTATTCATTACATTTTATATATATATATATATATATATATATATATATATATATATATATATATATATATATATATATATATATATATATATATATATATATATATATATATATATATATATATATATATATATAAATGTGTGTGTGTGTGTGTGTGTGTGTGTGTGTGTCTGGTATACATGATTCATGTGTACATACACTGTATGGGGTCCTTGTGTTTAATAGGGGACTTCAACACTGTATTACAATTGCACCTCACATCTGGGCTTACTTCAGTATTCCAGTTCACATATTTATGTTATGTAGTAGGTTATAGAACATATGACTATATACTGATTCCTTTCACATGTTCAGTTTGATTTTACTATAGTGAAGATTTGTTTGGTGATACCTCACTCTTATGTACTGATGTGATGGCTTGGTGGTTAACTACTGTGACTATAATGTATGGGGTCCTGGGTTCAAGACCTGCAAGGCTGTTTATTTTGTTGCTGGGCAGAACAGTGACTGTTGGATACAGAGTGATTAAGGCACTTTTAAGCACTTGTAAGCAGGCTTGCACTAGTTTGCATGAGGGTAAGCTATGCTAACCTTCGGTTAAATATGCATACAAAGATTTAGCTTCCATACTGCTTATCCTGTGTGCGCATTGCTTACCCCTGTGCAAATGGGCTTTAACTGCTTACTGTTGCTTACATATGCTTACTCCCACTTACTACTGCTTAAAAGTGCTTACACTTGCTTACTAGTGCTTACTCCCGCTTACCACTTCACTAATTTAGACAGTAATGTCTAATTGTTCTTGGGAAGGTGGGGGATTTGGAAGCTGTATGGAGTTATCATTCATTACACATTTTACTTTCCATTTTTATCCCTGATTCGTGTGTACATATACTGTATGGGGCACATGTGATTATCTGTGGACTTAGCAACATTATGACACTCACACCTCACATCTGCATTTAATGCAGTACTCCAGTTCACAAATATATGTTATTTAGTAGGTTATGCAACTAAAAATATTGGTCATAACATGATTTGAAATGGAAAATGGAATGTGCAGCAGTGGGACTTGAACTGGGAATGACTGCTCATAAGGTGAATGCTCTGCCCACTACATTATTGCTATACTGCTTCATTTGCATATATCTTCCTTTTTTTCCTCTTCTGCCATTTAAGCTGCATTAACTATAGCTAAGTGATGGGCAAACCCACGCACCTACAGTTACATTTAATCTGTTTCATAAAAAATAAAATGTTCTTTATATTGTTTGTGTTTACTATTGCTATTGTACATGTGGGGGGATGTTGCTGGGGGTATGCAGACACCTATGAGCAGTCTTGTTCATTGTTTTAGGGCTTTCTGCTGTTCTTCATTTCAGGGGCATGTATATTCTGAGAGCTCAGCTCTCAGACACCCCCTGCACTCTTACATGCTCCATGTAAGATTAGGAGCTCAGGTAGTGCACCTTCATTAATATGCATAGCGTGCTGCCGTCCTGCTCCTAAATGGCAGCTTCTGTGCAGGACTAAGCTAGTCCTGCATGGAAGAATAATAAATCTGGGGGTGAGTTTTAAGCAATCATTTAATTTTTTTTTTTTATTATTTTGGAGAATGTATTTGAGGATGTTAAGGATGATGACTGGGAAAATGCCTTGCTATATTTGGAAATATAGCAAATTCAATGCTATGCAGATGTATTGCCTTATCTTAATACACATCTCTTAATCAAATCCATATTAAAAAGAAAAGCCAATGATTTAAGAAAGTAGTAATAACAATGTGGTGTGTGTCATGTTAGTTAAATAGTTGCTTGTTGGGGATGTCTTTATTGTGATGAAGTTTGCCAAGTATGAATGAAAACACTCGATTTAAAACATTTGATCCTGTGACATTGGTTCTTTTTTGTTTTTGGTTATTTTTGATATCATCGGTCATCCTACTTAATTTTTTTTTGGTTGTTTGTTTAATCTATTTCACACTCAGTTTTTTTTTTGTTTAAACTATTTCACATTCAGTAGTGTCTTCTTAAGACTTAAATCTCTTTCATTGTGTGTCATTCACAATGAAACCTTCTGGAGAATTATAAAATTAAACTGTCATGGAATCAACCCCTGCACAAAACATAAGTGATACAGTGTCAAGTTGGGCTATTTTTCTTTTATTAGAAATTGTCTCTCTGACAAAGATGGTTTTACTTATAAGCTGTCTAAATGATGAAGGTGATGAAATGAAAGCAATTCTTGTCGCACAGAGAGGCATTATACATAACCTGCAATATTCTATATATAAACTAAACTCAATACTGCACATTTATCCTCTAAAATTCAACATTTCTCTCTACAGATCATTAAAAAAATGGAAGACACAAAATAAAAGAAGAGCCCACAAGACTTAATTTTCCTAGATATTTCTTAAACACTAGACAATACACAACTTCTCATAACAAATACATAGCAGGCCTCTGGACCTTAGGCATTAAGTGCAACATCATCATGTAGGCCCATTCAAACAGGCATATACTTAGCCAGTAATTGCTAGCTTCTTGTCAATGACTGACAAAAATTAAATATTTTCAGCTGCCTAAAAGCCAAAACGTTTTGGATTTGCCAATGAAAATCACAGGGAAAAGGAACACTTTTGCTAATATTGAAAGAGAATTCTGACAAAAATGAATTTTGACAAAATTCATTTTTTTCCTGCTATTTCCAGGATTGCCTACCAACTAATGTCTAATATTTAATACACCGGGAATGAATACATGACTTATTCTCTGACCTCTGTGGATGAGGAAGTCTAGTTTGTTCTATATGAAGACAGTTTTCTTTCTTTTTTGGGCTTGTTCACCTTCATCCTTCATGTTGTTTACTTTATGTTTTATGCTAACTGAATATATTTATAGCATTAATTAACATAAAGTAGTTATACCACCATAAATCTATAAAGTAAAATTATAAAATTTCATTTTACAAATAAGAACTGGTATTATCTACTTACAAGAAGCTCATTGTACACAAGGTATTAAACTATTCAAACAAGTTTTTATTAAATCTCACAACAGTAAAGCAAAAAGTGTTGCTATTATGGTTTTATCATAATTTTTTAAAATATTTAATATCTATAAGGATAAAAATGATAGACTTGTATTTGTAAACTTGAGCACCAATCCTTTACAATACTTTACAGTCTGTCTATGTTCTTTTTCACACTAGTCTGATTTTATTCAACATACAGAATAGGGACTTTCTTCACTAAATTTTAATTTATTAATACTAGCTGGTGATTTCAATTCATTTAATTATTTACTTGTTGGCAAACAGATCTGATTCTAGCATAAAATCCCTTAAATCCTTTTCTAAAATACATCAGGCCAGATTCATAAGGATGGCAACAAAGTGTACTCTACATGTCCTCTCTGTGTATACTTTCTGAATTCAAGAATATATCTGCCACAATGCATGTGCAGTCCATTCATACAGAAAGGCCATACTACATTTATTTATTTGTTTTATTTATTTATTGCCATTTGTTAACTGGGTTGTTCCAGCTGAGCCAAAGGCCCATTTTCAGTGGAGACCTGAGGAGAAAAGCCCCAGTTACAATTACAGTCATTCAAGGTAAAATTTTACACCACAAATGGCATATAACAAAAATATACACAACAGACTGAAGTTAACTAATTTAACAGGTTTTTACAGGTGTCAGTATACATCTATACAGTAGCAACAAGATAATATGGATGCAAAGGATTATTTAGAAGAAACAGGGTGTTGGTATGTAGTAGTATTAGCAGTATGGAGAGGAGAAAAAACTGATGAAAGAGAAAGATATGAGAGAAGAAATTAGATTTAGGAGGAGGGTAGCTAGAATCAGTTTGGAGCTTGACAGGGACAGGACCAGATGTTTTGTAGATAGTGCTTAAGTTCAAGTTTGAACTGAGACTTATGAGGGATACTTCTTATATTATGTGGGAGGGAGTTCCACATAGTGTATAATGTGTGGTAACCTTTATGAATTCAGCCTGTCAGCTTTTTTAGACATATGGCATTATAAAATCCAAAAACAAAAATATTTTATGCATAGTGATTTCAGGGTTAAAAAATCTACTGGAATGAATGTTTTGGGATTATGGAAACAGTTGATGCAAACATGTCTGATATTTATAGGTTCACATTTAAGTACAGGCTAGCTGCCCTTGCAGGCCTATTTAAGTCTAGCAAATTTCCCTTCAAAGTTGAAATTCAAACCACGTACCTTGCATCTGTGAGGTAAACACTTTAACAATTAAAACACCCCCTAACCCCAAGTCATTTCACCACAGTCATTCAAAAAAAAATGCATCAAGCCAACTCAACCGTATTTCACAAAAAAAAAAAAAAAAAGAGAAGAAAGGCTTTCACCTTTATTAATAAAGAATTATATCATGTGAGCAAGATATAAAAAATAACATTTCATTGTACTGGGAGAAAAATGAAGTCACCTTTACTATGCAATATAATAAGAAGATTTTAGGAATATTATACAACAATCTCAAAAATCCAGTTTTGACATAGCATTTTACTCTTATGATGCACATAAAGCATTTGACTACATAAAGATAAAAAAGGTATTTGTCTTTTAAATCTTTTATCAAATATATATAATTTGATAAATTCTTTATTTCTACAAATTATTATTTACTCACAATTTTACTTTTTTTGCTAGCAATAAATCTAATACTAGTATTAGCTACTGAGCGAAATCAGTTAATAAGATCTATCACGATTAAAATTTATTCCATAAAACTTGTTCTTATACAAATTATATAATACTCTATTACAAACATACTTTTTTTCATTTTATATTTTAGTATTCTTCCAACAAATTGATGAGTATACTGATTAGAATATTAATTTCAACAAAATCAAAACTGGTATTTTACCTCCACAAGTACTCTGCTATCCAACTATGGTGTTTTAAAGCTTAAATGCATATAATGAAATTGTTCTAATCTTTTCTGTATTTATCAAAAGAGTAGTTAAAAATCAACCATGGAAAAAAACAATGTAATGGTAATTCATGGTAACAGTTATAATAAGCAGATTTACTACTGATAAACAGCAATGTTCTTATTTCTGTTCATCAGGTGATCTAAAATGCAATTCTAAGAAAGCATAATCAAAATTAATGAGACTCACAGCAACCCTTATAACCCAACCATTCAAAAAATGTCATTAACGTTGGATCTTTCAGACACAATTTCATTTACAGAATATAATAAAACCTGTGTCTGGTATGTATCTCCAATTTACTCATGTTTTTGACAGAACTATTCAGCTAAAAATCTTCCTACATGTTTTTTGGCCTTAACGAAAGGAATGGAAGTACTCTACAAAATTATGTTAGAATGGTTATGGCCAGATGGGAACTTGGCTGAATGTTTGTTTTTCCTGTTCAAGAATTAATGAATGGCGGAAGAAAAAATTCAAATGAGTGAATCCATAACAAAAAGATGAATAGAGAATGACTTTTCACTATGGATTCTCTATAAAAGTGAACCACTGATTACATTAAAATATTGGGTTACCTTGGAAAAAATGGTGGTTTCTTTTTAGCCTATTAAGTTCTTCTCTAAAAGTATATTGTATACCACTATGCATAAGAAAGTATGTAAAAAGAATAATTTGTTGCATGTGCAAAGCATGCATCCCAGGCATTTAAAAAGAAATGTAATGAAGAGCCAGTTTTACAGGAGTGTGAGGTTACATAATAGAGAAGGTGATATGTACTCCTCATTTGATACTTTAACCAATGAATTTAATCAGAGAGGCTATCAGGAGTCTGATAAATCATGTTCAGAATGAAGTGTTGTCCTGTCGTCAGACAAGGCTAAACCATTCTGTAATAATGATACTAATGATTATCAAACAAATAAGGTTGGTAATACTGATTCTCTGAGGCTATATTTAAGCTACTCTAGCAATATACACTATATATGTGACATTGTTATGAAATACTGGAATATACTTACTTCAGATGTTAAATTCAAAGAAATTATTGGGAATGAACCAAAATTCTCATATAAGAATTTTAATTCTATTCAAAGAATGCTATGTTATAAAACCCTTCCTAGAGGTATTGAGCCTGAGATAGGATCTAAAGGAACATTTTAATGTGGAGGGTGTAATGTTTGTGATTATATTAGTGAGAGTTATTGTTTTGTGCATCCATTCTCAGGTCGTAAGTATAATGTAGATTTTTATGCTGATTGTGGCACACAGAATATTGTCTATTTTGCATATTGTGATATATGCCACTGTTATTATGTTGGTAAGACAAACCAGTGTTTTAGAGATAAAATTAGAGAACACCTGTATAGTATGAATAGATGTGATATGAGAAATGTGCTGGGTAACCATGTAGCTGAGAAAGGACCTCTGCACACATTTAAATTTCATGTATCAGAGGTATATCTACCAAATACAAAGGGAGGTCATGTTAAGATTAACACTGAAATGCTTGAAATAAAATGGATATTGTTACTTCAGGCAACTAGAGGAAAGGGCTGAATGAATATGTCCCTTTAAAACCTTTTTTAAGATCATGTGACTTGCAGCACTAATTTGGAGTTATTTAAATGCTGAAATTGTATGTATTTTTCAGATCTGATGAAGCACCAGGGTATGGTGAACAGTAACATAAATATGAAATAATACTCACAGCTGAGTACTTACTTTTCATTAATCATCAAGTCAGCCTGCCTGCAATCAGTCAACACTCAGGTGTGCTGCTGGAAAAGGCCAGCAGCCTCCAGATACAAGTATAGTCTGCCAATGATGAACCTCTAGCACTGATTGACCTGATGTAGACAGTTTTAGCCAACATTTGGCACTGCAATTTCCTTGCTGTCACGCTGTGATGAATCAACTTGTAAAGAAGCTATAAAAAGCCCTAAGTAAGCTACCCACTTCCAAGATATCAACAATGCCCATGAAGAGTATTGCAAACTAAGTGGTCAAAATCCCATCATCAAGCACAAATGAAAAAAAAAAACAGTTGTGTAATGGATCTTGGATTATCGGGAATTCCAGAAGAGTTAAACTATGTTTATAGATATACATCTTGAATACTGTAATGTTGAATGTTATTGCAATAACAGATTATATAGTTAGAAAATAATATAGAAGTAGGGTCTGAAGACAACATGCCCTCTGGGAAACAAAGAGGTACATGTGCAAATTAGCTAAGAGAACTGAATATAGAACCAGTCATTAGTAGTGACATTTTCTTATAGATTTATTCATTAAAACTGAGCTTATCTATTTGACCAAGATTAAGAGTAGTGATAATTTGAAATGTAAGTCCAAGTAAGGGAACTGGTGGTTGGATATACCCAAACCAAACAGAAACAGTGGTTAAAATAGTTACTATAACTGATATTGTGGAATTCTTTCATCTTGACAAGCACATTAATTTATTCAACTTTGTTCATTACAAGTGAGTCTCGTAATTACCTTTTGTGTAACTGGCTAAAGTTTATTCTCATTGAATAAGTTTACTGTAAGGGGAAACCACCCATTCCCTGAGAAAGAGTAACCTCAGTATTGTTTGTTTTAAATTGGGGGTTACAGGAGGAGCAGCCCTCTTTGTAGTGGATCTTGGTGACATTGACTCTCTACCTCAAAAAGGAAAAAAAAGAGAGAGAGAGGTTCGCATGCTGTATGATGCAGTTTTGACCACATTTTGTGTTGAGACAGCATTAACTGCCCATCATCAAAGTGAACTTGATCCTAGTTAACCAATATGATTTTGTAGACCAAATTATCCAACTTCTCATAATGATAACATTTTACCAGCATAATGTAAACAAGCTACTATCATGAAAAAAAATCCTTAACAAAAATGAGTCCTTACATAGTGCAGATAAATAGAATTTCTCCAGAATTAAGAACACAGGAAACTGATAATATTTCACTATAAGGAGAGCTAACTGAGAAATTTAGGACACTCCATTCAGTCAAACTCATTAGATAGGAGATCACTCTCTTATGGGTAGTAAGCATATCCTTACAGAACAAACGGCAGTTCATCTTAACATGGAGTTGTGCATAACTTGTTAGAAGCAAGTTGTTCATAAGAAATAACAGTGGAAAGAAACTGGTCAAACCCCTCCATAAGAACAGTATCAGTATCAGTCATATTTGAGATCATATTCACTGATCGTTTGATAAAACAGATAGACCCCCCCAAACAATGTTGGATTATTATACTGCTCAAGATGCTTCACATTAACCAAATTGACAAACACATGATAGGTAATAGTAGTTGGGGTGTTGGCAAGGAGCTGCTGCTAAAAGACGTTCAGTGATGTTGAAGGTAATAATCCTAGAATCCACTGAAAAATCATTCAAGTCAAAGGTGTCCTCCCATGCAATATAAACAGGTGTGGATCTTCAGACTTGACTGCTATGTATCCATAAGCAAGAAGGCAGGAACTGCAACAATTAACAAGGGAAGGCCTTGATATGGAAATAATCTGGTAAGTCTCTACAGCATGATATTTGGGCCACCTAAAAGAAGTCCAGGCAAACTATCGAGATTAGAAAGGGAAGATGAGGCATTTCTCCACCCAATCTCAAAATAGATGGAAAATGATTGCCACATCTGGGGATAAAAAACTGCTGAGAGATGGAAGGGTTGAGGAACTCTTGAATCCAGATGGCATGCTGTTTTTTTTTTTCCTGAGAAGACAGTGGAATAAGTAGATGATTGAAATGGAGTCATTTTAGCAGATTAAATCATTGCAGTTATTCACCAGTTCTGTTACAACAATGCTGCAGAAGTGGTTAGAAAGCATTAGAAAATGCTGAAGGTGCAGGGCATGTTCTGGGTTTTGAAGTTAACATGCCGTTTTCATTCCTAAGCCGAAACTTGGGACATAATGTCTTAACTGGCAAGTTGAGGTTGTTTGTGCCATTTTAAAAAAGGGTCAAGAGAATGTGTACCATCTATAGATGCATCCCACTCTTCAACATCCATAGCAAAGTGTGTGCCAGTGTGTTGGAAAGAAGTTAGCTTCCAAAAAGTGAAAACTGATGCTGAAAGAGCAATACAGATTTCATTTTCTCCATGGTACATTAGGTCAACTGATTGTCCTTGTACAGCTATCTTAAGGTTCATGGGAGCTTGTCAATGCCATTTGTATGCATTTTATAGAGTTGGAGAATGCAGATCACCATATACCATCGAACATCTTGTGATAAGTGCAACAACAGAACAGTTACCTGTGCCACAGTCTAATGATATTCATTTTCTGCATTTCAGGAGAGAAAGTTGGTCCAGGCTCAAAATGTTAATGCAAATTCATTCAAGATGGGTGAAGGATTCTATCACGAGTGCATTTTGCCTCCTCTTTTGTATGAAACATTTATGAACATGATAGCAAAGTGCAGATATGGAGAGTATCCAGTATGATGATGTGAGATGATTGTAATCTCTAGAGTGCACTAGAGACATTATTTTCTAATTATGAAACAACTGGGATGAAAATGAATGCCTCCAAGTCAGTGCCCATGGTTCATCTCTCGTTCTGCTCAGGTTAGAGAGAAGTTGACACATTGGCTAGATTACCTTATATATCTTTTGGAAGGTGGTTAGGACTGGGACAATCAGTAGTAGATGAGAGCACTTCTGTCGATACTGAAGTTAAAATAGTGACTGTGATGGTGCTGAGAGACCCAAGTCATGAAATCAAAGTTTCAATTTAACTGGATGGTCTACATCCCATTCACTTGCATAATTAGTATTTTGTAGCAAACAACAAGACAAACTCTCAGACATAAATGGCAGAAATAGGGCTCTCCTATAGAGTTCCTGGATCCTTCTCAGTGATATTGTGAGAAGATGTTCAATCCATGGTTATGCAAGTTGGGTTAATAGCTAATTTAGGCTTCGTATCTAAGGTCCATACATCATCACTTTTGACATAATTTTCCTCCCTAAGAAGGCATCTACAGGTTAAGTGTCTGATATTGAAGAACAGATAAACATATTAATACATGATTTTCTGCTGTTCTGCAAAATCTTTTGTGTGTCTTCTTAGACTGTACCTTCAGTGTTTGCAGCTTGTATAAAAAAACAGTAGTGAACTTGCTGACAGTGCAATAAAGTTTCTATGTAGTACCCCAGTGTTTTACATATCACATGGGTGACGCTTGATGAAGAAGTATTTCCCTTTATTTTATTACTGAATTATCATACTCCCCTTGAGCAGGACCCATGCAATATCCAAGATGTCATTCACTATTAATGTTTGTAACAATTATCTTAGTTCATTAAAGGAGATCTCCCAGAAATCTCCAGTACTGTTATTGTTATCAAGATCCAATACATTCCATTTTCTGTAACACTTCTATAGAATTGTCCCTGTAACTTTATTCATTTTAGAATTATGCAGCTGCAGAAACTTCTTTTCCCAAAGCTGAAACCTCTTTGTTGGCTTATTAAAAAAAAAACAAAGTCTGGTTAGACTGTAAGACTGCTTTTGTTTTTTCACTGCAGTTTTCTATTTTCAAATTCAGTACTGCCTACAGCTGTCTAAATATAATACTAAAGAACATTCTAGCATTAATATGGACAAGTGCATGAGAACAAGTAATTGGATTACACTTTTCCTTTCTGAAAATATACACAAATGCCTAACACTTTGAAGAACACAGCACTGCAAAATCACTGTTAATGTACATCTGCAGAGATATGCTAAGACATATTGGAACATCACTATCATTAATTGAGAAAGATCAGCCATGTTTTACCTTGCTGTTCATTTTAACACATTTAGGTGACTTCAGCATGATAAATCTGGGATGACAGGAACTGAATGGAAGTTCCGTCATTCCATGCCTAGTTAATTACATGACAAATGTAAAGCTTCATCAAACATTCAGTGCATAGGGGAGGAAATCATCTATGATTACATGGATTACAGAAGGCTGTGACAGAAAAAAAGGATGCTCAGAAATAAATAAGAACAAAACTCTGTGGAGAACAGCCTCAATGTATCAATATTACAAATGTTTAAATGGAGGACAATACAATTTATTAAAAAAAAACAGTTCTGCTCATACAGTCCTTGCTATATCAACACAGCTACCTCATGTCACATCTTATAAAATCATAATAAATAAAACAACATGAAGAATTCAGAGCTTCTAAAAAGTCTTGTCACTCTAAACAACCTGCAAAATGCTGCCCTCTTCCATTTTATAAGGCTGTGCTGAGCTATCTTTGTCCCCATATAAAAGTAGTATGACAGATGTGAAAACTCCTACTCAAAAGCCAGGTGGGAGAACATATTTAACAGCATCTTGAAACTGAGATTTTTTTTTTCTTAATAAGCAACCAGAGAAGAGAAATGCACATACATTATATTACCCTAGACTATGTTAAGGAATTTATTTCTTTGGGGGATATTATATATCAAGCATAAAACTTCTAAATCGTTACCTAACACTTTATGGTATAATGACTGGAAATCAATTAAAACGCTTAAATTTGCAAATAGTTGGGAGTATCCAATAATTATAACATACTTTATTGACTGTGCAAAAATTCCTATCAAAAAGGAAAGCATAAGAAAGAACAGAATGTTTCTGTTTTTGCAAAAGAGATAATACTGTAGCTCCCAAAATTATAATTTGTAAAGACAACGTGACAGTCTTCCAATCAAATTTATGTAGGCTTTAGGTATAGAACCAAGGTTTCATTTCTAGGAGAGCAAGAATTCCAGAAATTCAAGCACTGGCACAACAGTTGCAGCAGTGATGGTAAAACATTCAGCTTACATTGGAGCAAGCAGTCAAACATCCTTAAAAACAGAAGTATACATCATGCACAAATACCATGCTTATATGGTCTGCATTTCAGAAATAATTGTTAAATAGTTTGAATCAGTTTAAGTCCCTAGAGCAATTTATGCTATGGTCAACATAAAATACCTTAGTATGCACACACTTATTCCACAGTTTTAATACACCACATCTAATCAGAATTCTTGTAATGAAAATCCATGTAGCTGTGTGTTGGGCTGCAGAGAGCCACAAATAGAGTAGGGTGAAAAGGGCAGCTGTCCCAGGTACAAGCTGTTAGTGGACATGATCATCAAGTGTTAATGGTTCAGAAGTACAGGATCAGCATTTTTTATGAAGCCACTAAGATATTGTGGTTTCGTAAATGAATGATAGCACTGTACTTTTAGTCATATCTGATGTGCTGAAGAGAATAAAGTGTTGATTTAATGGCATATGTCTCTTCTGCACATATAATTTTGCAAAGAAGATCACCACCGATCTTATCTGAGTATCAAGTTGTGAATATCTCTGTTTAAGCCTAAATTAAACTCAAACAAAGTTGTCAATGTGCTTTGTGGAATGAAATGTGCAGAATATTTACAAAGTAAATAAGGGGAACATTTCCTTGATTAGCATGCAGTTGTAAAAAATGGTTTAAGGAGAAGGGACTGACTAATTAGGTTTACTTGATCAAATCTGATGGAAATGTGTTTTGGAGAGTATCATAATAATTCCAATAATGATAGAGAGCTTGCCATGAGTGTAGTGAGTTTCTGAATAGCAAAATAAGAAAAAAATGTGGTTAAGTGGTTAACTAAACCAATGGGACATTAAGGACAGTCCTGGTTAAAAGTTCATCCCATTGAATAGGGATGAATAGGGTCAATTAAGAAGGTAGTGCTGTGAGGTCAGACTGAGGAATGTTTTTGTTAAGAAACAATGAGTGACTATCATCTCACAGCAACCCTATGGCTAGTTGTCATCAACCGCATTCTGTCTTCATTCAGATGACTGATCAATGGTAGAAAAGAATCCATCACTGCAGTTGTTGCACCAAATCTTCATGTTCTTTTAATTCCTGCTATAAATCTACCTTCAGTCTTGCCAAGCATAATTCATTTTTTTCTAATGACCTTTGTCTTCAAATGATATTTTCAAAGCATGAATGATGAGGTCCTGTCAGTTGAACTTCCAGGGAACACCTAGGCTGTATGTCCTCTAAAACCAAACTTGTTTGTTGTTTGGTTAGATTACGATACATGCAGTGTTCCTTACCAGCTCCATATAATGTTTATCTTTTTTTGTTCCCTCACTACATCTTTTGCATTTACATGAAGTTAATGGCAATACTATAATCAGAACAAGCTGAATCTTTAAAGATAAAGATGAATTTCTACATTCCAGGGTGGGGCATATATATATAATATATATATATATATATATATATATATATATATATATATATATATATATATATATATATATATATAAAATTAGTGGGGATGGAAGGAAAAGGAATGAAAAGCCAACTTTCTTGATGACTTCACATACCACTTTTTGTACTTTGGCATTTGTATATGCTACAGCAACTTGATTTTGCTCAGTGTCAAAAATCCACAAGTGCATTTTCAAGGCTGTATTTTAATATAACTGGTAGCTACTGGCTTTATTTTTTTATTAATATTACTTAACTTTTCCATTGTTTACTTTCACAAACATGCAGACCGTTTAGCCATGGTGTACTACAAGGATCTGTACTAGGCCCTCTACTGTTTGGAATCTACTTCTCTGAAGTCCATGCAAAAGTAGATGGCCTGTGACTTACCAAGTTTGTGGATGACTGTAAACTGGGTGCAATTATTGAGTCCCCCAATGATGTTAACATATTATAGAGGGAACTAACACAGACAAATGATTTGTGCCAAAGCCACAGACTAAAGCTAAATAAAAAAAAGCCTAATTTAACCATCTGGCAAAAGAAGTACCCCTGCTAATTACGATATACATACCAGCCCTCCAGTGGTGTGAGACTTGGAAACACAGATTGACAGCAATCTAGACAGGAATCACCATGTGTTCACAATGCTAAGGAAAGCCTTCTACATTGTGCACCTCATAAGTAAGGGCATCGCATCAAAGACCAAGTTGTTTATAACTCCACTATACTTGATCCTTATCAGACCATTAATTGAATACAATACACCCTTCTGTATGTGCCACACCAGATACCTGCAGCAACTGGAGATACCACAGAGGTTTCTAACCAAGAGAATCCAGGGCCTCCAAAACATGACCTACATGGAAAGACTGAAAACCTTGTTACTGTAGTCTGTATGATACAGACTGCTGAGAGATGACCTGTGCCTGGCCTACAGAGCAGTCACTGACCCTGCACTAATGGAAATGCTGCACTTCTGCTAATCAAATGGGATAAGAGTCACAAGCTTCAGGAATCTCTACCTAGCCTGTGACATTAACAGAACATGTGGGAGAGAGTTATATCTCATAGAGATTGCCACTCCTCTGGAATAAGCTCCCACTTTATATGAAGCACAGCCCATCAATGATCCTATTTAAGCACAACCTTGACAATTGGCTAAGTAACTGTGAATTCAACCTGGGGGTAGTGCCGATATCCCTCATAGACAGGGGCAATTGATTCTGATCATAGATATGTTCCGCTAAAAATGACTGCCTAACTATTGTCAGTTGGGGTACATGGCATTTTTACATGACTAGGCTTATAAAGGCCTTAGGGCCTTTAGTCTAGTAACCTCCTATGAACCTATGAACCTATGAACAGCTGCTTGAAAGGAGGGTGAAGGTATACATTCTCTATGACAATGAGGTCAGCTTTTCAAGGTGAGAAGATAACATAACTCTCCCATGAAATTTTCCAAAGGCAACAAAGAGGATGTTGTGTCACAACTCAAATACTGTAGACAAGACTATAAAGAAACCTTTGAATTCTATATGTTATCCTGGATTGAAAGATTTAAAAGGAGATTCAGGGAGGAACAGAGAGAAGAGGAATATCCAGTCATGACCAGACAGGGTCACAGTGGTAGTCCTGAGTGTAAAAACCTCATTAATTCACCCTTAAACCACTGGACACCCCAGGTAGGTAGAAAAAGTCCTTTCCCTGCTGGAATATCACCAGGAATATACCCTCACCTGTGAGCAGTAGACAGGTCTGGAGGGCTAATAATATGACTTGATAGCCATGCACATCATTTTAGCTCTGAAAATAAGGAAAGGATGCAGATCATAGGAGAATTAAGTACTATGCTATATGCATGCATCTTGGCTGATAATACAAAAAAAATACACAACAGGCCATACCTACTTTCTCATACTTTCTGATAATCAATGAAGGGTAGATGCTAAGTGGAGACAGTTGTGTTTGTTGTACAGGCAAATATTTCAAAGGATAATGGTCACAGACAATATAAACAAATAAATAAACATACACTAGATAGCCATCACAGCAGCATTTCCCTGGGTACCACAGTGGACAAGATGTAAACAACTGGGGGCACATAGTGTTGCCAGACAAACAAGAAGTCCTGTTGTCCAGTCAAGATATGCAGATAAATGTGACCATTGTACTTCTTTTCCCACATATGATCCTGTCCAAAGAGGGGTAGGGTAATAGACATTGACAGAATGGCAAAGGACTGGGGACAAAATGCCACATCACCGTTTCACACCCTGCACTTGGATGCTACTGGGAAAAACATGAGGAAATTGGTTAGGCTTTAAGAGAGAAACTCAATACCTCCAAGATGCCTTTGAGTTCCGTGTTGACCCCAGCCTAGATCAGAAATAGTTTGGGGGTGAAGGAGATGCTCTTATATCAGCAATGGTTGGAAGCACTGGCATGTGCTGGTATGAAACATGGAGAAAAAGTACTAAAGAAAAAAATACCATTAAGACAAAATTATGAGATGATAAAGGAGGACCATCGGATATATCAGATATAGCTGAGGGAATTCAGTGAGCAAATAATAAACATACAAACAATAGATTACAGGAAGAAAAAAAGAAACTGAAATTCCATGCAATTCTTATACTGAAAAATAATAAAAAAACCACAGTATAAATCATGAAGTCCAGATCAAACTAATATTTAAAAAGACATCAATACATAGGAATATAGAATGCAGTCTCTTTTCTATTGTTTTTATAGTGCTTGGAAGTTTTTACCAAAATACCTGCTGGAGTTCTTATAGCATTATTTCACAGATTTATGGTTGCCCCGTAGTCATGTTTTTGTTGTATATAATAATAAGCATGCAACACTGATTTTTTATGGCCTATAGTACTTTAAATGTTGGAAACACTCATAGACAATACAGAAATTAAAATAATATATCTCTGAGACCGCTGCTGGGATTACTGACTATAATCCTGCCAGTAAACTATCAAAAATATTCAAGAAGGAAATGATTTATTTAATTTAATGTATGACCACAGTCTTATTTGCTTCCATTGTTCCACATGTTCTATTTGCTTCAATTGTTCCACAAAAACACAGCATTCATGGGACCAGACAACATCCCAGGCTGCGCTTTACACGAACTTCAGAACAAACTGGCTCCCCACCTAAGCACCATGTTCAATCATAGCCCCACGTCAGGCTTTGTGCCCACTGAATGGTGCACAGAAACAGTTATCCCACTCCACAAAGGGGGAGCCACCACTGATCCTGGGAACTATCACCCTGTTAGCCTGATGAGCCTGATCTGCAAGGCTATGGAACATATCATCATGGAATTCATAAACAAAGACATTGGTAACCTCCAAACTCTGGACCCCACCCAGTTAAGGTTTGTGAAAGGCAGATCATGCCTCCTGAACCTGGCTGACTTCTTTGAGGCAGTCACCAAAGCCGTAGATGAGGGTAAGGTGGTTCACACAGCCTATCTTGACCTCTCCAAGGCTTTTGACATTCTGGAATTATAGCTAAACTCACTAAACTAGGTATAAATCCCTATGTCACAAGATGGGTTGCCAACTGGCTCACTGACAGAACCCACACTGTAAAAGTTGCAGACTCCAAATCTGACTTCAAACCAGTGACAGGTGGAGTACCACAGGGATCAGTCCTGGGACCTCTCCTGTTTGGTATCTGCTTCTCTGAAGTACAGGCTAACACGGAAGGCTTCTGGATGTCGAAGTTCACAGATGACTGCAAACTGGGAGCTATGGTCGGGTCCCTAGGTGGTGTGGACATCCTACAGAAGGGCCTTGCTGAGACAGATGCCTGGTGTCAGAGCCATGGCCTCAAGCTCAATGCCGAGGAGTGCGTTGTTATCCCCTTTGGTAAAAACTCTGTACCCATGAACTGCCACATAGGCGGCAGTCTTCTTGACACTGGATGTGTGATGAGAGACCTTGGGACCCAGGTGGACAGCGGTCTCTTCTTTGATAAACACATTGCCACAGTAGTCAGGAAATCCTTCTACATGGCACACCTCATCACAAAAGGGTTTTCATCAAGGAAAAAAGAGGTCATTGTTCCCCTCTACTCAACACTCATTAGACCCATTATAGAGTACAATTCCCCTTTTGGAATGTGCCTCATGGGACGTCTGCGGCAGCTGGAGGGGCCACAGAGGTGCCTCACATAGAGGATTGCTGGCCTCATGCGGATGCCCTATGCTGATCGTCTCAGGGAACTCCAGCTTTGCTCTGTGGCATGTCGCCTACTCCGAGGTGATCTCTGCCTAGCATGTAGAGCTATGTCAGGCCCAGGGCTGTTGGACATGCTACACCTAGGGAAATCCCAGTCCCTCTGAGCTACACACTCTAGGGACCTGGGTCTTGGAACCACAGTGGATGGGACTTGCTGGAGAGATGGATTCCTGTCCCGGAGGCTTCCCATACTCTGGAGCGGGCTACCCATCTATGTCAAGCAGTGTTCCTCATTGACATTTTTCAAGAAGAATCTTGATGAGTGGATAGGAAGTGGGAAATGCACTCTGGGGATCACTTCTGTGCTTCTGCTCGACAGGGGCACAGGAAATTAAGTTTCTTGGGTTGGAATAAGCCAGGGAACTTTGTTGGCTAGGTTTACTTAAGACCTTGGGCCGATAGCCTAGTACCTACCTATGAACCTATGAACCTATGAATGAATAGCAGCAAGCAGCAGTATTTTAAAGTTGCTGCTTTGAATTATTTTTGCATGTTGCTGATTCAAGTTGTTGTTATTTATTAATGCATAACTGGATGGGAAGCAAGAACTATACCCCTGGGATTCCACCCATGTCCCTGCTGAACAGGGTCATTGGCTAAACATGGGCTAAACTCTTGGCTAGGCTTATAAGGGGCTCAGAGCCAATAGCATAGTAACCTCCTATGATCCTATAATCCTAAGTAACAGCCATTTTTTGTCAACAGGAAAGTGATCTGTAGAAATTAAAAAAAAAAACTGATGTTCAGAGAGTCAAATACTCAATATAACTCCAAAAGGGCTGCTGGGTCAGTGTAACTATTAAGGTGTTTACCTCCCAGGAACAAGGTACAGGGTTTGATTCTCACTTGTGAAAGGGAACATGCCTAGTCTTAAAATGGTTCTAAAGGGCAGAAAGACTAGTACTTGCCTATGAACCTATGAAAAAGTATCCTAAACTGAAACTGTGTCCATGGGCCCAGGAGCTTTCTGAGTTTCTTAAGTCCATTTAGGATGTAGCATATCAATATGCATTTCTCAATAAGGTGAATAGATGACACATACTGAAGTATATCCTTGCTGTGTGTAATTCTGTTAAACACTTCATGTTGGTAGTCAAGATTAAAACTGTTCAAGTTACAGCACCAACTTCAAGCAGGACTGTTTGAGAAACTAAAATCTGAAAATTAAAATAAAAAATCAGGATAATAAATAAACTTGCAAAGCTACTCTAAATACCATGCATTTCTGTAAAAATGCAAGATAGTACAAAATCGGTGGGTTAGTAAGGAAGAGTTACAACAGTAGTGTCATATCTGACACTTCATGCAGAACTTTACTTCGAAGTAACCCGAGGGTCAGCATACTGAGGTAATCTTGTTACTGTGATGATACTTTGAACTCACTGTCACCTGGAAGCTCTGTATGTCAACAGTATGAACAGTAAAAAAAAAGAAAACAGTTCACTGCACAATTCTGGATGCTGTATTAACTTCAGAGGAAAGAATTTTTATAGAGTTGGCAGAGAGTACTCTTTTAAACAGCCACAACTGTAAATATGTATTGCAAAACAACAAATATGTGTATATATTTAAAAGTTATATCCTTTGTGTAGGCAGAACAGCAACAAAGAACATATTTACTTCTTGGTTTTGAACTGTTGGAGGAAGAATGTGCTTTACAGACAAGAATGTTATTAAAGGCTTACCATTTTGTAGGCAAGCCTGCTGCTAGTCTAATGACACTAACATAATTTCTTGATTAGAAATTGTTGATACAGAGTAAATAACTCTGGTATAAGGATTACATTTGTAACTTTACCTTAACTTCATAAAATGAAAATAATAATCCTTCAAATTGTCCAGAAATCTCTGCAGGTTTTATTTGTCTAAATAGTATACTTCTACTGACAATATTTTTGATACTTTTAATACACATTTGAATTATATGTCAGAGTAATACATTTCAGTTTATTGTGTTGATGATATCTTTAGGGCAGAGCTAGTCCTAATTAGACAGTTTTGTAGTAATATGTTAGAGCTGTTAAATGATCTTATCCATGACTTGTTTCCAAGGACTAGTTGCAGTTTCTTGTTCAGGTGGAATGGATTGAAAGCCATCATCTAATATATTACTGAGAAGTAATTGAATTGTGGCTTGATCTATAAGTTTCTTCAGCAGATTTAATGGGACCAGTTCTTTGTATGGATTCTTTAGAGCACCCCTAAACTGCATCCAAAGGTTTATGAGGCATATTGAATATTCTTGATTTTTTTGCAAGTTTTTGTCCCCTACAGCCTTTTCCAAGGACCTTTTAGGCTTTTTGCCTTTAAAATATTTATTGCACTATTAGGACTGTGGGTCTATTTTTTTTTTTCATTGTCTGTGTACACTCAGACCCTAATTAATTGTCTGGATTGACTCTTAGTCAGGACTATACAGCGGTACTGTCTATTCTTCTTGGGGAATTTGAAGAAAATCTGATTTTTAGACTTAAACAGGGTTTTAACTTCTTTAAATCAAGGGCTATATTGTTTTTGACGGCATATTTCAGTGTCTTATTATCTGGCGTTATCTATTTACATGCAGTAAGCTATGAGGTCCTTTATTATTTTAAATCTCAGAACTGATACTACAGCGACCCATTTAAAGTACAGCGGCATTATATAAGACAGTTGAATCCAAGCCCACCACTAGTTAAGCCCATTTATCTATATTTTTATAGTCAATAATATATCTCCAAATCTTCCTCTTTATAAAATAATTAAAGGAATCAATTTTTAATATACCTGAGATAATCAAGATCCAGTATTCCCCTGTAAAGCACAACTAGTGCTGTGACTCTGTTACTAGTGAACAGGAAAAGAAAAAGAAGTGGCTCAGTTTGGTATTTCCTGGGTATTTATTTATTTATTTATTTTCCAGAGTACATAGAACTAGCCAATATCTGATTCAGCAGTCAGTCATCCCAGCAGATAAAGAATTTAAGATAACATACTTTAAATAGCACAGGCAGCTGTAGTGAATAATATAATAGTTTGCTTTTCTGGATATTGATTATTATGCTAAAATTGTATTATTTAAATATTTTATTCTAGTTTTTATCAGATTCAGAAAGTATGCATAAAGCAACTTCTACAGCAAAATTTTAACTGGATTTTAAATTACCTTTCACATTCTTGCATTTTTTTACAGACAAATTTAATAAAATAAATTATTCTAGGACTCTTAGAAACATCTATGACAGGATTCTGGTGAACTGGGTACCTCTGTCTCTATACCACATTTCTTATATGCTTAAATATATGTAGCTAGAAGACTGAAATTTCATTGGGGAATGCTTAAAAGAAGGGACTTTTAGTTCACTAAGGGAAATGACAGGTTCCATCTAAATACCGAGATTAATTCTTTGTATGTTTGTAATGGATGAAGTAAAATATTTCTTCATAATGTTATCCAAGAGCTTTTTCAGTTTCCGAGATACCGCATTTTTTCAGATTTTCATATTTTCAGTTGGAACAGTAAGACTCAAAGACACTTCTACAAAACTCAGGAAATGAAGTTTCAGAGACAATGAGATAACTTGGTTCTCAAACTAACCTGAAAGGCAAAGCATTCAAAATATTCTCTAACAGCAAGCTGTCTGATATAGTAACACAAAATAACGGTGCCTCCCAAGATTTAATATTATGCCCTTCACTTTTTATTAATGACATCACAATAGACCTACCAGAAGTAAACATTATAGTGTATGCAGATGATCTCCTTCTACTGTGTGCCAGCAAAACAGTCCAATTTCTCTAGTTCATATCTAGAAATGTATAGAACTTTATGTCCCTGTGTAGATATCTTTATATAAATAAACCTATTCTAAACCCAACATCACGGTGTTTTCAACTGCTAAGAAAATAATTCTGAGAGACTTAAACAGCAATTCAGTTCCCAATGTGAAAAAATAAAAGTGCTTTCATCTAACATTTGACCCAGTTCATAGCTTACTCATCCTTACAGTCAACATCATCTCTAAAATACTATCACTGTTAAACTTCTTCTCAAATGTGAGTATGCTCTCCCGCGATCTAGTAAGTACTCAGTTTGCAAATGTCAACAACTACAATCCACAGAATTGAAAATAAGCAGAGATGTCAATACACACATACATGTTATTTAATACATACTTCTCTGGCTCCAAAAGCCAACACAGACACTTTCTTACTTGTTACATTTGCATTCAAAATCCTTCACCAACTGCACTACCCATCACAAAAAAGGAAAGTTCCTATCTGAGATAAAAACTGCTGTCTGAAAAGCAGACAAGACAACATTCTCCTACTTTTCCAGCCTAGATGAAAGCAGGCAATAGGAGAAAACAGCTTCTCTATAATCACGCCCTCACTCTGGAACCAAGTCTCAAATAATGTAAAGAATAATATCTCACTAAAAAGCTTTAGAAAGTCACAGAAATAACACCTACATGATGATGCCAAATGCACATGCTTCCATTATACTGGTTAGGAATGTTACTACCTAAAACACCCACTCAACAGTTAATACTTAAATGCATATCTTGCATAGTGTTTATGCCGCGGTGGTACAGCGGTAGCGTTGTTGCCTTACAGCAAGAGGTTCTCCTGTTCAATTCACGGCTGGCGTGCCTTCTGTGTGGAGTCTGCATGTCCACCCCACGGTCGAGTGGCTTCCGAAAGACATGTGTGAATGGGCATGCCTTCTCTGAAGGTTGGGCATCAGGCTGGCAACTCGGCACCATAAAAATCGACTGCCAATCATTAGCGGACCGGAGTTCCGCTGTGGCAACCCCTAACCGGGAAAAGCCAAAAAGACAAACATACTTGTTATTTATTTACCTTCTTGTGGGTGCTGTATATAATTTTCTTCTGATTATACAAACCTTACATAATAATATGATAACTTTTCATCACTATAGTAGTGTATTTCTTTTAATAACAAATCCATGATGCATTTATAACTTTCTTATGCATTATTCCATTTCTTGTGCATTTACTTTGTATGTCTGCCATTTCCTATGCATTTTATTGTTATTTTCATGTGCATATTTTCTTTTCTGATGCTTTTTCTCTTGAGTAATAACTGAAATTGTTCAGTTGACCAGCTCACTCACCTGGTAAACAAATTACAAAATAAATAAAGCACAGAGAAAAGTATCTGAATGAACAATGGGATAGTGCAAAGTAAAGTGTGAGCCCATCAGTTCTTCTGAACTTTAGGAAAACTGGTTAGATGTATTTAACTCTTTAAAATTACATTACAACTCTTTAGGAGATTTAGCAGTTTAGTATAAGATGTTAGAAGGTATTTATTACTCACAATCATTATTATATGAGATGGGAATCTATCTTACATCAACATTCTGGCATTGCCACTTAGAGGCAATTATCATGCACTGCTGGTGGACCTGTGATCAGGTTTATGGGTTGTGGATGGAAGTCTACCAAATAGTTTGGGATATCATAGATCTGGAAATAGTTGCAGCACCAGAATGATTCTTAATGAGATATATGCAAGAAATTAAAATATGCAATAGGACTGAATGGGAGCATGGAATTTTTCAATGATAATTTGTTAAATGAGCAATACCACAAAGGAAATATCATTCAAAACCAGTTTTCATATATATCATTAAAAATATATATTGAATGATATTGAAATATTCAGTTCCTGAGTGATCTAATACAATTTCTAGAGAATTACATATCTGGGTAGGAAATAACAAATTTCATTTTTGATAACTGAAGTAATCATGCTATAAATGAAAGGTCTGACTTAACATTTAGCATAACATCCTTTATATAAGAATATTTATGAATTAAGATATCCAGGTATTAAAAGCAATTGTGAATGAAATCATAACAAAAGTGTCATTGTTTTGAGAACTAGCAGTTATCATAATATAATAGGAAAATCTTGAGAAGTCTGAAGAGACACTCTTATATTTTACCTGATGTGGCTTCTCAGAGATAAATTCCTGAAATGTAGCCTTGCAAATGTGACTTATACAGATTACCAGGCAAGCAGAACTAAAGTAAATGTTTGTACAGAGGGAAGGGTACGTATTCATAACAATTTGTTCTTCACTGATAGTTTGAATAATGGATAAACTTTAACAAAAAAAGATATAGAAGTTGTCATTAATTCAAAATGACAAGAAAATGTTAAATGTCAGCTCAATTTAAATAATATGTTATAAGATAGAGCTGAGGAATCTCAGCATATGAAATAGCATACAAACCACTGAGCTATAATATATATATATATATATATATATATATATATATATATATATATATATATATATATCATATACACACACACACACACACACACACACACACACACACACACACACACACACACACACACACACACACACACACACACGCACACACACACACACACACACACACACACACACACACACACACACACACACACACACACACACACACACACACACATAGGGTTCCTATTAGAAGAATGAAAGTCCAAAATATCGAACAGCTGTATACACAAAAATGCCATTCATAGATCTGTTTGTTGTGAGATTGCGGTACAATGAAGATCAGGAAATTTGCCATTTCCTCACTGTAGTGCGATCTTGTAGTTGGTATATATAATATATATAAAACTGTAGATGTAGAACTTGAAATCTGAAGTACTGCTAATCCACAGTCATCAAGCACTATGGACTATGAGGAGATCATCTTCTCCCTAAAAAAGTCAACAAATTATTCCCATTGCATTTGGTCATGAATGATCCAGATGATAACAAAATGTATTTAAAATTAGAAAAGCTCTATATTACAAGCAGCTTCCTAAAGGAGATAAGCAAGTTCTTACTGTAGATATTGTTCCTATTTAATATAAATTTAGAACAGAAATTTGATAGCATTGGAATATTTATCTGAATAATCTACTTGCTAGTATGACGTATCATAACTTTGTCTTGCTTATTTATAATTTATCATCTAATCTTAGTCACTGATTGGCCTTGCCATTAAACTACATCTGAGTTGCAAACATCAGAAATGGTTACAAAAACATTATCCACAAAATCAGTACATTTAAAGTGAAAAAATCTTGAAAGCAAATGAATGATATGGCTAGGATTTGTATTCAATTTGATAAGGAAGCAAGTGAGAGCAAAAAAGAACAGGTCAGGGATGGTGGTGAAAAACCCTGCCTGATACCAACATTTTTTACATTGTATAGATTAAATTTGCCTGCTAATTGAAATAGATAGTAGATCCTAAAATGTTTATTAAATTCATCATTTCATGCTGTAGAAGTCATGTACATCAAAGATACAGGAACTGTTTATTTTCTCAAACATAGTGTATGCATCAACTGACACCAAGGCTATACATATTTTCTAAAATCCAGTATGTTGCTACATAAACAGAATTACTGTCTGAAAAAGATGGCTGGAAAACTCACTTCCAGGAACAAAGCCAGTCTGGAAAAGATCTATTAAATGAGAACTATGTCTTAGTAAAGATTTATATTTTTTTAACAAATGCAATCTGCATTTAACAGAGATATCAGTCAGTAACTGTCTGTATATTTGAATATTTCATTTTCATAGCAAGACTGTCTTAACAACGGAATAATATGTTTCAGATAATCAGTGGAACTGCCATTAATTAATATAGCTTAGCTAAGACTGGTGAAAGCAAAGAAGAAAATTATGAATAAAATTTATTAGCAAACATATATGGCCGAGTTGCTTTTTTCTTGTTTAAAGCTTGAATGGTTTTAAAAACAATTATAGAACTCTAAGCAAACTCAATTTGATATAAACATTTGCTGATAATTGGCAAAACTATTTATAATTTAACAGGAATTTTTGATAAATCTCTCTCCTTTATTAATTTGCATTACATTTATTTTCTTCTCCTTTGAAAACAATGAATAAAAGTAACTCAACTTCCTTGTCTAGTTGCTAATAAGTATTTAGTCTGAATAATAGTGAAGAACTGATTTGTGTTATAGAAACACAATTACTTATTTCTGTAACAACAGTACCCCTAAGGTTAATATGCTCTGGAAGATTTACAGTTAGAAAAGTTCATTCATTTTTTTCATAAGGTATCCAGTTTTCACTGCTGATTTTTATGCAACTGTGAAATAAAAACCTAGTGAAATGTCTAATAAAAACACAGTTCAAAATCACTGAAACAGGTTGTTGACTTCCAGCAATTTCAGTTTCTTTTATCATCCTGATGTAATAGTAATATTCACCAGATGTCATTTTATTGATGGTTTTAAGGCAGATGTAAGCTGCTCTCCCATCTTACCTTCTACTACTGTATGTATTTATCAGTCACCTTCTCTATCACCTTCATGTAGTGCCACATGGTGGTAACAGCACATTTGATCATGGTACTATATTGACAATTTGGACCTGTATGGAAATTATACTTGAGAACAGTTTTACTACTTTTGAGGGGCATTTATTTAAACAAAGGCAAGGAATTGCAATGGGTGCATGCTGTACTCCAATTCTCACTAATATTGTGTTAGCGCAGTGGGAGGATTTGTATGTATTTAATTCTGAGTTCAGGACTTCATAGGTATTGTATGGGCAATACCTAGATGATATGGTCCTGTTCTGGTAAGGTAGTAAAAATTACCTGAACAGGATTTTCACATTTATTAATGGTACAACCACTTTTTTGAGATTTACCATCAACAAAGAATTGGATTATGTGGACTATTTAGATGTTACCATCAGGAAAGATTATGAAAGGAAATGTTTTACCTCCCAGTTATTTAGGAAACCGACTTATTCTAATTCTTTATTGCATTTTACGAGCTGGCACCCATTGCATCAAAAGAAAGCTCTTGTAAAAGGTCAATATGTGAGATTGGCTAGGATGGTCTCTGACCTGGAGGAATTTAATAGGGAATATGGAACAATGAAAGATATGTTTTTAAGGAGAGGATACCCTGAAGACTTTGTTAATGATATTGCCAATGAGGTTAAGAATAAAAGGACAAGTGGCCATTTTTTTTCTCTCTATTAGCTCAGGGTAATATGAATGGAGAGATTGATAGAGAATGTAGGCCCCTGGGTTTTAGACATGCATTAACTCTTACTTTTACTTTGAATTTTTACGAGATTAAGAACATCATTATGGAAGATATTTAATTCTGATCTAGAAGTGCAGGAAAAATAGGAATTAAACCTATAGCTGTGTATAAAAAGAATATTTAATTTAAAGGACTTTTAGAAAGGAAAAACAACTATTTGGAGCAGGGTGGCAGTTTTAAGTGTGGAAGATGTCCTCAATGCTCCTACATTATGGATACTACCAATATTAGAATAAAAAATTATGGATATGTAAAAACTGTGAAAAAATATTATTATTATAGAAAAGGGGTGGTCTACATAGCAGTATGTGATTCCTGTGAAAGTTCTTATGTGGAAAAAACTAAGAATGCACTTAGACTAAGAATTTACCAACACCTCTATGACATTAAACATAAAAATGAAAAAAAAAAATGCACTTTTTAAGCACACTAGTTGCTATCCTAACCATGGTTTTAAATTTTGTATAGTAGAGCAGGTTGATTTAGGGCTATGGGGTTGACCAGTGGAGGACGTTTTAGAATTTATGGAACTGAAGTGGCAAATTAAATTAAATGAAATGCTTACCAAGCTTTAGGGCTTAATGACATAATTTCTATGTGCCCTATGCTGAGATTGAAATCTATGTTTATTTTATGAATGGTGATAGAAATACCTCTTATAATAACATTTATATTCATAACAATTTTTTTATTTTATTGCTAATATTTTATATATATATTTTATTATTTTTTTATAAAAAAAAATTTTCACATATATATGTGTTTTACTAGGAATGATTATTGTAATTGAGCAAGGAGGAAATTATGTAATGTCTGTTTTAGATGATTGGCTAGGGATACTATTTAAGTTGTGCTGTACTGATTTGATTCATTCTGAAGAAGTCTTATACCTGACGAAAGCACTAAATTAAGGACTATTTGATTTATTGGTGGTATCTCTGCTTGCAGTGTTTGCCTTTGGGATTTATTTGGTTTGTGGTCCTTCATATTTTCGACTGAGGGATGTAGGTTATGCACTGGAATCGTGGCTGATGACACCCATCAGAAATGTACACACATGCCGACTGAAGAATGCTACAATGAGGCACACACTCAAACAAGAAATATCATAGAGCATATGTTTGAGCTACTGAAGTCATGGTTCTGGTGCCTAGATACATTTGGGGTAGCCCTGTAGTACAATCCCCATACATGTGGTAAAATATTCACCATCTGTGCCATGCTCCATGACACTATCCTGAGAAAACAGCTTCAGCAGGAACTGCAAGGGGAAAGGCCACACATCACACCACCACTGGCAAGGTCAACACAGCCACATGCAGGTGAGCATTCAGAGGTCAGAGGGGTAACCAGCAGTCACTCTGGGTGTAGGCAGACATAGAGATGTGCACAATAGGGCCTCACACTGGCCAAGAAGCAACAGACAGCACACATGCTTATCACCTAAGGGGCTAAAACTTTCATCCTACACACATACATACAGTAACAATGATGACAGGCAACCCTCACAACCTGTACTTACCTATGTAGTGTACTGCTAGCATCAGAATGAGTCAGCCCTGAACTAAAACTCTTGCAACTGCTGGATTTAAAAGGTAAGTGCTGAACATTGAATAGAAAAATAAATGTCTAAGAATACAAATGAATGGCATATCCTTGCATACTGTTACTTGGTAATGTAAGTAATTATATGGTGGGTGATTTTACAGCAATTACATCAAGATGTGACAGTACTGACTTATGTGAATAGATGTGTCCTTTATCAACTAATAGGCCTTACATCTAAAATGTAGACATTTTCACTGAATGTAAACATTTTGCCCTAATATGTTTGTAATGGCAAATAAGTAAAGAATGAAAGTAGAAAATAATGACATTCATTTCAGTTTTAGACTTCATATCCTGGAAAACAAACATAAAAAATGTAATGCAGAACCTGTTATTCCATCAACTGTCTTAAGTTTGTAAGACCACAATGTTTAAAATCTCTGTCCACTGTTGGGCTGTTGTCACACTTTTATTAATTGCTTGGTCCAGCTTTGCTGGTCTAAGAGTTTGGCAGGGATGTACACATTACAAAACCTGTAAAAAAGCAGTTCAATTTGAAAAACAGCATCACAAAAGCATATATATTAAGCACTAAGTCATCTATGCACTTAGAGCATCAGACCAAAGACTTATGTATCCCTGATTCAAAAAGTTAGAAAACAAGGATATGGTACAGTTATCACAGGGTGTTGTGTGGGGAGCAGGAGGCCTAGGCTGACACACAAGGTAGTGAGTATAGGTTCATAGGTTCATAAGTAGGTACTAGGCTATCTGCCCGAGGGCATTTATAAGCCTAGCCAGAGTGTGTTGGCTTTTGCCACCCCATTGATTAATTAACTGATCCTCTGTCAAGCAGAGCCAATGAAGTGATCTATTTTCTGTAACCTATCCACTCGTCAAGGTTTCTCTTGAAGAGTGTTAGTGAGGGGCTCTGCCTGATGTAATTTGGAATTTTGTTTCAAAGCATGAGGAGTCTCTGTCACAGGAATCTATCCCTCCAGCATGTTCTATTTATTGTTGTGGTGAGGTTTAGCTCACTAGAGCACGTGGCTCGCAGTGACTTGGATTTCTTTATGTGGAGCATGTCCATCAATTCTGAGTTGGACATGGCTTTGTAAGTCAGGCAGAGATCTCCTCTGAGTAAGCGATATGCCACTGAGTACAGCCGGAGTTTTTTCTCTTGGGCTGCATAGGATATATGTTTGAGGCCAGTAATCCTCTTGGTGAGGTACTTTTGTGGTCTTTCCAGCTGTTGGAAGTATCTTGTGACGTGCATCCCAAATGGGGCATTGTACTCTATGATGGGTCTAATGAGTGACGAGTAGAAAGGCACTATAACCTCTTTATTTCTAGAGGCAAACCCTTTAGTAATTAGATGGGCCACATAGAAGGATTTCCTAGCTACTTTGGCAATATGATTGTCAAAGAAGAGATTACTATCTACCTGAATCCCCAGATCTCTTATTACCCATTCTGTATTATGGGGGCTTCCACCTATGTGGTAATTCGTGAGTGTTTTGTTTTTCCCAAATGGGATGACTATGCATTTTTTGGCATTTAGCTTGAGGCCATGACTTTGACACCAGGTGTCCATCTCAGTAAGGCCCTTTTGGAGGATGTCCGTGTCAGTCAGAGAGTCAATTATGGCTCCCAGTTTGCAGTCATCAGCGAACTTGGTCAGCCATAGTCCTCCTGTGTTTGCCTGTACTTCTGAGAAGTATATGCCAAACTGTAGGGGTCCCAGGACCGAGCCTTGTGGGACACCACTTGTGACTGGTTTAGAGTCAGACCTGGAGCCCTCTATTCTTACATGTGAGTTCTGTCTGTAAGCCAGTTGGCAACCAATCTCATGATGTAGGGGTTTATGTTCAGGCTGGTGAGTTTTTCTGTAATACCTGAGTGGGGAATGGTGTTGAAAGCCTTGGCAAGGTTAAGGTAGGCTGTGTGAATCACCTTTCCCTCATCTATGGCCTTGGTGACTGTCTCAAAGAAGTCAACCAGGTTTAGTAGGCATGATCTGCCCTTAACAAAGCCGAACTGAGTCAGGTCAAGTGTTTGGAGGTTCCCAATGTCTTTGTTAATGAGTTCCATGATGATGCACTCCATAGCCTTGCAGACCAGGCTAGTCAGGCTTATGGTGCGATAGTTACTAGGGTCAGTTGTGGCCCCTCCTTTGTGGAGAGGAATAACCATTGCTGTGCAACTTTCTATGGGCATGTAGCTTGTGGAGAGGCTGAGGTTGAACAGCATGTTTAGGTGGGGGTTTAGTTTGTTCTGTAGTTCGTGCAAGGCACAGCCTGGGACATCTTCTGGTCCCATAGACGCTGTGTTTTTGGCTTTGGAAAGGGCTGTTTTCACCTGTGCGTCTGTGATTTTTGGGACACTACACTTTTACGGTATTATTGTGGGCCCTATTGGAGGTGAGAGGGGGGGTGAAGTTTGCACTGAATCTATCTGCCAGGATGTTGGCAATATCAGTATTTTCAGTATATTTTGTGCTATTTTGCACTAGTTCAGTGTACATCTGCGAGTTCCCACATAGATTCTTAACATAGCTAAAGAAGGCTTTGTGGTTATCTTTTGAATCCTTGGCTATTTTTCTTTCAAAGTTAGCCTTGGATGATTTCATGAGGGACCTTAATTTCTTACTGATACTGATCAGGGATGTCTTTCCTTCTTGGGATTTGCCTTTTTTCTGAACTAGTTTCCTCCTTCTATTGTATACCCTTTTTTTTGCAGGGGTCCACCAAACTGGTTTCCTTCTCTTAGAGGAGTGAGTCTTGATTTTGCTAGGGATGACATGATCCATGCATCCTTGTAGGTGCTCATAGAGTACATTTGTAAAGGTTTCTGCATCTTGGGCAGCATTATCCTTTAGTGTGGGGGCTGTGAAACTTACCACCTCTGTCCTAAGTAAGGTGAAGTTTGCTTTAGAAAAGTTTTTTACTGTGCTTTCCTTAGTTGGGGATGGGTGTGGAGTATGGACATCCAGAGTAATTAGTTTATGGTCTGATCTAACCAGTGACGGGTTGACCTCCATTGTGGAACATCTGTTGCCCATGTTGGTGATGACCAGGTCCAATATGTTTTCACCTCTGGTAGGGGAGTTTAGCAGCTGTTCCAGGACATTTGAGTTGATGAATTCCAGGAAGTGCTGGGCCTGGTAATTTGTACTCGAGTAGTTTTTCCAGAGAATGGTAGGGTAATTGAAATCGCCCAATATCAGGGTGTTCAGTAGGACCTTCATGTTTTCCATTGTCTCCAAAAATGTGGAGCAGTGGTCCTGGGTCATGGAGGGTGATCTGTAGCAGGCCACAATTTGCATTGCAGATTTGTCCGATGTTAGTTGCACATGGATGATCTCAGAGGTATCATGTTGCACCACTAACCTTGAGGTGTAGGTATCCTTGATAAATATGGATACACCCCCTCCTTTTGTGTTTTGGTCCATGTTCTGTGGCCAAAATGTGTGGTATGAGTTGTAACCCGGTAGTGCTGGGGTGCTGTCTGGAGACTTGAACCAGGTTTCAGTTACTGCACAGATGTCGATGTTCTCCATACTGAGGAGTGCTTCGAGTGCATGCATTTTGAGATTTAAACTCCTGGTGTGAGTAGCATAACCCTCAGTTTTTTGTTAATTGTGCTGTTTACGGAGGTAGGGTTGACTTTTGAGCCTTGCCTAATAAAGGCACTATGGGGGCAGCAAGAGCCTTGACCAGTATTTGAAAGCCTAGGGGTGATAGGTGCAAGCCATCTCTTGCGAAGCAACATGGCTTATCGAGCATGTCATCCCAGGCTGACAGACACTGGATCCCCTTTGAATGACACCAGAAACTTAGCCAATTGTTGAAATTGATCATTTTTTTCTTTATACTGAGGTATCATTCTTGGTGAGGGCATGATGCTACTCAGGGTCATACCAGCCTGGGCTGCATGACCAGAGAGCTCTTTTCATGTAGTCCAGGGAGGTATATTTCAGGTAATTCACACCAACATGAGTCGTATTTGTACTTGTTCTGGAGTGACCTGAGTGCTTGTGTTATGTGGCAGATTCTGGCTCCCGACAGGCAACTAACAGTAACCTTCTGCTTGTCCAGCCTAGTGAGTGGCACTTCAGTGTGCCTGACTATAGAGTCGCTTATTACTAGTGTGTTAGGTATGTTATTTCACCTTAAGGGCTGTGATTGTGCTGCACACTGATTTTGTGTTTTATGTGTTGTCTGGTTTGTGAGGGGAAGTGCAGGTTTTTTGGGTGTCTGCTTTGGAGGTCCCTGATGCTTTTGCAGGTTTTTATTTGGAGCCTTTGAGTATGATTTTGTGTATTTATGTGTATTTTTTGCTAGTGCTGTTTTAGTAGGTCTGTGTGTGGCTGGAGGTGCGGTGCAAGTGTTAACCTTCTCCTCTTGACTGTCTGTTTCAGTCTTTGGTGGAGACAGCTTAGCTTCCAGTTTGGCTGTATAATTGCATCTCTCACATATGTTAGTGTTTTGTGGTAGGAGGAGATGGATGTCTGTGTACATGAGGTAGTTGTAACATTGCCTCAGGATACCCAGATTGACCAACTGGACTGGAGAGTGCACCTGAAGTTGCCCTTTGGTGTTTATGTGAGTAAAGAAGAGAAACAGGCAGACATTTGGATAAAGTACCAAATGGCAACTGAGACAGAATGAGCTTTAAGCCTCATGACTGACCCATGTAACTGTTATGTGTCTGTGTGTCTGTATGGACATGCCAGATGAAATTGGTGTGTGAGTGCAAGAACAGAGTCAAGCACTGTGCTAGCTTTACACACTGGCATGATGGACAGGTGAGAGCCATGCATGGTAGAGGTGACAGTTCATCATTGTTGTCCCTGAACTCAAGAATTGGCTCTGCCAGGAGTTGCACTGGCACATCTATGCCTATGGTCAGATGCACTGCTGGTATCGGAATGTGGCTGATGTCTGCTGGATGAGCTCTCCTCACAAATATGTCCAGGACCATGACCCCATGGCCTGCCACATCTGTGTATGGACCCCTCAACCACTGATGGAGAGGTGGAAGTAGTGCCACTACAAGAGCATGATCTGGCATGGCCACGTTGGCTAATATCAGATGATGTGGCTGACCTAAGTGTACACAGATGCCATCACCCTCCCAGCAGATGTTCCATCACAGACACTGCCTATTCCAATGTGTCATTCATCTGAACCACTGAATCAGCAAGACTCTATAGTCAGACACACTGATGTCCCACTCACCAGGCTGAACAAGGAGAAAATTACAGTCAACTGCCTGTCGAGTGCCAGGATCCACCACATAATGTATGCACTCAAGTCACTTCACAACAAGTACAAATACGACTCTGTCATTGTCCATGTTGGAGTGAATGATTTGAGACGTACCTCCCTGGACTACATGAAAAGAGACATAGAAGAGCTTTCGGATCATGTGGCCCAGGCAGGTATGACCCTAGCCCTAAGTAGCATCCTGCCTTCACCCAGAATTATACCACAGTATAACATCAAAAGGATGGACCTCAACAATTAGCTAAGCTTCTGGTGTCATTCAAAAGAGATCCAGTATCTGTCTGCCTGGGATGACATGATCGACAAACCACAATGCTTTGCCAGAGATGGTATGCACCTGTCACCCCTGGGATTCAGGTTACTGGCTAAAGCTCTTGCCACCCCTATAGTGCCTTTTTTAGGCAAGGTTCAAAGGATAAAACCACCACTGTAACAGATACAAGCATGCAAGATCTGAAGGTAATGCTACTCAATGCTAGAAGTCTAAACCTCAAAATGCACTCTCTCGAGGCACTCCTAAAAATGGAGAACATCGATATCTGTGCAGTAACTGAGACCTGGTTCAAGACTCCAGAGATCACCCCTACAATACCAGGCTACAACTCTTACCACACTTTTCGGCCAGCAAATCAAGACCAAAACACTAAAGGTGGAGGAGTGTCCATATTCCCCAAGGATATTCACACCTCCAGGCTAGTTGTCCAAGACAATGCATCTGAAATTCTCCAGGTGCAACTAACACTAGGTAAGACTGCAATACAAATTGCAGCTTGCTACAGACCCCCCACCATGCCCCAAGATTCTTACTACACCTTTCTAAACATACTGGAAAATATTAAGATACAACCAAACACCCTAATTCTGGGTGATTTCAACTATCCTGCCATTAACTGGGAAAACTACTCAGGTATCAACACCTTTTCCCAACGGTTCTTGGAATTCATAAATTCCAATGCCATGGATCAACTAATCCATTGTCCCACCAGGGGTTCCAATATCCTAGACCTGGTCATTACCAGCATGGGAGATAGATGCTCCACACCAGTGGTCATCCCCGCATTGGACAGCTCTGACCATAAGCTAATCACCCTTGACATCCACATCCCACCTCCACCCCCCAGTAAGGAAACCT
Source organism: Protopterus annectens (assembly GCF_019279795.1). Classification (NCBI taxonomy): domain Eukaryota; kingdom Metazoa; phylum Chordata; order Ceratodontiformes; family Protopteridae; genus Protopterus; species Protopterus annectens. The sequence goes on from NC_056742.1 coordinate 197,744,593, forward strand.
CCATAAAAAACTACTTCAAATCCAACTTTATGCTACTCAAGTCAGAAGTGACAAACTTCATGACACCCATGCAGACGGGAGCTGAAAGTTCGACTGCTGAATCCTACACTAAGGCATTGTATGAGCACATCCACTTGTGCATGAATCGTGCCATCCCAAATAGAACCAAGATGCTCTCCTCCAAGAAAAGGAAGCCAATCTGGTGGTCCCCTGCCAAAAACAAACTATACAACAGAAGGAAGAAACTGTTGCAGAAAAGAGGAAAATGCCAGGATCCAAAAAACTCCCCTTGCCAGCCTCAGTAACAAGCTACGATCCCGTATAAAATCCTCTAAAGCTAGTTACAAAAATAAAATTGCCAAAGATTCCAAAGACAGCCACAAGGCATTCTATAGTTATGTCAAGAATCTAAATGGCAATGCTCAGATCTGCTCTGAGCTACAATAGAATGATATTAAATATACTGATCCCAAGGATATTGCCAATATCTTAGCAGATCAATTTAGTGCCAACTTCACCCCCCTCTCACCCCCTAAAAGGCCCATCTGAATACCAAAAGATTGACAAATTCTGGTAATCATGGCCACACAGGTAGAAAACGCACTCTCCAAAGCTAAGAATACAGCATCCATGGGACCAGATGACATCCCGGGCTGTGTACTACATGAACTACAAAATGAACTGGCACCTCACCTAAGTGTCATGTTTAATCATAACCTCACCTCAGGATTCATGCCCACTGAGTGGTGCACAGCTACAGTTATCCCACTCCACAAGGGGGGATCCAGCTTGGATTCTGGGCACTACTGTCCCATCAGTCTGATGAGTCTGATCTGCAAGGTCATGGAAGTATTATCATGGAACTTATAAATAAAGACATTGACCCCCTTCAAACATTAGACCACACCCAGTTTGGGTTCGTTAAGGGCCAATCTTGTCTCCTGAACCTGACTGACTTCTTCGAATCAGTATCCAGAGCTGTGGATGAGGGTAAGGCGGTCCACACAGCCTATCTGGATTTTGCCAAGGCCTTTGACACTATCCCCCACTCTGGAATCACAGATAAATTTACTAAGTTGGGCATAAATCCCTGTGTCACTCGATGGGTTGCCAACTGGCTTACTGACAGAACCCAGACTGTAAAGGTAGCCAACTCCAAATCCAGCTCCAGAGAAGTGACAAGTGGAGTACCTCAGGGTTCAGTCCTGGGACTGCTCTTGTTTGGCATCTACTTCTCTGAAGTACAGGCCAACACTTAGGGACTCCGGCTAACAAAGTTCGCAGATGACTGCAAACTGGGAGCCATTATTGAATCCCAAAATGATGGCGATATTCTACAAAAGGGCCTTAGAGAAACAGATGCTTGGTGCCAGAGCCATGGGCTCAAGCTTAATACCAAGAACGGTATATTTATCCCCTTTGGGAAAAACATGTACCCATGAATTACCACATAGGTGGCAGTACCTATAGGGGAGCCCATTGCTACTCCCTTTATTTATTTAAAATAATGTCCATCATGATAGATGTAATTATTTGATAAAACTAACTCTAATAAATGCGCTAATGCATTGAGTTCATCCTGTGGTATAGGTACAATTTCTAAAAAGAAATCAGTGAACCAAGCCAAGCCTGTCTGTTGTGGTGTACAAGTAAAAAGATCTTTTACATCCACTGTAATAAACAGAATATTATGCACAGTGTTCATGTGTAAATTGTTAATTTTAGTGAGAAAATCCCAAGAATCACGACAAATATATTGGAGGTTTTTCATTTTTTCTTTCTACCACAAATCTATATATTTAGCTATAAAATACGTTTTTGAACCACGAGCATCCACAATGGGACATAATGGTGGATTTTCCAAATCTTTATGCAATTTTGGCGCTCCAAAAATGATGGTGATTTTGGGATTTTGCACATGCATGTAAGAAAAGGCTTCATTGGTTATTTGTCCCTGCCATAACATATCCTCCAAAAAAATAATCAATTCTGGCATAAGAAATGTTGATTTCATTTATAGAAACTTCAATATATGCATTATCATATAATATATGCAATAATTGTTGATTATAATCAAAAGCATTCATTATGACTAGTCCACCCCCCCTTGTCAAGTTGCATGACTCGGACGTCACCATTTGATTTTAACTCATTAGGTGTCTCATATTGTGCCTTAGTAAAATTATTTTGTTGGCGCTGCTTTTTATATTGCTGAAGATGGTGCCTAAAATCAAGTTCACAAATTTCTTCTAACAACCTGATTTTGGGATGTAAAGGGGGGGGTTTGTAGAACTGGGAATATGCATGGGATTATTCACCATGCCTGAAGATTATTGATGTATAACCGCTAAATTCATTTTTCTGGTGAAATGTTTTAGTTCAGTAATTAAGTCAGTGATTCTTGCCCTTCTTTGTGGTACGTAAGTCAGGCCTTTGCTAAAAATATTGGCATGCTCAATAGTTAAAACAACCTGGCTATAGTTGTAAATATGGTAGTCACCTGTTGAATTCATAATAAGCTGATAATTATTGACATCAATGCAAAAAGTATCCAAACTTACTGCATTTAATTGTAATTGTTGCATGAGCCCATTCTCTGCCTCCTCCATGTTTGTGTGGTATTGACTCTCATTTTGTAACCCTCCTTGTTTCGCAGATGTTCGGATCTGCGGAGACTGCCGTCCTCTAAAGGGAACTGCTGCTGTTTGTTGGTGTTTTCATCATTGCATGTTTGTACACCACTATTAGTCACAGGAAGAGAGGTTTCCCCTACTAGGTCATTACACCACTGCCCACGTGATGGTTTAGGGTAGGCTTGGCCTTTGGAATAATCCATTTTGTCTCTTTGTAATTTAGGGGTTTTCCTCTCTGCCACTATCTTACTATAATTGTCTATTTGAGTGAAAACTTCAAGATATTGATTCTGGCAAGCCATGAATGCTGTTTTATTTTGATATTGAGTGATTGGATTTGAGTACTCAATTCATCCATTTGTGTCCCATTATGCTTAACTAATACTTGCAAAAGCTCACACCCCTGTCGATCGAATAACTGTAAAAGTTCCTTATGCAATGCACTATTTTCTTTTAAGCCTGTGGGGTATTTCCAATATCTCAGGCCTTTTGGGACTTGTTGTCTTTTTATACAATCATTGAAATAAACATTCTCGTGAACTAATTTGCAGTACTGCCATACTAAATCATGAAATTCATCCACCATTGTTGAGAAATTAGGTGTCTGCATATTCTTCTCCGCTGCATTATTTTGCACTTGATTTAACCATTGATATAATTGAATATCATTGTGAGCATTTTCAATATCATCCCATTCTTGTAATTGTAACTACCCCGGAGGTATACTGTTTATATTGTCAACACTGTCCATTCTATTATTTCTAAAATCAGGTAATCTTGTATTACAACTGTTGTTGTTACCAGAAAGTTGCTGTATTAGTTGAGTAAGGCTTAATACTGAATGCTGAAGTGTGTCTAATTCAGCTCTAGTGACCACCAATGCCGCGCCACGTCTTGCATGCTGCCAGAAGCCATAACAAACTAAAATCATGAACCACAAACTGATGAAAAATATATCCAGAAGCACAAAAGCAATCAAGCTGACAACTATGGTGGATAGTGAAATATTTAATGGTAAGCGCTTTCGGCTGCGACTCCAGCCTTCATCAGGGTTCAGTCCTGGGACTGCTCTTGTTTGGCATCTACTTCTCTGAAGTACAGGCCAACACTAAGGGACTCTGGCTAACAAAGTTCGCAGATGACTGCTAACTGGGAGCCATTATTGAATCCCAAAATTATGTGGATATTCTACAAAAGGGCCTTACAGAAACAGATGCTTGGTGCCAGAACCATAGGCACAAGCTTAATGCCAAGAAATGTATATTTATCCTCTTTGGGAAAAAGCATGCACCCACGAATTACCACATAGGTGGCAGTACACTAAATACCAAAAGTGTGATGAGAGACTTGGGGACACATGTGGACAGTGGTCTCACCTTCGATAACCACATCACCACAACAGTCAGAAAATTCTACTATGGGGCACACCTCATCACTAAGGGCTTTTCATCCAGAAAAAAGGAGGTCATTGTCCCACTGTACTCATCCCTCATTAGATCCATTATAGAGTATGATGCCCCATTTGGTATGTACCTCACAAAACATCTGCAACAGCTGGAAAGGCTGCAGAAATACCTCACTAAAAGAATCACAGTTGTAAAGCAGAAACCCTAAGCTGACCATTTACAAAAACTCCAGCTATACTCTGTGGCATATCGTCTACTCAGAGGCAATCTCTGCTTATCATACAAGGCTTAGTCAAATCCTGAGCTGTTGGACATGCTCCACTTAAAGAAATCCCAATCCCTCAGAGCCACATGCTCCAGGGATCTAAACCTTGTCATCACAATGAACAAAACATGCTGGAGGGATAGGCTCGTGACCCAGAGACTCCCCATACTCTGGAATAGACTGCCCATATGGGTCAAGCAGAGCACCTCCTTGGCCCTCTTCAAAAGAAACCTTGATGATTGGATGGGAGATAGGAAATTCACCCTGGGGATCACGTCAGTCACTGTGCTCGACAGGGGTCCAGGGAAGTAAATATTGTGGGAAGAAATATCCAGGGAATTGTTATGACTAGGCTTGTATAGGCCCTAGGATGATAGCCTATTACCAACCTATGAACATGGTGGAGGCAGTCACACATGTCAGCTTGAGCCACATCTACAACCTTAAGCATTTCCTCAGAGACCCTATTGGAACATGCCTGCACCTCAATGATGGCCCTAAACATATGTCAAGTGGCACAGAATGAAACACTTGGATCAGCTGGAGGATGGGCAGTAGGTCTCCCCTGAGCAACCCTAACAACCTTTCTGTGTGGCACCTCACTCACACTTTGGGTACAACCAGAATCAACACAGGCACTAAAGCTGTAGTAACTACACTACGCTGATCAAAAATCTCACCCTCCACCTGTCCAATATCTGAGGGCTCACTGAAATGGGTTTGTATAGGCCTACTGGCTATGTCCAATGGAATTACAGGGGATGGCTGAATGTCAACCTGTGTCAGATTCAACTTCTGCACCCTCCAACCATACCTCTGGTTCGCCACCATCATCATCAGAATCTGCCAGTACTCTGACAACAGGTGGTACGAGTCTTACACTTCCACTGTAAGGAACAAACACTGGAAATAAATTGATTGCTATACTACTGCAGCTCAATATATGATAAGAAACTAACACTAGTACCACTATCATAGATGGTACAGCAGTACACACACAGTCCTGAACCCCACCTCACATGTGCAGATAAATGAATATTTCTGTGAAATGCTCATGAGTACTAAATTAGAAATGTTTGGTTTACTATGTATAGATGACTCCACACTTGCTAGGGAGGATGGTCCTGGAAGAATTTAAGAAAAATGTAAGGAGACCATCATCATAATAACAATAACACAGGGGGAAAATGTTGTTTATTATATCTATGTTAACAATACATTTAACTGAAACTTGGATGACACATCCTCCCTAAGGCTATGTGTAATGAACAAGAATGTTTTGTTAAGTGTATCAATCTATAACTAGTCCCCATCAAAAAAAAATATTAAACCAACTTAACTACTGCATTCAGTATCTTACTATACAAGAAAGATTTAAAAATTGACATAGGTAGGCCTACCTGGAAGCTCCTCTGGGACATACCTGTCCTCCCTGAAACAGCAGCATCAACATCAGCATCAATTATATGCCATTGTATACTTTCCACTAAGCTCTTTGGATCCCTGACAGTGCACAGGAACTCTTCCTTTGGTGTAAGCGGTGGTTCTGTAGCAGGCAGCCCCCTGGTAGCCAGCTGTCCATGGACCACTGCAGCGTCTCTCCTCTGGGCTGAGGAAATCATGTCAGTGGCCTTATGATGCACCTGATCATTTGTCCTGCTGCATAAACCCAACAGCATTCATGTCATTCACTATCTGGTTCCAAATATGCATTCTTCCAGACCTATTACTATGTCCTCTCTCAAGCAGAAAGGTACCATGTAACTGAAATGCTTGCAAGATGCCTTTTATTTCAGACTCGCTGAAGGGAGGTTTGTGGGGAGTGGGACTCTTAGGTGCCATAGTCCTAGGTGACATAAAACGGAAAAGAAGGATACTACACATAAACATTACTTAAATAAAAGTCATGCTTATATTTAACACATATTATTACTTTTTCAATATTACCCACTGGAGAAACAAAAAAAATCAAGTTATTCAAATATAAAAAGTGTTATGTGGTTGTAACATATTACACTCACACACAAACCAAGGTTTGATCCAAAAAAAGAGTAACAACAGCAAAACAGACCTCTGTAAAAAATATTTTGGTTGTGCCAAAACAGAAATGGAGCTTGGCTTCCCCACCCCCAAAACAACAGGCAAATGACATTTTTATACCAAACGAAGGAATAAAACTTCTGTGAATAGCTATAAGTGCTATCAAACAAACTGACCTAAAAAAACACATATATACATTTACCACGGAACATTTATTTTTATGTGATTGCCAGTCACCTCTACCTGTGGCCAGCACTCCCCTAGAGGTATCTATGGGCCATCCTAGAAGGGTAACACCTGTCTGTCATTGGCAATATTGGACATTTACAGTTCACTGAAATAACAACTGAAGAGTGTAAAGAGAAACAGTCGTAACCTTAACACTTGTGATGAAAGTTGCTAAGGCTGCGCATCTGAGAAAGTAAAATGCCCTGACAAAATGCATATGCCATCAGTAAACTTCTTAAATGTCTCTACAGATAAAACTAGCATTTGCTAATGCATACATAAATATATATATATATATATATATATATATATATATATATATATATATAGACATGCATACAAAAATATTTTTCCTAGTGACATGTGAGCAAATCCAGTATATAACTGAAAAATGCGATCGTACCTCATCAAGATCACTAGACTTCTGTGTGGATAAATCCAAAGTAATAGCAATCTTCTTTTGTGTTATCCGCATAAACAAGTCTCCTCACCTTCTGGTTCCCTAGCTACATGGTTACCTTTTTATAGTGTAGATTCTGGCCTGTGAGCACAGTAAAGATACAAATGAGGTGTGAACTCATTAAAACTGCTGAATCCCAAATTCTTGGCTGTGTGTAGCAGATGTAAATATAGTGCAGGCATTCCCTCAGTTTTTGTTGCTAATGCATTGCAACTGTGAATGATTACTGGTAGGGAGAAGGAACACACAACAGCAATTCAGACTCCCTTACCTCCAGTGAGTTTGTTAGCCGGGTCAATATTATTTCATCGAATGGCTATTCAGCAAATAGCCATTCATCAAACACCTATTTAGTGAAGCTAATCTTCATCAAATAGTGACTTTTAACTAGGGCAAACCAGCGGCTAGCTGCTGTCTGGAACTTGCCTTTTCCCCACTGTAGTCCAATCTCAGGGTTGGTAAATTTAGTTAGGGGGAGTGTTGGGGGGGGCATATCCCACCACCCTGGCAGGTTTTACATTTTTTTTTTAGGTTACTCAGTTGGCCAACCGCTTGTTTACCATGCTTAAAAATCAACGTTCGCTGAAGAAAGGCTTTGCTGAATAGGTGTTTGATGAGTGACTATTCTCAGAATAGCCATTTTACAAAATGACATTGACCCATGTTAGCCAGGTTACACTTACAAAGTCTAGAAGTAATTATATAAAGGTTTTAAATGTAAGTAAGCAGCACGCACTTCCCAGTTTCTGTTCAGTAATATCCAGCCCCTCCCCTGTGTTTGTTGAAACTGTATATTATTGCCATTTAATATTCTCATACATTTTAAGGGGAATGATACAAAATGCCTTACAGACTACATGTCTCAGACTACTGCTAAGATAAGGCAAGAATGAACACTGTACAAAGATAAGACAGAGCTGCATTTCTGCAAACATCAGTCATAAATGGTTGTGTGATACATCATTGCACTACATCTGCAATTAACACATATATAAACAACCCAGAAGTGTACAAGTGCCATATGTCTTTTTAATGCTATTGATGATTTTGGACTTGCTTGTATGCACAATGATTTTTATTCCTGCTGCAAAGCTGTTGCCGCTGCAATGAGGGATAAGACACCCTTACTGTGTTTTGCAGGCTCATTCATGTGAGAGTTCAAATCCAAACGTGTTTAAAAATCTTTAATGTGTACTAATATTTATTTTGTAATGCTGTTACACACACACACACACACACACACACACACACACACACACACACACACACACACACACACACATACACATATATCTATATATATATATATACTTTTTTTAAAATATAGCAGTATTTGCACAGAGGTTTAGCACAATGACACAACATGGATAAGTAAAATAAATTTCATGCAATGTACTTCTCAGATAACCAATACATAAACTACACCTGTGAATCATGTGTGTGCATGTGTGTGTAGCATATCTCCAAAACACAGTGGTCTACACAGTGTAGATGACAGTTCAAATCCCACATTTATCTTTTAAGGATGAAACCTAAGAAACACTCTCACATAGATAAAATAAGTTTAGCTTTGCTTCTCACATTTGTGCTTCACTTACCATTGCGCAAACCTGGACTAATTTCTTGTCCTACACTGAAGAAGGCACTTTTGCCGAAACTAGTCTGTTATGGTACAAATAATGAAACAGAATGCAGACATTCTCGATTTCAGAAAGGATACAATGTTGTAATTTTTTGCTTCAATCATGCAAACGTGGTAGGTGGTATTGTGTAGCAGTTAGCATCCTTCCCCAACACGTACAAGTGTAGAGCATCTGCAGAAAGGAAGTAGACAGTAGACAATTTCAAAATGTGTACATTCTAACAAGTATGTTGGACATCATGCAATCACACTAAATGGTGTTGCACTGTGGTTAGCACACAGAAGGTAATAATGAATATGAAAATATCCAGGTGCTTTTTTTTAATTATCTCTGTGGCTGCATGTGTAAGTGTAGGGCTACAGTGCAGATGATCCTGGGTTATAATACAGCAAATTCCATTTTTTTCTGTTCTTCCATTTTAATTTATATTAAAATTCACATGCAAAAAATTATTACAAACTCCCAGTTTCATTTGGGATTATACAGTTAACTTAAATAAACTCATATGAATTATTTGTGTGAGTAAGGGTATACTGAATAATATGTTTCTGTAATCATAATAGTCTTCTTTAGCCTTGGATCATTTTTAGACTTCAATAATAGTCATACACACAGGAATGCATAAACCAGGACCTTGTCAGGTCACACACATACATGGTTAACCTCTCAGTCTGTCATGTGTATTCATATGTAAATAATGACAATGTCAGAGAAGGACTTCTTCTGTGGCAAGGATGAAAAATCACCACTGTGAAAGAAAATGTTTTGTCCCTTATGCATAGGTTTGAATTCTACATTGTAAAAATTAACTTTATCATTGTGTAAAGTCACACAGAAAAGCTGTCAGGTCATAAAATGTATGTCCCCAGTACATGTCTGCAAAGTTAAATCACCTATCAGTTCCAGTAGCAAACATCCCTCAAACTAATACCAAGTGTCAGATTAACCTTATAGTTTCAAAAACTGCCTTGTCATCAATTGCACAAACAAGCTGCATAGTAGTGTGCTATGGAAAGTGCACAATAGCATGTATTACTTATATCTAATGTTCATTTAGTCTTCATCCCATGAAAGTAAGTGTAAAAACACAAAGGGAAGACACTTTTTAAGAAAAGAATACATATTTACACTGCAGCCATCTGTTACCTCCACCCATGCACTTTAAACTTGGTCTCTCAGTACTTGTTCAGAAATATATCAACTACACTACAGAAATAAATAAGAAATGCTGTTTTATATATCATGTGCATCTTTATAATGACAATACATACTCAGATTTTCCAGTACTTGTAGTAATATGGACAGCTGTTTGCAAACACCTTGCAAACCTGTTTTCTTACGGAATACCTGCACATTAGAAACACAATAGCAAACATTACACTTTGCACATTCACCAATTTGGTAACATGCATATATTTAATATCTTGACAGTTGTACATGGCTAGCTATCCATTTTAGACAGACCCCTCAACATCTTCTCTCAAACATCCAGTGCTGATGTCATTTGCAATAAATTGTCCTGCTGCCTTGTAAAAGTCAGACTTTTGCCATGGTGCCTGCATTAAGTACTGAGTTCTCTAGTCTGTGTACTTACAGTGGATATAAAAAGTTTACACACCCCTGTTAAATGCCAGGTTTTTGTGATATAAAAAAATGAGACCACAATAAATCATTTCAACACTTTTCCCACCGGTAATGTGACATATGACCTGTACAATTCAGTTGAAAAACCAACAAATCTGTTAGGGGAAAAATATAAAAAATAAAAAAAGTACAATAAACTGGTTGCATAAGTGTATTAAACTAATACTTTGTTGAAGCACTTTTTGATTTAATTACAGCATTCAGTCTTCTTGGGTACACACCTGCCCATCAATTAAAGAGATTCTGATTAACCCCAAATAAAGTTCAGCTTTCTTAGTAGGATTTTCCTGAAATTTACTCAGTTGCCTGCTACAGCAAAAGCCATGGCACACAGATAGATTACAAAGCATCAAACGGATCTCATTGTTGAAAGGTATCAGTCAGGATAAGTGAAAAAAAAATTCCGGAGCATTGGATATACAATGGAACACAATGAAGACAGTCATCAAAAAGTGGAGAAAATATGGGACAACAGTGATGTTGCAAGAACTGAACGTCCCTCCAAAATTGATGAAAAGACAAGATGAAAACTGGTCAGGGAGGCTGCCAAGAGACCTACAGCAACACTGAAAGAGCAGCAGGAATTTCTGGCAAGTACTGGTTATGTACTACATGTGACAACAATCTCCCATATTCTCCATATGTCTGGCATTTTCTTGCACAGAAAAACATCCAGATCTGGCTAAAATTTGCAAAACAATACATCAAGTCTCCCATAAGCATGTGGGAAAATGTGTTATGATCTGATGAAATCAAAGTTGAACTTTTTGGCCACAATTCCAAAAGGTATGTTTGTTGCAAAAACAACACTTGGCATCACCAAAATAACACCATCCCCACAGTGAAGCATGATGGTGGTGGCATCATGCTTTGGGTTTGCTTTCTTTTCAGCTGGAACTGGAGCTTTAGTCAAGGTGGAGGGAATTATGAACAGTTCCAAATACCAGTTACTTTTGGCCCAAAACCTTTGGGTGTCTGCTAGAAAGCCCAAGATGAAGAGGAATTTCACCTTTCAACACGGCAATGACCCCAAGCATACATCCAAATAAACAAATGAATGGCTTGACCAGAAGAAAATTAAAGTTTTGGAATGGCCCAGCCAGGGCCCAGACCTAAATCCAATAGAAAATCTGTGGGGTGACCTAAAGAAGGCTGCGCACAAGAGATGCCCTCACAATCTGATGTATTTGGAGCACTTTTGCAATGAATGGTGGGCAAATATTGCCAGGTCAAGATATGCCATGCTGATAGACTCCTACCCAAGAAGACTGATTTTTGTAATTAAATCAAAAGGTGCTTAAAAGTTTAAGGGTATGCACACTTATGCAACTAGTTTATTGAAAATTTGGAAGTTATTTATTGTGGTCTCATTTTTTATAGCACAAAAAACTGACATTTAGCATGGGTGTGTAAACATTTTATATCCACTGTAGTTAGGGATTCTAATCTCACTGCAGTCAACTCTGTGTGTGTGTGTGTGTGTGTGTGTGTGTGTGTGTGTGTGTGTGTGTGTGTGTGTGTGTGTGTTTGTCTAGTCAGTAGAGCATAACTCTCATGGAGTAGTACCAATATTTTGACAGCTAAACATGTCTACACATCCATTTCATGCAGGCCTCGCAACACTTTCTCTCAAACATCCATTGTAATATCATCCACTATAAATTGTCCTGCAGACTTGTAAAAGTAAGACTTGGTACATGCCGCTTGCATTAATTGAGTTCTCTAGTCTGTGTACTTAGATGGAGGTTCTATTCTCACTGTAATCAACTGGTGTGTTGGTGTGTATGTGTGTGCGTGTGTGTGTGTGTGTGTGTGTGTGTGTGTGTGTGTGTGTGTGTGTGTGTGTGTGTGTGTGTGTGTGTGCACGTGTGTGTATTCCTTCACATGTCTGACATTAGAGAGAGCATTTCACATCAGCATGTGGGATACTGCTTTGACCATCTTCCTCTCAACAGACTCTGCTGATGTCATCAACTACATCTGTGTCTCAAGCATGTTTTGTTAATGTCACAGGCTAGTTTAAGATCCCTAGAGTTAGCGACTGTTGTGCCATAAGATTTGCAGATGTGCAGCATTTTCCATCAGGGCAGGGTCAGAGACTGGCCTGTAGGCCAGGCACAAGTCTCCTCTCACCAGCATAAATGATACAAAGTACAGTGATAATGCTTTCAGTCTATCCACACACATCATGCCATGGTTTGAAAGCCCTATATTTTCTTGTTGATAAATGCCTGTGGTCCTTCCAGCTGCTGCAGGTGTTGGGTGATGTACATGCAAACAGAGAATTGTACTGTATTAGTGGTCTGATCAGTGTTGATTACAGTGGTGTTATAACATCCTCAGACCTGGATGAGATGCCCTAACTTATGAGGTACATGATGTAGATGTTTTTTTCTTACCACTGTGTAAACAGTGTGGTTGAACTTCAGATTGCTATCTACCTGTGTTCCTAGGCCTCACACCACAAGGTTTGAGCTTGAGGGGGATTGTCAATACTGTAATTTGCAGGGAATTCCACTTTGCAAAAGGAAATAAATAATAATGGCACTTTTTTGAGGATAGTTTTAAGTCATATGGCTTGGTCACCAATCATTTGTTTGTGTTAGACCCTCCTATAATATGTTAACATCAGTGAGGACACAATGATTACACCCAAATTGCAATCATCAGCAAACTTGATAAGTCAAAGGCCATGTAATTTAGCCTGGATTTCTGAGAAATAGATTCTGAATAGTGCAGGGCCCAGCACAGATCTTTGTAGCACACCAGTGGTGACAACTGTACTGGTAGAGGTTGAGTCATCGACTTTAACAGTATGCATTATGTCGGTGAGCCAATTGGCTAACCTTCTAGTGATGTAAGCATTAATCCCCAGCTGAGAGAGTTTATCAATGATACCTGACTGGGGGATTGTGCCAAAACCTTTGGCCAGATCAAGATAGGTGGTATGCACTGTCCTATCGTCATCCACAACCTTGGTGACTTTCTTGAAGAAGTCTACTAGATTTAATAAGCATGATCTACCCTTAATGAAACCAAACTGGGTTGGGTGTACAGTTTGAAGGTCACCTATGTCCTCGTTGATAAGGTCCATGATGATTCTTACAGAGAAGACTGGTTAGACTTATAGATCTATAGTTCCTAGGGTTGGTTGATGACCCCCCTTTATGCAAAGGGATTACTGCTGCTGTTGTCCACTCCACTGAATCAAAGCCAGATCTCAGGTTATGGTTAAAGAGCACACTAATTGGGTCCACTAGGTCCTGGATTAGATTGCTTAGTAAGCAATCTGGTTAGTTACCTGGTACCATTGAGGCCATGTTTTTGCCTTGGACAGCACAGATATGACCTAATGTCTAGAGATGCTAGCCAGAGGACTGGTGACAGGTATGCTTCGGTGTATGCTGGTGGGACCAGGGGGTTAAAGTTTGTGCCAAATCTGTCAGCTAGCAGGTTGGCAATATAATCTGATGCAAATTTATTTTCATATTTCTAGCATTATGTAGCAGAACTTTGTGTTTTCCTCCAGTGGATGTTGTTACATCGGAACTTTTGTTGCTTTAAGATTGCCTACAAAAAGCACTATGGGGGAGGCAAGCACCTTTCCCAGTATCTGAGAGCCCAGAGGACATAGATAAAGACCATTTCTGTCAAAGCAGCATGGTTAGTTGACCATGTCATCTCAGCCTGACAGATACTGGATCCCCTGCACTGGCACCAGAAGCTAAGCCAATTGTTGAAGTTCATCATCTGTTGTTTATATTCTGGCATCATCCTGGGTAAGGTTCGAATGCTGGTTACGGCTAGGGTCATACCTGTCTGAGACACATAATGTGAGAGTTCAGTCATGTGTGTCTTCATATAGTCCAGACAGGTACATCTCCAGTAATTCACCCCAGCATAAACTATGACAGCAACATAATGATAGTTGTTGAGTGATGTGAGTGACATGGTATGATACACTTGTATATATATTGTTGGCATATTAGAACATGTGTTGTTGTATTGGAGCAGATCAACCATTGACACAGTTCACATTCCACCATCACAGTGATAATTGTAGAATGGCACAGGTATGCAAGTGTCTACGTCATTAAATGCTCTGTGACACACTTCAATATAAATTCATATTGATTGCATGGTTACATAAGTCTTGTCTCAAACACATGCTGTTAATCTGTGATATACACAACAATGTATCACATGTTTTGATACAATGAAACTTTAGAGAATTCATTGTATGTGCAGTTGTGTTGCTAGAAGCAATGATTATTGAGGGGGGTAAACAGCACAATTGTGTGACTATTAACATTTGTGTTTGTACATTTTCTGCAAGACCCAAAAACAACTGATTTGTAATGTGTCCTGATATGACATTAGGCTGCTCAAATACAGCTTGCCCTTGAAACACATATAGGCATATGCTGTGCAGTTGATGTAAGCACATGACATTGTTACAGCTGTACAACTGTTTGCATGGCAGCATTGTGTGGAATGTGATGAATGATCATGGTTGTAAGTTTAGGTCTTTTCACAAATCATGTATTCCAATACAATTGAAATGTTAAGTGGAATACGCAACTAAACACAGATGTGCACGTGAATGCTACCAGACATACCCATCTGGAGTGAATAGACGATCTGTAGCTGACTGTCTCACATGTGACCCCCCCCCATCACAACTGTCCATCAGCCAAAGTATACATGCAAACCTTACTCAGTTGCTATGCTAAGAAGGGCAGCACATCTGTGCACTCTGTATGGCTAACAACACAGAATCAACAGGCTGTGACAACATCACAGATTGGCTATAGCATGACTCAGAACACGGACCTGCCAGACATGGTTGTGTCCATTCAAAACTGCCTCCAGACTGAATTTGTTCCCATAGAAGGTCATATATCAACATGCATCCATCTGACTTGGGGGGGTAGACAGCACCTGATGTATGCATGTATAGACACATCCTAACTCCTCATCTGTGACAAACATGTCATCATGGACTTTTTCTAAATGTACACGAGTAATATTCTGGCTGTGTGTGAAAGACATGTGTGATTTGTTCATGCTACATCCATGTCTGTTGCATCTGTTATATGCCCTCAAGAAGGTAAACAAGGTCTTGCATGATGACAGCATTATCATCCTGCAGAACTTGACCAGGCCAAGGCATTTGACAGAAATCTACACTGAGGTATTACTGCAACACTAAAACAAGTGGCTATAAACACGTATATCGCCAAGTGGGTTAACCACTGGATCACATACATGACATCTAAATATGATGAAGTATATGAAGTGACCTATATCTAGGATCCTATGATCAGGTTTGTACCTGAGGGGTGTGTGCTAGACCCTTTCCTGTCCATTATTTATGTCACAGACATCAAGAATAACATATGCATCCTGTGTCTAAATAGCTGTATGTAGGACTGCAGATCATGTAGAATCATTGACTGCAACTGTGATATTAGTATAATACAGACAGCGTCAACACACACAAAAGATTGCTGCCACAGCCATGAAGACACATGAGATGAAAAAAAATCATGTAGAGATTTATTACTTTATAAAAGCAAATGCACAATTTACTGATAATGTGGATAGCACATCCCTATGAGC
Organism: Protopterus annectens; assembly: GCF_019279795.1. NCBI lineage: Eukaryota > Metazoa > Chordata > Ceratodontiformes > Protopteridae > Protopterus > Protopterus annectens. Next base: position 197,760,534 of record NC_056742.1, read on the forward strand.
AGACTAAGTGGTATGTGATCTGTGTACTGTGGTAGATGGTTATGCATAACGTCTACCAGCAAGTGCCCACAGTGGTGACTACTCCCTTGTATGTAACATGACTCCTGAGTATGTGCAGAATATCCATATCAAAGGCCATTATACTTCAACAGTTCACAACCTTCATCACACCAGTAACTGAGTACAATGCACACTTTTTCGTGTACCTCTCTACACATCCTCCAAGGCATGTGAAACTCAAGTATACCACATTTGCCACAGTGAGCTCCTGCACATCTCATTGTCCATACCTAAGTATTCTTTTAGTTGCATAAGCATTAGTGTCTGATGGTGCAGAACTCCCATCAAGGTGTTAAACCAGATGCATGTGTCATACATGTTCCAGTGATGCACATATACATAGATGACTGACAGCATCGTTGGCATGAGCTGCCTTTATGATGGCATTGATTGTGCCTTATATATGCTATGAATACCTGTCAACTAGCCTGGATTTATCAGAATCTCACATACAGGTATAGCAATGTCCCTCCTAACACCTCCAGCAGGTGTTAAAATGTCAGAACAGTGTCCTTGATTCCCCTCATAGATTGCTGACAACTCATAATAGTTGTACAAGTACGTTCATGCAGAACCATGTATGATAACTCACAATCACAAATATTATGTCAGAGACATGAGATTACTGTTTGTATTATTTTGATATTGTCCATGATTATCTGTGCTTCTGTTTACTGTTGACCATGAGGCTGTAACAATGTGCCCCACTTGGTTGAGACCTCTACTGACATTGCAGTCATATTCAGGCAACTAATTTTGCACAGCTTCACAATTTGCACCTAACTTCTATTTTATATAACATCCCTGATATATGTCCTCTCCATTGTTCATGTCAGGATGCTAATATGACAAAGAAATCTTCTCCATTGTTATATCACCTTGTGGGACAATCACATAATATACATTCACTGTGCAGTCCATGCTGTATTATGTTGATATGTGATTAGGGTTCCTGCTACAAATGCTTTCATTGACATGATCTCATCTGCTGTACATTAATATGTTTCACTTGCTCTCTTAACCTGTGTTCGTTCCTATAATTCATCTTTGTTTCCCTTTTCAATGCAGAAATTTCCTCTGGCTGTTTATTTGTAATGGCAGACTATCCACAATAGTCTGCACTGTATACACTTTCATATAATGTGTTGGAACTACATATGTTGCTTTATTCATAACACTGGTAATCTTTCTGGCATGTTGTCCAACACTTCCCTGTCTTATATGTGGAAGTGTTTCAAACCCCTTTTCTGCAGAGTAGTGTGGTCTTGGAGTTGGTATATAGAGTAAGGGGGAGTAGGGGAAAAGAACTGCCCATTGGTGGGGTGTGGAGAGCATAGCACTCCACCTGGGTGGGTTTGAAACATTTCAGTGCATAAGATGGGAGAGTTTTAGACAACTAGTTACTTACCTTGAAAATGCAATGAAAGTTTTGTGCCTGAACTTTCAATGTTTATTGTTCGTTGTTCAGCCATTTGATGGGTAGCCATTTGACAGCTGAATATAGACCCTAATTACAATACTAACATAACATTTTTTTAATTTCCCAAAGTCTTTTGGGTTTCTAACACCATGAAGGGAATGGACCCCATCCAAGTATGTTTAAAGTTCATGAAATTAGTATTATTTCAATATTTTATGTTAGCCAGAAGTGCTCTGCGCAGCACCTGCAATATGCCCAATAATGACTCCTTCTGCAGTCTGTATGGAGTTACATGTATTGGTAACATATCTAAGTAAGACTGTAAATTCATTTTTGTAAGACCCATTGCTCCTATTACCTTTGGATCTGTCTGGGTATCCTTCTTCCACATTGCACTCATTTCTGCCTGAAAGTCCTGGCATTTTATGACTTTCTGTCTTTCTGTATATAAGACACTGTAGTCACTGGGTGTAGTAATTTCAATGATCAGTGCTACTTTTGTTTTCTTTTCATGGACTACTATATCTGGTTTTCATGCATCTATTTTTGAAATATTGGTAAGGGGTGATCCCATAAGATATAATCTTAATAATTTTCTATAATGCTTTGTGACTCATGTTTCCAGTGTTTTTCAGCTACTTCAATATTATAATGTTTGCACAATCCTCAGTACAATAATCTTGCCACATTATTATGCCTTTAAGTATACAGTTCTTCTGCCATTAGAATATCACAACCAGCAACAAGATGTGAGACTGTTTCCAATTCTGTTTTACAAAACCTACATTTGTCTGTTTCTCCCACATGTTCAATGGACTTTGTAAACCACCATGTACATAGTCCACTATCTTGGGCTGCACATATTAACCATTCATCTTTTGGTTTAAATTCACCTCTTCTTAACCATTCCTGCATTCGATCCTGATCAACATGAAATTGTTCCAAGAGTTTTCTATACTTGAAACTATATGTATCCATTTTCCACATTTCTTGCCTTCTCATCTGATCCTTCACCTTATATTCTTTTTTTTTTTGTTTTTTGGCACATTCAGTTGCTGCCTGATTTTTATCTACTTCCGGTTTGATTTCCATTCCTGCTTGAAGCAGATATGCTAAACTAAGCATGGAAGTCACCTTAGACTTATTCTCCTCATGTTTTAACACTTTCACTACATTTAGGGCTTGTGAGGTCAGCAGATATATATGCAGACCTATGACTGCAGACCAATACATGTAATCAATTTTGAGGAGGACCATACCTCCTTTGGAGAATATATAATCTTGGTGTGCACTGATTTTTATAAATAATTTGATGAGCATGAAGCATCTTTCTTGTTTTCCTCTCCAACCTATCCAACAACTTTTGGGGCCAGTCAATGACTCCAAAACTGTAAGTTAGGACAGTAATAGCAAATTGGTTTATAGCTTGGACTTTGTTCCTAAATGCCAAAACTATTTTCACTATTAGTCATCTAAAATATTCCTTACTGAGTTTTATTTGTATTTGTTCAAGTTTTATTGTTGATCCTTCATCAGTTCCCAAATATTTATGCACCTCCTCTTGCTCAAGTTCTTTTATCTCACACTCCTGTCCCAAACAGATGTTTTCTTGGTGTTGCAGCTTTTTTTCTTTAAAGATTTCTTTTGCATATTTGTCAAGACCAATTACATTCTTATATCATCTAAAAAAGTTTTGACCATTTGCAGTTGGGCTTTCAGTTCCTCATCTGATGAATTGCACAGTTTTAAATTATCTGCAAAAGGAAGATGAGAAGCCTTTACACTTTGTTGTTTTCTGGGAGCCAAGTTGTAGCCATGACCTAATCTGTTAAGTAGACAGCTTAATTGGTTAAGGACACTAGAAAAGACCAGCAGTGACAGACAATCACCCTGGAATACCTCCCTTTGAATTTTTATCCCTGGAATAATAATGTATCCTTTATCATGGCTTCACTGCAAAGTAGGTTGCCACTGTTTCATGGTTGCTATGATGTAGTAGATCAGTGTTGGGTGTATCTTAGACATTTTTAAGCATTCTTTTATACATGAATGTGGGATTCTGTCAAATGCGTTTTTGCAGTTTGTCTATGTCATACTTAGATTCTTTGCCTTTTTTACAGTTCTTCTTTATGACTTTACTTAACAACAAAAGATTATTGGTTCCACATGACTTTCTTTTATTACCCATTTGATCTATTGCCATGATTGAGCTTTCTTCTGAATGACTATAAACTATGTTGGCATCAGTTGTAGTGTATAGTGTCTACATTGTCGGAAGGCAAGTTATTGGTGTATAGGTTTTTAGGATAGAGTGCAGGTTCATTCTTAAAGAGGAGTATTGTTTTTCCTGTTGTTAACCAGACTGGTGTCTATTCTGGGTGCACATATAAATAGTTCTTACTAATGGCTAAATCTTCATGCAAAGATGTTAATACATTTAGCCAGTAGTTAGGTACTGCATCTGGGATGTTTTTTTTTTTTTTTTCCATTTAGGAGCTTTTCTTAACTTTATTTCAATCTCTCTGTCTGTTACTTCATTCCATTTCATATCCTCTACATTTGAACTTCTTATTCGTTCTTTTACTTCTTCTATCCATTTTAACATATTTGTTATATTCCATAGGATCTTCATTGATATTTCTCCAAAATGTATCTATTTCTTCTTTTTGTTTTTTTGATGTTGTTTCAATTCCTTTCACCTTGTTTCCCAAATCTCTAAAAAAAGTTTTTCGGGTGAGCAATAAATTGCTTACTTTGTACTTTTCCTTTATATTTATCTGCATATCTTCTAAGTTTTTCTGCCTGTGCAGATATTGTTAGTTTATTACTTGTGAAAGTGCAGAATAGATCCTGATCTGTTTTGATACTGTGGATTACTTTTATCACTTTTATCTTTCTGAATAGTTTGGTTGATCTGTTCTCTCTTCTATAATCCCTTAACAGTGACAATCCTTCTCGTAACTGTTTTAAAGTTTTCTCTATTCAATACTTCCATGAAGGCATTCAAATTCTCCCCTTCCTTTTCCCTTAGTACCCTATATTTTTGTGGTAAGGCTTTACCTGTTTTGAGTTAGCTGCACAGTAATATATCCTATTTACTTCTGGTATATATCACATGAATCTTTGAGTAGTTCTAATTACTGTGTTCATTTGTTTTATCAAATTTCTCACTTTTTGGATTTTATTGACTTTCTGTAGTGTATTTCTTTCATTGATCTAAATATGTCTGTCCATCACTATTAAATCTAGCAACTATTCTCTTAGATCATTTTCTTGTAAATTGAGGGCAAATTCTTTGTTCTCCATTTCCTGTAGGCATTCTATAGTTCCAGAGCATCTTCTAACAATCTAACATTTCTAAATAATGATAACCATAATGTGTATCGACGATCATGTGTCTGTGTAACACTAATTACAATACTAGCATATGTGTATGTATGTATGATCATGTGTCTTTTTATCATTAATTACTGTCCCAGCATAACATAATTATCTGTGATCATGTGTCTATGTAATGGTAATTACAATACTAACGTAACATTTCTGGTTATGTATGATCATGTGTCTGTATATCATTAATTACTTTGCTAGCATAAGAATTCTGGGCATCTAATATGATGTGCATGTGTAACACTAGTTACAAAACTAACATAACTTTTCTGTTTATGCGTGTATGTATGAGCCTCTGTCTGTGTAACACTAATTACAAATCTATCATAACATTTCTGGTTATGTATGATCATGAGTGTATACCATTAATTACTGAGCTATGATAACATAATTCTGTGCATCTGTGAATGTGTGTCTGTTTAACTATGATTATGTGTCTATGAAACACTAAATACAATACTAACATAACATTTCTGTATATGTATGATCATATGTCTGTATATCATTAATTACTGTGCTAGCAAAACATGTCTGTGTATCTGTGATCATGTGTCAGTGTAACACTAATTACAATACTAGCATAACATTTCTCTGTATGTATGTATGTATGTATGTATGTATGTATGAACATGTGTATGTATATCATTAATTATTCTGCTAGCATAGCATAAATTTGTGTATCTGTGATCATGTGTCTGCGTAATACTAATTACAGTACCAACATTGTATTTCTGTATATGTATGTATCATATGTTTGTATATTATGTATTGTGATAGCAGAACATAATTCAGTGCTTCTGTGATCATGTGTCTGTGTAACACTAATTACAGTTCTAACATAATATCTCTGTATATGTATGATCATGTGTCTGTATATCATTAATTACTGTGCTAGCATAAAATGTCTCTGTGTATCTGATCATTGTAACACTAATTACAATACTAGCATAGCATTTCTCTGTATGTATGTATGTATGATCATGTGTCTGAATATTATTAATTATTCTGTTAGCGTAATATAATTCTGTGCATCTGCGATCATGTGTCTGTGTAACACTAATTACAATACTAACATTTATGTGTGTGTATGTATGATCATGTGTCTGTATATAATTAATTAATTACTGTGCTAGAATTACACGTCTTTGTGCATCTGTGGTAATGTGTCTGTGTAACACTAATTACAATATTAACATAACATTTCTGTATATGTATGGTCATGTGTCTGTATATCATTGATTACTGTGCTAACATACTGTAATTCTGTGTGTCTATGATCTTGTTATACCTCTCAACCTCTTATAGTGAGAAATCTGGATAAAGCCTAAAATAATGGGGGGAGAGAAAGTCTAAAAATAGGGGCGGATTTTTGATATTGCTCCTATAAACTTAGAAAGTTGTTAGTATATTATGAGATGTATTTGCATGCATTTTCTAAAGGATATGAAGTCTGAAACTCAAATGTGCATCATTTTGTAGTTCATTAGATTGCCAAAGAAACACACATTTTATGAGGAACAGCTCAAAAATATAAGGCAAATGCCTGGACACTCTGAAAAAATCTGTACATTATAGAGTTATGGATCCTTTGTCTACGTAACACTGTGCTAGCCTGACATGTCTCTGCGTGTCTGTGATCATGTATGTCTGGCCGACACTAATTACTGTGCTAACATAACATCTGTCTGCACCTCTATGACCATGTGTCAGTGTAATACATATGGAATTTTAACAGAGACACTAATTAAATGTAACAAACGTTGGAATTACAGGCAGAAACCTACCAGTGTAGAAAGGTCTTATTTGCCTGCTGGCTCACAACTGACATTCTAGCAAGTGCAAGAAGTCCTGTAGCTACTGCACAATCAAAAACTTGACTTAGAAACAGATGCTGGCACCAGAAAGAGATAATCCAGTTTGACAAAACATTTTTTACTAATCTTTTTGTTTAAGAGGCTAATAAAAGCCAGACAGTATAGTTGCGATAGCTGTAACAACCACTGACAAGTACCTAATGGAAAGCAACAAGGGTAGCAGAAGTTTATTTTACATGGCAGCAACATCCTGGCTATATATTAACTTTGTCTACATATTTTTTTAAAATGATGCACATGCCACATTAAACTTAGATGCACAGTATCTGTTTTCAGGTGTGCCTTTTTGCTGTTTCTTTTCTTATGACACTGCAAAGCTATTGATAAGTACTGTTACCACTGAGTTACATGAAACTCAGTCTTTATGACAAATTATGCTCCGACAAGGTGAATGTCAACTCAGCATTTTGAATGAGCATACTTGTGTAGGATGCAATTACCGTAATATACAAGGAATAGGTGTCATGCTAGCACATTATCTAAGTTACTTTCCCAAGATGTATCAATAAGCTCCTGAATTCTGACATTTAATAGATGAGTGGTTTTACCAATGCAAAACATCTGCACTGGCATATGATTGTATTCACACAGGTACTCCAATGACAAGCTTTTTCTAGGTATCATGCACGCCATCAAACACTTAAAATTTATTCATGAAATTGACCCCTGAACAATAAGATTTAGTTCCACAAAAAGTTAGAAATAGCTCTACACTGAAGAACATCTGTAAATCATTCTTAAATGCAACTTAAAGAAGTGCATTAAAGTTACTGTTCTGATTCTCTAATAGAAACAACTATCCACATTAAATGAAAGAAGGATTCATCATCTCTCTCTCTCTTAACATGTATGTTCTGTTCTTGTTTCTTACTCTAACATAGCCCCTAAAACACTGAAACAGCAAAACATCAGAGTACCATAACCCTGACACCCACAACATTGAAGATAAAAGTTTTTGCAGGAGAACGTACCCATGTGGACCCCCCTCACAAATTAGATATACCTACTCCAAGATTGCACTACAGCTGAAAAATGGCAAAACCCCAAACCCAGCTGTATTGCAATCCCACACAATCACCTACCTGCATAGTTTGATCTTTTATTTTTCATTGCTAAAGCACTTCAGTATTGTCCTTCTTTGATTTTCTGGGATCATTATCAAGGTTGATGCTATGAACATTAAACATTGTAACAGGGACCCAAATAAAAAAAAAAAAAAAATATATATATATATATATATATATATATATATATATATATATATATATATATATATATATATATTCATATGCGTATGTATGTATGTATGTACATATATGTGTGTGTGTATGTATGTAGGGTCTATATTACACCGTCGAACTTCTAAAAGTTCAAATGATGTAGTATTGAACCCAAATGTCCAAAACAGTAAATTAGCAAACACACAGAACAGCGATTTTTTTTTGCCCAGGGAAAAAAATCGCTGTTCCCTAACAAAAAAAAAAAAACTCCGAGATCGCACCACAGTGGAGGAAAGAGTAAAGCCCCAAAAATGGCCCCCACACACACACACACACACACACACACACACACACACACACACACACACACACACACATATATATATATATATATATATATATATATATAGGTTCATAGGTTCATAGGTTTATACTAGGCTATCTGCCCTAAGGCATTTATAAGCCTAGCCCAAATTTTTGTGGCTTACGCCACCCTTTATATGAAAAAATACTGTGCCCATTAGTTTGTTGTGCCTCTGTCCAGCAGTGACACAGAGATGATTCCCGGGGTAAACCTACGATCTCCAATCCACAGGTCAAGATTTCTCTTGAACAGAGCCAGCGAGGTGCTCTGCCTCACATGGACCGGGATTTTATTCCACAGCATAGGGAGTCTCTGAGTGATAAATCTATCCCTCCAGCAGGTCCTATTTATATCCGTGCTAAGGTTTAAGTCGCTTGCTCTGGTTGTTTTGGTGGATTTGGATTTTTTGAGGTGGAGCATGTCCATTAATTCCGGGTTGGACATGGCCTTGTATGTCAGGCACATGTCACCTCTGAGCAGACGGTATGCGACTGAATAGAGCTGGAGTTTCTTCAATCTGGCAGCATATGACAGATTTTGGAGTCCCTTTATCCTTTTGGTGAGGAACTTTTGGGGTCTCTCCAATTGCAGATGTCAGGTGAGATACATCCCGAATGGGGCATTGTACTCGATCATTGGTCTGATAAGTGAAGAGTACAGGGGAACAATGACTTCACTAGATCTGGATGTGAATCCCTTCATGATCAGGTGGGCAATGTAGAAGGTCTTTCTAACCACTTTAGCAACGTGACTTTCAAAAGAAAGGCCACTGTCAACCTGGGTCCCCAGGTCCCTGATAACCTCTTCTGTGCTTAGTGGATTGCCACCTATATGGTAGCTTGGGGTTACCTTGTTTTTCGAAGGGTATGACTATACATTTTTTGGCATTTAACTTCAGGCCATGGCTCTGGCACCAGCTATCTGTTTCCGTGAGTCCCTTCTGAAGGATATCCGTGTCCGATGCACTTTCCACTATGGCGCCCAGTTTGCAGTCGCTTGCAAACTTTGTCAGCCAAAGTCCTCTCATGTTGGCCTGTACTTGAGAAGTAGATGCGAACAATAGGGGGCCAAGGACCGAGCCCTGTGAGACACCACTTGTGACCAGCTTGGAGTCTGACATAGCGCCAGCAACTCTAACCCTGTGGGTTCTGTCCTTAAGCCAGTTTGCAACCCATCTTGTGACATATGGGTTTACATTTAAGCTGGTAAGTTTTTCTACAATACCCGAGTGGGGTATTGTGTCGAAAGCCTTTGCAAGGTCAAGGTAGGCTGTATGGACTGCCTTTCCTCATCAATGGCCTTGGTGACTGTTTCAAGAAGTCGACCAAGTTCAAAAGGCATGATCTTCCCTTGACGAAGCCAAACTGGGTCAGGTCCAATGTCTGCAAGTCCCCTATATCTTTGTTTATGAGTGTGTGTGTGTGTGTCTCCATAGCTTTGCAGACTAGACTTGTTAAGTGTGTGTGTAATTACCAGGGTGTATATATATATATATATATATATATATATATATATATATATATATATATATATAGATATAGATATAGATATATATATCTAAGAACTGTGTAAAAAACATTTCATACACTGTTATGCAGTCTACCTACCTATGTACGGATACCCCTGACATGCAATCTTCATACTAATACACAAATGATCACGCTTTTAATATTTACTGTTGTATTAACCATCGCTTCTATCTTTATCCTTCTAACTCAGGAGAATTAAAAGTAAGGGCTAATGCTTGTTCTGTTCTGTGCAAGGAAATTACTGTCACTGGTAATTTCTGTACAAGAAAACAATTATCTCTTATCTTTATTGCAAACAGATTATTAACTATGTTACTATGGGATGCATCATCCCTGAAAAGAGACTTGCTGCTAGTGTGCTTACCTAGTTAACAAGTATAAAAATAAATAAATAAAAAAATAAATAAAATAACTACATAATCCAGGAGCAAAGTACAAATATTTCTAATATGGTATTCATAGCCATTGATAAAACATTCTTTCACCAAGGAAAAAATTCATAAATACTACATTTCTTACATTTGAAAGTTCATATTACCTGCTCTTGTACAAAGTTTTTTTTTCTCTTGGAATAACATAGTACATAGCATCTAGGGAAAAAGATAACAGCCAAAATTCTACCTACCTTAAGAGAAAAAGGAGAGGAGAGCATGTCAAACAGACACTATTGCCAATTCCAATAGCCAAACCAAGTAGCCATTCTGCTTGAGGCACTGGAACTCATGCTTAACAGGACACTGGCTGATCACAGGATGTATACCACACTGTTAGTCAAGCACTATGAAAATAAATATATATCGATATATCTATATTTTATATATATATATATATATATATATATATATATATATATATATATATATATATAAAATGGATCCCTATCATATGATACAAACCTCATTTAACTGAAACGCATTTGACTGAAACCATAAGACTGAAATTTCAAAAGACTGAAAAGTCACTTGACTGGAACCCATACGACTGAAACCCATAATACTGAATTTCAACATACTAAATTGCAAACTGGGCCATATAAAACCAGACTAGGTGAGGGGCTGTGCCCCCACACTCCCCTAACTATATATATATATATATATATATATATATATATATATATATATATATATATATATATATATACTAACTCCAGGATTGCACCACAGTGGAGTAAAGGGTATATACCATTCACGTACCTTACAGTAATCTACATGCTGCCACTTCTATGCCCTTTTCCCCACTATAGTACGATCCTGGAGTTAGTATATATAGTTGGGGAGGTTTGGGGGCACAGCCTCCCACGTTGGGAGGTGTGGGGGTGTAGCACCCCACCTAGTCTGATTTTATATGGTCCAGTTTAAAATTTAGTATGTTGAAACTGAGTATTATGGGTTTCAGTCTTATGGGTTTCAGTCACGTGACTTTTCATTCAAATAAGTTTCAGTCAAATGAGGATTCTATCATATGATAGTACGATATATATATATATATATATATATATATATATATATATATATATATATATGGTTTACCTTTACATTGTTAAAAATCAAAATATCAATCGTTCTGTTGTGCAAACCGAAAGGATGAATTATGAATGTCGAACATCACTGGATTTCGAAAATCAGCAAATCGAACAGCAGATTCACTGATTTTCAAACTACAATGTAAAACACACAATGTAATGCAGGGGGCAAGCCCCCCTGCACCCTCCATGTGGGGGGCTGCCCCCACACCCCCTAGTTTAATATAGTAACTCTCAGATCACACTACAATCGGAAAAGGGTCCATTCCCCGATCCCCACTATAGTGCAATCCGCACTCAAAATGTCAAATCTGCAATGAGCGAATGTCACTGTGCATTTGCACCTTGCAGATTCAAAGCATTTTTATCAACTTTTTGGAACTTTGAAAAAGTCCTTTTGACCTTATGGCATTCTCCCATGTGCAGAACGCACATATAAAGGTAAACTATATATATATATATATATATATATATATATATATATATATATATATATATATATATATATAACCTGTAAATCCACTCCACTGAACGAAAAAACTGGAAAAAAACGTAGGGACCAATCCAATGACCACTCTCGGACACAATCAACTTAGCTCTTTCATCCACTTTAATGACGTGATCTTCCTCAGAAACACCAAAGAACTACCTACCCCTTCATTAAATACTTAATTCCAGGAAATGATGTAACTGCTATAATAATGTACTTAAATGATATTCTGTAATGAAACACAACATTAAAAATGTCTACACAAAAATGCAAAAGTGAAAAATAAAAATTACATAGTAAAACTTGTGTTTTAAAAAAGTATGTTTAAACTAAACAGAACTTATGATACCATTCTACATTACCTATACATGAGAAAACACTTTATATTAATAACTTCATTCAGCCCGGTGATATGTCGGCTCTGAATAGAAGCTGCCAAAATGCTGCCTTTTGTTCCAGTTTGTTGTTGGTATCCCCAACAAATATTCCTTTCTCTGCACTGTCTAAAACAAAAAATTCAAACTTCTTAAAATTTATACCGGACAGTGCGTGTCTGGACAATGAATTATTTTTATCTTTTTTCTATATTGCCAAGACATGCTCATATATCCTACGTTTTAAAACTCTTTTAGTCTTTCCAATATAATAATTTTTTGGCAGCTTCTATATGTATGTGTATATATATATATATATATATATATATATATATATATATATATATATATATATATATATATATATATATATATATATATATATATATATATATATATCCAGAGTGTTTATATTACGCTGTTGAAAACTAAAACTGTAATAATCGACACAAAAATGTCGAAACCCCTGAACATCGAACACACACAAAAAAAAAAAAACACCCAAACACAACACAAATTGCTCTATGCAAGCCCCACTGCACCTCCCATAATCCCCACTACTTAAATATACCAATTCCAAGATTGCACTCCATTGCAGTAAATGGAAATCACCCCTTACGGAGATTTCCATTTACACGCGCAATGACTTTCGTTTTCGACATTTTGGTGCCAACAATATCAGCTTTGATATTGTCGGCCTTTGACAAGGTAAAGTAGACCCTATATTTATATATATATATATATATATATATATATATATATATATATATATATATATATATATATATAGGTTTGCTATCATTATGAACATCAGATGTTAATACTTCCATATCACAGCAGACATCATCAGAGGTTTGCATTGCGAATGAACTGTGCATTTAGGTGATTATGGGAAGGGTGACATTTTCATAATACACCCCTTGTTTTCGAAGTTTACTATTATTCGAAAATGTTCATTTTCGATGCATAAATTCAAAATAAAGACATTATTTATTTTTTCGAATTGATATATATATATATATATATATATATATATATATATATATATATATATCTCTATATATATATATATCTATATATATCTATATATATATATATATATATGGGTTACCTTTAGTTTATCGACAGCCCACTCCATCATAACCAACTTAACTGACACGGCAGAACATCGACAACGGGAGAGCTGACGTTTCCTACAAGGTAAGTAACCGTTTGGCCAACCTGAATTCAACAACTACCAGTAAAACAAACCCACCAATGAGGAGGGGCTATGTCCCCCACACCCCCCTTCATAAATATTCCAACTCCGAGAATGCACTGCCGTGGGGGTAAGCGGCAAAGTTCAGGTTGATGGCCAAATGGTAACATACCGTGTGGGAAATGTTGGCTCTCCTATAGGTTTACCATGAAAACTACAAGTGAAGATTCGGCGACCACAGAATGTTGAATTATGGTTGGCTGAATCCCAAGTTGGTGTACGAGTTCCCGGTCAGCGAATGCATTGTGCATTCACACATATGTGGTCGATCTGATTAGTAGAGATCATGGTACAGTGTGGATTTGGAACTTTACCCTCTTCCGCACTGTAGTGCAATGTTGGCGTTGTGATATATAATTTGCCGTGGGTGCAGGAGGGCTTGCCCCCTTGCAAAAATGTAAAGTTTAGTGTTGTGCATTATGTTCATCATGTTGACAACAAGAATTGTAGTTTTCTGACAGGTGCAGGGGAAACAGTATGTTGAATAATGTCAAATGGAATAATTGGTATGTGATCTAACATAGTGACTTGTTCAGTGTTCCATTTTTGGTATTTTTTGTTGTATTGAATGTTTTTTGTTTATATAAAGCACAAATCCTTGCAGTGAGGCACAACTGAGATGGTTGATTGCTTACAGTGAAGTGGCAACACAACTTGTCATACCACACAAAGAAATCATAACAATTTCAGGGAGCTTGTAAAATTTCTAGGTTAATAATATTCCGGTAACTTCAAAACAGGCGTAGTTTGGGAATCTTCTTCTAGTGAATCACATCACAACAGCTACTTTTCTTTAGATCCTTATTAGAAGTCCTATATCATACTGTATCCTGATAGCCAAGAATATCAGACTGTTCGCAGGTGGCCATTTACAAATGGTGGAAATTAAATGAAAAAGGAAGGAGGAAATATTAATTTTCAGGCTGGATGATACAGCAAAAAAAATTATGGGAGCCTGTTGGCTGAGCTGTATAGGAATAACAAAGCACTAGCCATCCATATCTTTTAATGAAAGCTACTGTGGCTGGATCTGAGTCTTAATTTTAAGGGTTAATATACAGTAAGAAATACCTACCAATTAATGATATATGCCCTAGAATACTGGTGGAAGGACCAGTAAATTACACATCAGTACATGTACTAATTCCAGCATTTCATAACATATTTGCCTCTTTCAGATTATGATACATAGAGAAGTGGGACAATGGTCAAACTTTTGAAAACTCCCATTATAAAAATGTATGCAAGTATCTAGGGATCACATAGAAAGAGCTGATTACACTTTGGCCATCAGTTGGCTAGTGAAAGATTTTTTATAAGATAACTAGTAAGACACATAATTTTCAAACACAAGGAAACCCCAGCAAAGACAGAACACTCACTAGAACCAACAAAACAATCCAAACTGGCTCAGGAACAAAAAAAAAGTGCCATTAAAAAAAAAAAAATATATATATATATATATATATATATATATATATATATATATATATATATATATATATATATATATATATATATATATATATATATATATATATATATATATATATATATATATATATGCATAGACATACGTATATCTATTTGTCTGTAGGATACATGATCGGTTTTCATACACTGTGCTTCCTCCTCAGGTACTAAAACAGAACAGAAGCTAATTATTTTTCACATCATTTGCCAAATTTTGTCAAATTTTACTGCATCAACTAAAGTAGATGTTCTGCTTATAACTATCACAAGTTTTGAATCTATGAGTAATAGTATTTTAAAGCAAACTTCTGAAAATCAACAATGTCTCCTCAATGTGTAAAAGATCAAAATAAAGAAAACAGCATTTTAAAACATATTTTATTTTGTGATTGGACTTTACTTCAAGGCTGGTTTTATGATATTCAGTCCATTTAAACCAGTTTCTAATCATATCATAAAATGTTAATCCACTTGTTTTCCTTATCTTCTGTTAATGATGCTAGGTTACCACCTCTTACATCTTCATGTTCTATTTGCAGTACAGCAAATTCAAAATTATTATTCTAATGTTCAGTAGACATGCTGCTGCAATATAGGCTATAAGAAGAAAGAAAATGTGCAAGTCAGACTGGGCACAGGACTCATTTTCAGAGGAGGCCCAGAGAAAAAGGCTCCAATGTGCAAACAACAGTAACTAACAGAGTGGCACTAACATCTGAAAGGGAATAATATATAATCAGTGGCACCAGATGCTGTTGAAGACTGGGGATGAGAGGGACACTTAATGATCTAAAAAGGGCATTTTTTTAAACTATTTACTACCACAACATAGGTTCAATTGGAGGACATATTAAGCTTAGCCAATTTTCCTTTTGGTGCTTGAATTAACATTTCCTGAATGGTCTTAACTATCCCATGGCTGATAATTGTATATTAGCCCTAGTGAGAATAAATGTGATCATACTATAGATAATTTGAGGGGACCCATGAAAGGGATGCAGCATTTAGGAACTGCCTCTATCCATTAGTGGCATGAAGGGCAATCCTGGAGTAAATTTTTTATTACCCATCCTTAGATGCAAGTTGCATTTGAATATGGACAGGGATGAGCTTTGTTTTACTTGAATGGATAGTCTGTTCTGGATATATATCCATCTCTCCACAACATTCAGTTTAGATACCTGGACTGAGTATTTCTGATGCCATTTGACTTGTTGATTTTCAGTAGGTCCATCTGTATCAGGTCAGAGGATGCCTTGTATGCCAGACATGTCACCTCTAAGCACTCTGTAGGATACTGAGTATAGTGATAAATCTTTGAGGTGCTCCATGCAAGACCTATTGTTTAGGACTTGCATTGTTTTAGTAAGGTATCTCTGTGGGTATTCCAGTTTTTGCATGGGTCTGTACAGATACATGCCAAAGTGGGCATTATACAAAATGGCTGACCTAATGAGGGCTTTTTAAAGGAGGACAATAACATCTCTAGATCTAGTAAAAATCAATTTGTTTATAAGCTGTGCAATATAAAAATGCTTTCTTATGAATCTGGGCACATGTTGGTCAAAAGTTAGGTCACTGTGCACACAAGTTCCCAAATGCCAAAACAACTGGGTCATTTCTCAGGGGGCATTGTGAATTTGGCAGTTCCCTGGAGTAGATAACTTCCCAAAGGATATGATAATGCATTTCTTCGAGTTTCGTTTCAATTCATGATTCTGGCACCAGTTATTGTTTGGGACAAACCTTCCTGCATGATGGCTAAGTCATTTGGGGATTCAATAACTGCTCCTAGCTTGCAATCATCTCAAACATAGCCGGCCAAAGCCCTTTGGTATTTCCTTCTACTTTTGAGATGTATATGCCAAACAGAAAAAGTCACAGCACCGAACCCTGGGGGCCTCCACTGGTGACTGGTCTCTTCCCCTATTTTGATCTCCTGTGTCCTGTGAGCAAGCATACATGTATGCATTCTTTGATTCACCTTCTTGATTGTATTAACCTGATTGTATTAAATTATATTTATTGTATAATACAGCACCACTTGTTAGGATGTGTTTTAAATTTGTAGTTTGGAACAGTCTTCTAGTAAGCAATGAAACAAAATGTATGAACCAATAATGACAAAACTACCCATTTCAGAATATTTCAACCATAAAAGGGCACTCAACCTTCTGTCATTACAATCCACCAATATCAGTAAATATGCAAAATCTCTGCAGAAGTAAGTCATCTAAATAATTCCACATTAAAGGGATCTGTAATGAAGAGGTTGCTGCTAGCAAACAACTTTATATTTCATTGTTTCATCTACAAATAAAGTGCCTGTTGCCCTTGAAGAATAAATTTCCTATGCTACATTTAAAAAAATGATAAGCTAGTAATTGTGCCATGGGGAATGGATGGCAAACTGATAACAGAAACATAGTTACTAGGTAACTCCTCCAAAGGAGGGCATTCATAGAACTGCAGCATCCACTCACTTTAAAGTACAACACAATACAGTATCAGCAATCCATCTACATACTGTAGGAGTACAACCCACAGCCTTCTGCATCAAAAGCAAGTATATTACCTGTTGTGCTACAAACAATGCAAGCATCTTAGCATAAGTAGCACTAAACTTCTCTTCCCTGAAGTTCTCAGCTCCTTGTAAAATCCACTTGACACCCAACTAAATCTCTTAATTTGACAGCACAAGAAATCTGGAAAAAGCCAAAATTTATTTGGCGTAGGGGCAAAGACCCAAAACCAGGGACACATTTTAAATATTACTTGTATAATCTTAGAACGTTGCTAAAATAAAGTGTTTTGTCTTAACATGTGTTTCCTGAAAGATAGTCAGGCTGAAGCTTAAAGGACTATCATTATTTAGTGAATTCAGTTGTTATTGATTTGCAAGAAAACCACAACTTTTAAGAGGATGAGACCAAAAGTATGAGCCAAATATTCTATGAAAATCTGAACAGTTGAAGGCTATGGACTCAACTCCCTGAATCATAAGTGGTGGTATGGGTAGAGAATTTAGGCTCTTGTTTGAGCCTGAGGGGCATTTTACACACACACACACACACACACACACACACACACACACACACACACACACACACACACACACACACACACACACACACACACACACACACACACACACACACACACACACACACACACACACACACACACACACACACACACACGCACACATACAGGGGAGCAGCATAACTCCTGCAAATAAAAGAGCAAAACTTTCCTTACTGGCATGACTCTGGCAGCACCAACGGAACAGCGTCAGCATAACTCTTGTAACACAGAGCGATAAGAGAACAAGAACAGCTAGTTTAGTTAATTTAACTTCTGTGTGCGAATCTACATTGGCATGAAAACTCCACTTCATTAATTTTTTTCTGACAGGTCTTGCAGCTGTAAAAGTGGGAGGACTCCCCCTCCCCCTGTCTCTATGGTTCTGGCAGCCATGTATATAATACAACATTTTCAAAAGAAGGAGAAATGCATTTCAAATTTGAGAAAGTATACAGACAGCCATATTGTTTCTATTTAAACAAAGGCAATATGTCTTATGAGAGCTCTAGTGGTGAGAGAACTAGAGATAAGAAAAAGAAGACAAGGGTAGTCGAGGGCGAAGGAGTATAACAAAAAGGGGGAAGATGGCAAGGTACAGCACAGGCAGGAGGAGGAAATTGTGATGTGTTAAGGATAAAGGGAAGTGGCACACACATTTGCAGTGCAATCAGTTGAGTAAGTAAGACTTGAGCTGTAGTTTGAAGGACTTTAGCCAGCAGTCTGGTCTTACTGTAGGTAGTATGGGGTTTCAGGTTTCTGATACTTGATGGGAGTAGAGGGATCAGCCTGCAGAGTTATTAGGTTTGATATATGTAGGAGGTCTTTGTCAGATCAGCACAAGCTTCTGGGTGGGTTGTATGGTTTTACAAGGCTGGCTGGAGATGGACAGTTATTTGTTTTGTTTATTAGATTATGGATAATAGGGAGATGGGAGAATGTGAGCTGGTGAAGTAGTTCAAGCCACTGGAGGTGTATAAGGGCCAAACAGTGATGCAATCTATATAGGAGGCTGCAGCAAATTTTGCAACCCTGTTGTAGCACTGCTTGAGTTTGTTTATTTCAGTTAGTCGGATGTTTGTCAGTATGGGTCTGAGAAGTGGAGAGTAGGTAGTAGGGGATTGGTGGCAACATGTCATCTGGCAATGCTACATAGATAGGGTTTTGCCCTGTAGAGAGTCTTTATTGTTTGCTGTGTTTTTTTTACTGTATGATGTATGCTAAATGTGGAAATCAAAATTTAGGTTCTCATCTATGTAAACTCCTAGTATTTTGTTTTTTGTGGCAAGTTCTATTTTGGTAATGACTTGAAAAGCCTTTAAATAATCTCTAAGTCACCTGTTTAATTGTTAATCCGATCATTCCACATCATTTATTTATATAAATAATTTTATAAGTTCTATTTTGGTATTATTTGAAGAGACAATAGTAAAGGATGATTTCTTTATTGTGAAGTGTTTGGGAGTGAAGAAGTTAAGTTTTGTTTTGTTAGATTACATGAATATTTGGGAGGTAGTCAGCCAGTTTTCTGTAGAACTGAAAAGTCAGTTTTTATAAGAAATCAAGGTTGTTTGCTGAGAAGATGATGGCAGAATCATCTGCATACTGTACTAAATTAGCGCGTTACTGGCCCGGTCAAGCTCATTAACAAAGATGGCGAATAGGATAGGTCCTAGTATAGATCCTTGCAGGACCCCTTTTGCAACAGAGAGAAAGGATAAATGACAGTGAGTCATTTTACAGCCTAGAGTCTGTTAGAGAAGTAACTAGAAAACCAGGATAGCCAGTAATTGTCAAGGCCTAGACTGGGAGGATTTGTATTGATATAGGGTGTGAGACAGTGTTGAAAGCTTTGGTTAGCTTAAGAAAGAGAGCAGTGACAAGTTTACCATCCATTTCTTTTCTGTTAACAGTTCTAATGAAGTTAAGGACAGCAATGGAGCTTTTGTTGTGGGAGTAAAAATCCACACTGTGAAGGAGAGAGGAGTGCCTTTAGTGTGATATAGTGTAGAAGTTGGGACTGAATGCACTCCTTAAGAATTTTTGATAGAGGGGGAGGATGACGATGGGTCTATAACTGATGAGTTTGACAGAATGCTAGGCTTTGTGGCTGTGGAGGATATAAAACTTTTTTTCTGTAGTAAAGGAATAATTGATTCATTAATAGAGTAGTTTATTACAACTGAGAAAGGGTAAGCTATGGCCACTACTGCATTTTTAGATATATGGCAGGTAGATTGTCTGGTGCTAGGTAGGTGGGTTTCAGTTTAAGTAGTAGTTTTTGATTAGAGCAGTGGGGACTGACTGGAGATACACAGTATGGGGAGTTAGCATTTGTAATGGGCTCAAGACATTGTTCTGTGTAGAGCTCTTGAGTAAGGAAGATACTATTTTAAAGAGTTAAATTCATTAGCAATGCCAACTGCATTATTAAATTTGTGTGTAGATGATGGCTGCATTGAATTATCAGCATTTAGAAGCTGATTGGTGGAAAACGGGTTCTGATCATTTTTTATTTTGGAGGTTAGTCTAATATTTTTTTTTATCTAATTTATTATGGTATTTGGTACTGTTTCTTAGTTATATGAATTTTTGATAGTTTCACTGAGATTTGTTTGTAGTCCAAGTTTTCTAGGCAGCATCTCTAAGTTTCATGAAATGTTTTGAAGTTCTGCATAGCCAGGGGCAGGATTTGGCTTAATTCATTTTTTTTTGTAAGCAGAAACAGTTCATTTAGGATTTTTAGGAATATATTACTAAAATGACATACAGTGCCCTTGAGTGTTAGGTGCTTTAGGTTTTTCCACATATGCTGCTTTCGGTATGAGATGAATGTGGCTTTGCTGAAATTCAAAAGGTTAGAGGTCACAATAAAGTGGAGTTGTTTCTGGATTTTTTTCTACTTTCATATGGTCAGTATAGGGAAAAGGTTACATAAAGATTCTGAGAGGGTCACAGAGTTAGAGATTTTATCTGGCATAGTCATGAGTGAGAGTGGTGATCACTTGCATTAGTCCATATAGGTTCATGGTCTGCATTCGACTGTTAGTGGAGAGAGGGAGCTTTTCCATGATGTCACCTAATAATAGTTTTTCGTTGGGGATGTTGGATGCTACCCAGCACTAGAGATCTTTGCTGTGCTACAATTGTTAACAGGTGGGATATAAGCTCCTATTATGTAAAAGGATTTGTGCTGGTTTAGTTTTGAGAGCAGATATGAGGATTCACTTTTCTCAAATGGGGAAGGGGGTATTAGAGATGACAGAGTGAGATGCAGACTGCTTCTATAAAGTATTGCCACACCACCAACTCTCATGATTTTTATCTACCCCAAATATGTAATAATCTGGTGGGAGTATCTCATTGACGTTTGTTTCATTTTTAGTCATTTCTTTGTTACTACTACAATGTCAGGTGAATGCAAGACAAGTCATACATGGAATTCTGGTAGCTTGTTATAGATTTTTCTAATGTTAATATGGATGATAAGTAGAACAGAGGGGTTTGTGGAGTTTTGTACGGGAGAAATGTGATCAACAGAGGGAGAAGCCAATATGCAGTTGTGTGCAGAGCTCATTGTAAATGCAGCCATAGCAAACCTCCTGGCTGATAAATTCAGCTCAAACATTACCCCTCTCTCCACCAACCTACCCGCAAGAAATATCATCACATATAACTTCCCCTACAATCATTAGGGAACAGGTCCTTAATGCCCTATGACCAAGGACACTGCATCAATGGGCCCAGACAATATCCCAGAATGCCTTCAAATTAGCATGAAACATGACCTATCAAGGCCTCCGGAATTACTATTTAACTGTAACCTCTAAACAGGTTTCATGCTTCATGAATGAAGAAAGGCAACAGTCATCCCTATGCAAAAAGGTGGGCCATCTACAGGCCCTGGAAACTACAGACCCATAAGTCTCACTAGTCTTATATGTAAAGCCATGGAATGAATTATCATGGAGATGATCAAGAGAGATATAGTAAACCTCCAGACACTGGAGCCAACCCAGTTTGGTTTCATGAAGGACAGATCATGCCTACACAACCTGGTGGACTTCTTTAAGAAGGTCACCAAAGCAAAGGATGAGGGCAAAATCATTCACACTGCCTACCTTGACCTGACCAAGGCATTTGACACAATACCCCACTTGGGCATTGTTGACAAGCTCAAAAGGTTAGGTAAAAACCCCTATCTCACCCAGTGAATAGCTAACTGACTCACAGACAGGACCCAGAAAGTTAGAATTGGAGTGTCCACCTCTACAAAGAGGTCAGTCACAAGTGTGGTCCCTCAGGGATCAGTCTTTGGACCACTCCTTTTTGTCATTTACTTCACAGATGTCAAGGCCAATGTCAGTGGTCTCTGGCTGACTATATTTGCAGATGATTGCAAATTAGGAGCTGTCATTGAATCTCATACTGACACAAATGTTCTCCAGGAGGGGCTGACACAGACAAACAACTGGTGTCAGAACCATGGACTAAAACTAAATGCATAATAGTATCCTTTGGGAAGTTATCCATCCCTGGTAACTGTCATATTGACAACACATCCCTTAGTGATGACCCAGTAGTCAGGGACTTAGCGACACATACAGATAGTACTGTAGCCTTTGACCATCATATGTCTGCACTGGTGAGGAAATCATTTGATGTTTCGCAACTTTTAATCAAAGGTATGGCATCTAAGTCTAAGGGAGTCATTGCTCAACTGTATTTGGCATTCATCAGACCTATCAATTTGTGCAATGCCCCCTTTAGTATGTACCTATCCAGGCATATACAACAACTGGAATGTCCACAGAGGTTCATCACTAAAGGAATACAGGGCATAAGTTAATGCAAAGCACCTCAATGCCCTATCCCTGTATTCAGTCCCCTACAGGCTTTTGAGGAAGATCTATGCCTGGCACACAGGACATTGTCAGACTCCACTCTGATGGATATCCTGCATATCCATAAACAAAGAGCACAAGAATTACCTGTTATAAACACTTAATCCTTGCCTGTGATATAAATAAGACCTGCTGGAGAGATAGATATGTATCCCAGAGACTACAACGTCTATGGAACAGGCTCTCTGTACATGTGAAGCAGACTTTCTCCCTAACCCAATTCATGCGCAACTTGGACAATTGGATGGGAAACTGGAAATTCATCCCTGGTTTGGCACCTATGTCTCTAATGGACACAGGTAACCTGTAAATGGTTCATCTATAAGGCCCATGCTTACACTTAACAAGGGTATCAGAACTTGTCAAAGATTTGGGATGCATGGATAGGCTTAAAAAGGCCCTTGTAGCCATTAGCCTAATAAACACCTATGAATCTATCTGTGAGGGTACAGGTTGGGTTAGGGCGTTGTTACCACAGTGTTTTACATTTTGAGAGATGTAGTTATAGGCTGTCTACCTTTTTAATTTTGTTTTTGGTTTCAGGCTGTGTTTATTAATTATGGGATAGTGAAGGTTTATATTATACTTAAGGAAGACTACAGTAGGACTGATGTCTGCTGAGAACAGATGGGAGTGTACTGGTTTTGTTATTGAGGTATAGGATGAGGGGATTGAAAGATGTCATAGAGCACATAAGTGAGAGGAAGTTTGATGGGTGAGGATTAGCAGGAAGGTGAGGTTTGGTACTAGTGAATGTATAATGATTGGACAGAAAATGTGTGTGTTGGGTGTGAACTTAAGTAAGTCTGTGTTAGTGTTAGGAGAATGTTGTGGTAGTGCAGGCTTGAAAACTATGTAGGAGCCTCTAATGTGTTTGTTGTGTGAATTTAGAGTGGAGTGGACCCTGTATGGTTGAGATGGAAAATATAGTAAGGAGTTAGCAGATGGCATATAGAGGTCTGAGGATGTGCACTGACTTGAGCTTGTGCGTCCTGTGTTTGGTGCAAAATTGAATAGAATATCTGAGCTAAGGGAAGGTGCTTGAATGTGTTGTGTGACCTTTAGAGGCTGGACAGATAATAAGATGTGAATTTGTGGTAGAGGAAGGATAAGTCTGAGGATCTGGGGGTTGGCTGAGGAACTGGAGATTGGAGAGTAGCAAAGTAGGCCATACTCCCAAGCTTGTGTGAGTCAATCAGCTTGCAATTTGCTCAGTAGACCTGCAGGGTTTGCCCTTGCCTGTGAAGGATTAACAGATAAGAGTAATACACTTTATATATTTATTTATTATGTTAGCTTGTCAGCTAATGTGAAATTTACAATCATTCAACTGCTTAGGAATCATTGTAATGATCAACCATTTATTTTTATAAAAGGTCATATAACTGAATAAAACAATATGTTATGAAGAGAGTAAATTTGAAACAAATCAAATACAGTCAACAACCATTTATAAGTGTCAACACTGTCAGGTATCTTTACAAAGATTCGTTCTTAATATACCCTCTATCAAAGAGAAAATGTGCTTTGACTGTTATATGGACTGCAATTTCAAGAATACTGCATATACAGCAATGTCTAAATTATATCCTGCACTTTATGTTTGGAAATCAATTATAAAATTGAAAGAGAAAATAAGTGATTACAAGAAATGAGGAGAAAAGCCTGTATGAGTACACTGGACAAACATATATCTGAAAAAAATGAAGAATATATTTTTGAACTTGGTGTACTACAGGTAGTGCAGGAAAATATAAGAGGTGGTAACCTAGTAACATAAACAGAAGACATGGATACAGTAGATTAATGTCTTAAGATCTGATAGAGAACCTGGCTTTTATTGTATGAATAATATAAACTTGCTATTTTGTGTCTGCACTTATGCTGCCTAAATGTGCATCCTACCACCATTCTCAGGCACTTCATTTCTGTCACCTATAGTTTTTCTCATCTAATAGACCAGTTGGCATAATGTTTTCTGCATTTCAGGATACTGTTTCTGCATTTTAATGTCTGCTTTGTGTAAATCTGCATTTTATTGTTTTGCCCGATGTTGGATTATGTAGTGGTTGACCCAGGTGAGAGACTGACTCATTTCTGCAGTCCTGAGTAGTTTAGAGCACTCAGGCTTCATATTTCACTTGGTTTGTTTGTTTTCAGGCTTCATATTTCACTTGGTTTGTTTGTTTTCTGGTTTACTATTTACTGTGCAGGGCTGCTCTGACCACAGCACTGTGGCAGTTGTGTTTACATAATGTATAGAGCGTGTAAGTAAATCATCTTCTTGTGTACTATTGAAAAGTGCATCATCCTGTCTCCCATGAGAGAGTTATTCACTTCTGATCCACCTGAATACCTGCTGCTTTACCCCATGGAGCCACATTGAGATGATTTGACCTGAGCTGACTTGAGTAGATTTCTGAGATCCTTCTCTGTGCTGAACAGTCAAGTGTTTTTTCAGTCTGGCAAAACTTCTCCCCTGTATTATTTCCTCTGCCCCTCTTTCATCCTCACTAGCCATCATATTTCATGCAGCAGCACTGGTCATGATGATGAGACAGCGGACTGATCCTCTTTATTTTGTAAGCCCTACAGCACATGCTATCTTAAGACAGTGTAAGAACTTCCTCCTGCCCACTGAGAATGAACTTCTACTTAACCCAAAGGACTCTATCTGTGAAAAGTGTCAATAATTTACTAAACTGGAGGCATCCCTCTCTCAGTCTGTGGCATGCAGTGAGTTTAACACTGTGTCTCTCACACCCATGTTATGCAATATCCACGTACTGTAAACACAAAACTGTCTTATGCTAATTCAGTTGCAAAATTTATATCCAAGCCTTCTATGCCTCTTATATCTAGGCATCAGCTTTAAATGTTCAAATCTACCTCTTGCATGTTACCTAGCATCAACAAGTCTAAACTAAAAACAGTGCATTCAGATACTATTCTAAAACACACAGCAGGGTTACAAAACCAGCAAAGCAATTGGGCCAAGCTAGTATATCTGACAACATCATGGCCATAGGTGACTCCCTAGTTAGATACACAGATGTTCCACACACTAGGCTGTGCAAAGATAGAGCGACAGTTAGCTGGACAGGAACTGCAGTGTCAATATTGGCCTTAATTCCTATCATTCCAGGTACACAAATGACCTGATGATTGCACACATGGGAGTGAATGCCTTGAAAAGCACCTCCGTGGCTCCCATGAAGAGAGGAGTGAAGAAACAATCAAGAATATACATCCATATTGGGTATAAAGCTGTTATTAGGCTGTACCCTACCATTGTCAAGACTGATGTCTCAATACAAACAAAAGATAATTTAGTTAAATTATTGGCTCAGCTACTGGCATCATTTTAAGTGTCTCCAATATATATCAGCCTGTGAGCTGATGATTGATAACCCCTGCTGCTTTGCTAGGGATGGCCTGCTTCTCTCTACTCATGACTTCTGGATATTGACCAAAGTTTTTTCCTTCTCGTTGTCAGTCTGGTGGCATAGAAGGATAAATCTCTGAGTATAGCCCAGCTGATCCCGATTTGATGAGTAGCTCAGGTGACTGTCACAGGTAAGCCGAACCCCCAGAATGCCCCTGAGATCGATGATCAGACCTCTTGCAATATCAGAGTAAGTCCATATGGGGTGGCGTGGTTAGGAAGATGCCTGGTTGCCCAGCTTTGACGTAGAGCACTGGGTGCCAAGCAGGTACAAATAGATCTGAGGGGGACCAAAAAAAATTAAAAAAAAAGATTTTTCTTCCCCAAAATGTTTGCTTTAGGTAAGGTCTGTCTCCTCAAATTACTTCATAGTCAGACAAAATCAAAGCAGTATTAAACTGTCAGTTCTAAGTGCTAGAAACATTAACAAAGTGTTGCACTCTTTAGAGGCATTCCTAAACCAGAAAATATAGATGCATGTTTAGTAGCTGAAACATGGTTTCATCACAGAGAAAACACCCCTATGATGCAGAGTTAATGCGTACCATTTTTTCAGACTCAACACTGAAGTGGTAAATGTAGCTGGATTAAGTGTATCCATGCTCCTAAGAAACAATTTCACCTTCATAATGCAAGTCAATGACCTTGAACTTCTCCAGATCCTTATCATGATAAACAAAACCCAGTACCACATCACTGCCAACTACCATAGGGTCTATGGTCAAAACTAACAGCAAGTCATATTTAAAAAAAAATGACATCTCTGATTACAGACCCTAGCAATACCTTTTTGTGTGACTTCAACTAATCTTACACTAATTGGAGAAAATCTGACTTCAATGCTGTAGCACTTAAATAAACTGCAAAGTGCAAATTACCTCCTAACCATTCCATCTTTATTGACTACTCTAAGGCAAATCTATTTGAATTATCTGGTGAAATAATGATATTCAAACACTCTCCTCACCCTGAAGATCCCACATCGCATGCCGTCTTTTTCACTGATAAGTTGTATTCCTAAATACAGGCTTACACTGAGGCCTTGGTCCCTATAAAGCATTAATACAGTGACATACTTAAAACAAACCCATTTGGTGGAAACTCAGTATTATTTACTTATTTGTTTGTCCTTTGCTGCCCAGGTTAGTTCCACTAGTCTAGTGGCCTCCTTTCAGGAAAGACCTGAGGTAGTATTACTACTACTACTACTATAGGGGAAATTCGACAAGGGCATTGCGAACTTCCCTTAATCCTTTCAGTAGGTGCCATGGGATCTTTTAAATCCACCTGAGCTATCACCAACAAAAGCAGATAGAACCTTGGGTTAATATTTTATCTGAAAGATGACACATTATGGAGTGCACCACCCCCTAATGCTACACTGTAGTGTCAGTAATCCAGTCATCTGGTGTGGAAAACAAACCCATTTCCTCCTACTCTTTCAGTACCAAAGGCAAGTGTGTGACATATGCACCACTGACACTGTTTAAAGAAACTATATAATAAGAGATAAAGACTAATTGTTCATATAGGCAAAATTAACACACCACAAGCTTGAGAAGAACTGAAAAATATCAACAGAGAAATTAGAAACAGACTTACCCTTTCCAAAGCAAACACATATTGAAAATTACCACTTACACTAAGGGTAACCACAAAGTGCTCTTCGGCTTTTTCAGGACCCTCAGAAGTAATACCCAGCAATTCTCTGGGTTAATACAAAATAACACAGCAAACTCATCCCCTGAGTACATAGCCAACATATTAGAAGAGAAATTCAGCTTCACGTTTTTCCCCAGTTAGAGACTAATTATTTGAAGAATGTTTGTATGCCTGTGCCTCGGCCAGTCATCTCTGAGCAAGTCCTAAGTAGCTTCATGTGACAGGTAATGTGTCACCCTATCTTCATGTCAGAACCTAACATTGTATGGCTGATTTGTTATTAAGTCTATTCAGCCTCAGTCTCTCCACTGGATTTGTGCCACATGTATGGAGAACTGTTGTAGTTATCCCACTCAACAAATGGGGACCACTACTGAACCTGGAGACTATAGACACATAAGCATATCTGGCCTTATCTGTGAGGCAATGCAGTGCATCATTATGGAACTCATTAACAAAGACAAAGGCAGTCCTCATACCTGGGGTCCAAGCCAATTTGAATTTATTAAAGGCAAATTCTACTTCCCTAACATAGCAGACTGTTTTGAGCAAGTCAATAAAGCACTGGAGTCAGGCAAAGCCTTTGACACTGTTCCACTTTCTGGTATCACTGATAACCTAAACAAACTAAATGTCAACTCCTATGTTATCCCCTGGACATCAAACAAGTTCACCAACAGAACCCAGTCTATTAGTTTTGAGAGTGCATCCCAGGGATCTGTACTAGGACCACACCTCTTTGACATCTACTACTCTGGCATCAAGGCCAATAGCCTGTGGCTGACAAAAAGTGTCAATGACTGCAAATTGAGAGATGGCATAAACACCCCAAGTAGCTGGATTCTCTAGGAGGGTCTAACATGCACTACCAAGTTGTGGTTAGACCCAGCCTCAAACTAAATGCCAAGAAATTCAGCACTGTATGTTTTAGCAAACACAGAACCCATTCTGCTGTCACATAGTTAACACAACCTCAGAAACAGACTTGGCCATTATAGACATAGGTACTTTCATTGACAATAAACTATTCTTTGACCACCAAGTTACCACTATTGCTAGGAAATCCTATTATATTGCCAGACCAACCACCAGGGATGTATCTCCTAGATTCAAGAAAGTCATTGTCCCCCTGTACCCATCCCTTATCATGCTAGTTATATAACATAAAGTATTCCTGGTATGGACATATCTAACCATGTGACTCAGTACGAATGTCTGCAGTATTTCCTTACTAGGACAGTCAAGGGCATGTCCACCTTGATCTACCCTGACAGCCTTATGGAGCTCTCACTCATTTCCATGTCCTGTTGACTTTTTGAGATGTGTCCTCTGCTTAGACTACAAAGTCTCAAAGGATCTGGTCCTGTGCAACCTACTTCACATCCATTAAATAAATAAAATCCTAAGCATTGGCTCAAGAGATCAGAACCTCCACCACAATATAAATAGGACCTGCTGGTGGGATAGATATCTTTCCCAGAGGATATGTCTTTTGAGGAATAGACTTCCCCAGGATGTAATGTACTGTATTCCGTGACTCTTTTTTATGTTCAGCCTTGATGACTGGATTGCCAGTTGTAAGTATACCCTTGGTCTACCCCCTTAAACCCACATGGAAAGGTGATACAACTGGGTGCAAAGTAATTCACCCTGTTGGGGATCTAGCACTAATTTCACGTCTTGGTAAATTCAATGTGAGATCATGCGGTTAGGCTATATTTGGTGCACCACATCTACAGCCTAGTAATAACCTATGAACCTTCAGAAGTGGTCTTGAAGTTAAGGCCAATTGAAAACTAAAACTTATTTTAAACTATTCATTAATTTGAGATTCAGTACTATTGATAGCTTTAAGCAATGCATCTACGTTAACTGTTTCGACATCATGTGACATGAGCTCACCGATAATGTAAAAGATTTGGGAGACCTATGCCTATAAAATGAATAAATTAGTTTATTTTCTGTTTTAATACCTGAAGAAGCACTCTATGTGAAAGCTTGACTTTTTTAATAAAGTGACCATTCTTGTCTCTGAGCTTTTTTTCCGAACATTTATATTATTGTATTTTTCAACATTTAATATGCAAAAAGATACAAGATGACATATCTTCATGAACAGACTGCCCCTGAACTATCAATTAAAAAGATAGTGCCTTTTAGCTATTAGTCTTGGCATGACAAAGTTCTATTGCCTAAAGAAAATGGTTCATTTATACAATTAAATTAGATGTTTGGCATAATACAGGCATACATGTGGAGTAAGTGGTATGTGGCAGGATTCATTTACACATACTATATATAACTATTTGCATATAGTGCTACAATTATTGAAGTTAGTACTTGTCCCTGAGCTTATTGTGATTTTTTTTTTTTATAAACAGTAGCAAGGCAATAGGGATTAGTAAGCCCAACAAGTTTCCCTGAAAGCAGCAATTAAACAATGTTCTAAGAGCCCAGACAATATCCATCTCTTCCAAAACTCAAGTTGCACCAGCCAGCCTGCTATGTAATTACACCCCGAAACACAAAAAGTGGACTGATGAAGTAAGCAGAAAACACAAAAGGGCAGAGGCCAGCATGAAGAGCTATGTTACTGCCAGAGGAACGTCTAGGATCTCGGCATTTTTTAAACAGAGGGAAAACTTGATGAACATTATGTCAACTGAGTTTACCCTTAATAATTAGGACTGCTTCTATTAGTGAGATGTGAGAAACAACAGAAGCATAACTCTATTTATATCAGATGACTACCATTTAGCAGAAATAAAACTATCAATGATTTCTGCTGGGAAATAGAGAACGCTCTAGTAATGGCAATGTTCATTTTTGAAACCATTGTATGGCACTGAGGTAAAGGAAGAAAACAATAATTATTATGAATAAATTCCTGACGTTGTACAGGAAGTGTCATTGCACTGATAGATTAAATGTCACTCAGAATGTCCTAAAGGGCTGCAAACAGGCCATCTTTTATAAATGACTATATATGCACATCAGCCAGCTAATGTGGTAAGACAAATATTTTCTTTCACTGAGCATATTAAGGTAGTACACGCACTTTTCTTTTTAATGTTTGTGTAATCAGATTAAGGCTTCTTGCAAAATGTTACAGATAAAGGGACATTTTCTGTGTTTAATATATTTTAGATTGATTTCAGTTTAGCACAATATACAGCTGATATAAAAATATAGCTGATAAGTCAGTAAGTAAGTACACTAGCTTAGTAACCTTTTACAAACTGTTATGGATCTGAAAGCTGTATGACATATACCTTTATTGTTATATCATAAATGTGAATGCTTATTAATACAAATCAGAGGCAGAATATGAACATATATCTCAAACAAGAACATTGGTGTAATGTTAAACATTACTGTCCTATGTGCCTTGCTACTGACCATTGACTTCTTTACAAATATCTGGAGTAAACATGAGGATTAAAGTTAAAGAAATAGCTTGGAAAGTCATCCAGCGGCCTTAGTTTGCAAATGGCACTTTGCTGGTAGGTGATGCAATGCCTCAGCACATTTTTGAAGTTAATGTTTTGGACAAAACTTGCAATGGTTTTTAGAGATTTTCTTTTACATAAAAATGCAACAGCAACTTCTTAGTGTTACGGACAAGCACAGTACAGCACTTGGTCAAAATTATATAATGAATTAAAATCCAGGAAGTAGTGTTCATGAATTATACATGAAAAACGTAGATGGCTATCATACATTGGATGCTTCATGATTCTTATATTCTGTATTTGAAGCTTAAATCATCATCATCATCATTAAATCATCATCAATGCCCCTTTTCCCATTTTTCTACACGGGATAAGAGTATCATTTTAACTGTCGCCATCTCTCTCAGTTCAGTGCCATACTCCTGCCTTCTTCCACAGACATGCCTCACTGTTGCAGATCTTCTATTACACAATCTATCTGCCTCTTTGTCAGATGCCCTTGTTTCCTCTTACCTTCTTCCTGTCTGTTACAAATATTTTGTATTCTGATTGTCTTCTGCTCTTCTGCAGATGTGCCCAAACTATCATAATCTGTTCTCTTTGATCTTTTCTGTAATTAGAGCTACTTTGGCTTCTGCTCTTATGTCCTCATTTCTTCATGTGTTCCATATTATACTTCATTTCCATCACTTGTAAGTTTTTTCATCTGAGAAATCAGTTGGCATAATGGTTAATTCTTCATCTGCAATGTACAAGGTACAAGGTTCAATCTTGACCTCTGACCAATGTCTGTTTGGAGTTTGCATGTTCTTCCTGTTTCTCTGTCGGGTTCTTCCTACCTCTGGAAAGCATGCTGAGTGTTTCCGTCTCAAAGTAACCAATGATTGGAGCTGGGAGTAGCAGCACAGACTCTACATGGTGCCCTATAGTGGGAAGAGATGTATAGACCAACCACTTTGGGCATCAATTGTGGTGTGCAGTATACCCAAGATAGGAAAACATGGATCACAGACTGCAAGCTATGGCAGGCCTAGCCACTCGGAAGTATAAAATATGGGTCTCTGTGATTCGGTCATATTGAATAATGACACCAAATGGGCATGGGTAATTACCGGTGATAAGTGGATTGAGGAAACAGCCTACTCTGACCAATGACAGGGACCCATACTAACAGCAGGAGGGATGTATGTTCCCCTATTGGCCAGTGTGTGTCTTCCATAAAGCCCAGCAGCCCTGGGTCAATAAGCTACTGGCCTGCCAGTGTCCAGCGGCCCAGCTTGGGTTATCTAAGTTAGCTCTGTTAAGTGGAAGCTGGATGTAAAACCAATCAACCTGTCAAACATGAACTAAGAATTGCTACACTTAATGTAGCTTCACTGACAAGACAGAGCTTGGAAGTGGATGGCATGACATTAGGGAGGAGGCTGGACATCTTATGTATCCGAGAGATAAGAAGGAAGGGCAATGGAGCAAAGACACATGGCTTGGGATCCAGAATTTACTACTCAGCAGGAGGACAGGCCAGAAATCATGTGGGAATTTTGGTGAGAGAGATGCTTCAAAATGCAGTGAGGGATATCATCAGAACTAGTGACAGTCTCACGGCAATCAGACTCCAGTGTAGTGATAAAGCAGTATTCATAATCTCAGCCTATGCCCGAAATGAAGGTTGTGATAGTGAGGAAAAGAGTGCATTCATACAGCAGCTGCAGGACCCACTAGATAAAGCAAGACAACAGAAATTAGTGTAGATAATGGGTGATTTGAATGCACATATCAGGACAGATTGAACAGGATATGATGACTGCCTGGGGCCACATAGGTGTTTCAACATAAATAAAAAAAGGAGAGGCTGTTCTAGACTTCTCTCTGGCATATGGATTGATAGTAGCCAAGTTAGCCAACACATGATTCAGAAAGAGAGACAGTCACAAGATCACATGCAAGAGTGGCCAATGTGTAACTCAGGTGGACTTCTTCCTAGTAAAGAAAGGGCGCAGGGGTAGAATCAGTGACTGCAAAGTCATCCCCAGTGAAACAGTCAGCAGTATAAACCATTGGTTACCACAATCAGCTGAAAGCAATGGTCAGAGAAAGCACTAAGGTCAAGAGAGACCAGGCTGAAGACCTGGAAGTTGGTGGAACAGAAAATACAACAGTTCAATCCAGAAACTAAGAACAGTCACACTGGTGGGAAAAGACTTCAGATTTGAGTGCTGCTCAAAACATAAATTTATTACTTAAAAAAACTCATAAAACAACGACAATAGAGGCTAAGTGGTTTTGTCCTCTGGTAACTGGACTTCATCAGAGCAATTACCCATAAGTCAAGAAGCCTTTTTATACACCATGCTAAATTAATTAATTACATAATATTTTAGTTAATAAAATTTCCTCAAAATGCCAGCATAAACAGCTACTACATTGTAAAACCTATTAGTAAAAGCATGAAATAATTACAAAACAATAATTTACAAACATATGCAGTACACTTAAAGGATTACTGCAGCTAAAATTAAAAAATAAATTCTGTATTTTGTGAATACTCTTAGCTAAACATTTGCATACCCTGTGTAACACATATCAGATGCGTACCCTATGGCACCAAAGCATAATTACTCAAAATAATATCCAGCTTTGAATTTTAGTATGCTGTATATTGAAACATTTTCTTTTAAATCTGGTGGCTGGGTGGCATTGGTCCTAAGTTGCCATTTAAGTTCTAAAAATTCTAAGATGTCATCACTTGGTCCCCCCGCTCACCTAGGTTAACCTGCTCAATAATGCAAAACTTCAACTGGTGCATGAGGTTGGATTTAATGTGCTTATATAGGGTGTTGGTTTCATCTTTCTTCTTGATGTCATATATATGTTGA
The DNA here is from genome assembly GCF_019279795.1 of Protopterus annectens. Lineage (NCBI taxonomy): Eukaryota > Metazoa > Chordata > Ceratodontiformes > Protopteridae > Protopterus > Protopterus annectens. The sequence goes on from NC_056742.1 coordinate 197,794,928, forward strand.
TATACCCTTTCCCTGCATTTGCATTTAGTTTTCCCTATGTAAAATGCTGTGCAAAGTGTGCATAACCCTAAATAAACAATGCCCTTGGTGTAACATGTAAACTTGCCACTAGGTTTTATGTACCCAAAGCCATGTATATTAAAGGAAGCACCTTCCATAACATACTTGCTTTGATTACAGCTTCTGCACTTGACCATTCTCCCCTTATTTTCATGTGTTCACATTCTGTCAAGTATCAGGTTAAAACTAGGAGCTTTTTTATATATCACTACTAGTCTTTTTCCCACTGCACTAAGGTTGTCTGGCTTGGCTTCAAAAATAGTCGAATTTCATTCTAAAATCCCCCTTAAGTCATCCAATTCATTAGTGTAAGTCAACACCATTCCATTGTTGAATTGTTTACCACTTGTTCCCTCTGCTTTGTCACCCATTCTATCACTAGGGGTGGTGAGTGTAGTATTAGACATTCCAAATAGTGCAATAAAGTGCCCAGAGGACCTCTTTCTACAAACTTTATCAAAGATTTTTTTTCAAAAACAATTCAGGGTATCCCCTCCATACAAACATACCTTTAAGTGTTTCTAATTCCCCGTGGAAGTCATCCTTTCCTGACACCATTTTTGCTAGTCTCACACATTGCCCCTTTACAATCAAATTTTTTTGATGTAGTGGATGCATACTCTTGAAGTGTAACAGAGCGTTGGAATAAGTAGGTTTCCTGTATGTAGTTGAATCAAATCCTCTCTTTACATAATTTTTGGTAAGTGTTATATCCAAAAAATGTACAGTGTCCCCCTGAATATCCATGGTGAATTTCAAGAAATCTGTAGTAGTATGCAAGTAGTCAAAAAACTTGTCCAACTTATCTACAGTGACAATCCAGAAAAGTACCATGTCATCTAAAAATGTCCATAGAATATCCAACAGTCCTTAAATTCTGAGTTAAGTACATAGTTCTATTCCTTATATGAAAGGACTGTCTTTGTAAACATGGGGTCACAAGCTGCCTCCATTGCTCCTGTCTTCTGCCGAAAGTACTGGCCCTGAAACGTTAAAAAAGTTGTTTTCTAAGACTACTTCAATGAGTTCCCAGAGTGTTTCCAGTTTTCTGTGGCCCAGTGTAGTGTTGTGCCTTAGGTAGTCATAAAACCAGTCTGTACCTGTTCTATGTGGAATCACACAGAAGAGATCCTGCACGTCGATAGTAACAAATAAAATCTCTTCCCTAAACAAGTCATTGGTTATTCTGCTAAGGAAATCCCATGAGTCTCTTAACAGGACAGTGTTTGATTTTAACACAGTTTTTTTTATAAAAATCAATGTATTTTGCAATACACAAAGATTTTTATGCCTTAGCATCAACTATAGGATGCAATGGAGGATCTACAACATATCTATGAACCTTTGGGATCCCGAATATTGTGGGGATCTTTGGGTTACATATGTTAAGGAAATTATGTTCTTCCATGGATATTTGACTATTCATAAGCATGTCCTCAAGAGTAAGATCTATTTTGCGATAGGCTATATTTATGTCATTAATGAGGGCTTCCTCGCAGATGTCCCAGTACAACATGCTAAACATTTTGTTTACATAATCATTCGTGTCCATTACCACCACCTCTCCCCCCTTGTCTGTTTCCATAACGCTCACACTTTTGTTGTTCATTATATCTAGTAAAATTGTTGCTTCCATGTCACTCAAATTGTGGTGACCTCTTGCATGCTTAGTTGTTTTTAGCTAATTTATAAAGTTAAATTCACACAACATTTCAAAGAGAAAAACTGTAGGATGAAAGGGGGGCGTTAAAAGTACTAGGTCTCTTAATGAGGTTGGCAGAAAAGGAATTAAGTTCAACTTGTCTGTTGTCATTGAAGTACAACCTAAAGTTAATTTTTCTAGTGTATAACTTTAGCTGAATCAGGGCTTCTTCAATTTTTATACTTATGGTGGGTACAAATGTAAATCCTTTTTCAAATTAATTTGCCCAATTAACACCAATGTTTAACACACTATAGTTGTACACCTTAAAATCTGCTTGTGCATTGTGTATAATAGTATACTTATTTAGTTCTAGTTCCTGTAATTGCGGTTGCCTCTCCCCCTCTATACTGTTCCACATCTCTGTCCCCTTATCCCCTTCCTCCTGTTGTAAGAGGCATTGGGCTCCCAATAACTCGAGGTGTCTGATGGTGTTGTGCCCATTCCTCTCTCTTTATAAGCCTCCGTGAACATCTCAGTTGGGGGGGGGGTCCCTAAAGGGGATTCAGGTTGATTTTGGTGTACTTTAGGCTCAGCAACTTCTAGCATGTTTGCCCCCCCCCCCCATTAACATGGTCTACATGGGAAGCTGGTATTTCATTTCCATTACTTGGGGGAAGGGTGGATAGGCTACACCTTAATCATACTCAGCTCTATCTCTTTCAAGTTTTTTAATTTTCATGTTTTTCATCAATAAAATGTCACTTTCAATACTTTTAATCATATTATTGTATTCCTCTGTCTTACTTTTAAATAATAAATCATTGTGCATACTTTCATTTAGTCCATTAATAACAATGTTAAGTTCACACATTTGTCTGTCATAGTCCTTAACAAGTAGTTCAAGTAACTCACATCCATGTCTGTTGAACAATTTCAACAGTTCCTGGTTTTGAAGTCAACACGGACCACATTAGTGCAATGGGAAAAAGACCAGTAGTGATATACAAAAAAACTCCTAGTTTTAAACTGATAGTCAAGTGCAGAAGCTGTAATCAATGCAAGCATGTTATGGAAGGTTCTTCCTTTAATTTACATGGCTTTGGGTACATAAAACTTAGTGGCAGGTTTACATGTTCCACCAGCATCTTACATAGGGAAAACTAAATGTAAATGCATGCAAAGGATATATCAACATATATATATATGACATCAAGAAGAAAGATGAAAACAACACCCTATAAAGGCACATTAAGTCCAACCTCATGCACCAGTTGAAGTTTTGCATTATTGAGCAGGTTAACCTAGGTGAGCGAGGTGGACCAACTGATGACTTCTTAGAAAGTTTAGAACTTAAATGGCAACTTAGGACCAATGCCACCCAGCCACCAGGTTTAAATTAAAATATTTCAATTTCCAGCATACTAAAACTCAAAAATGGATATTATTTTGGGCAATTACACTTTGGTGCCATAGAGTACACATTTCATATGTGTTACACAGGTTTATGCAAATGTTTAGCTAAGAGTATTCACAAAATGCAGAAAAAATGTTTTTAATTTTAGCTGCAGTAATCCTTTAAGTGCACTGCATATGGTTGTAAATTATTGCTTTGTAATTATTTCATGTTTTTACTAGTAGGCTTTACAATGTTGTAGCTGTTTATGCTGGCATCCTGAGGAAGTTTTATTAACTAGAATATTATGTAATTAATTTAGCATGATGTATAAAAAGGCATCTTGACTTATGGGTAATTGTTCTGATGAAGTCCCGTTACCAGAGGATGAAAGTGCTTAACCTCTATTGTTGTTTTATGAGTTTTTTAAGTAATAAATTTATGTTTTGAGCAGCACTAAACTCTGAAGTCTTTTTCCACCAGTGTACAGTTCAAGGAATTACTCAGGTCTGTAGCACCCGAAGAGGAGGAGGAAGTAGATGGAGTTGAAGAAGAATGGCAACGTCTCAAAACAGCATGTGGGAGGACTATAGAACAGATATGTGGCCGAGCCAGGTATGGAAATAAGGTAGATAAGAAAAGCAGGTGGTATAATGCAGAGGTCCAAGTAATCATCAAAAGAAAGAAAGAGTGCAGGAAAAAGTGGAAATAGAAAAGATGGACCAGGCTAGGAAGGAATACTGGATGGCTAATAAAGAAGTTAAGAAAGGAGTTAACAATAGCAAAATAAATAAATAAATAAATAAATAAAGGAGAATCAGAGGCACTCTGGAAAGTGAATCAGTAGGTAGCACAAATAAACTATATTAGGTTGCAAAACAATGAAGGATAAAGACAGAAATTAAAATGCTATTTAAAAATGAAGGTTTTGAAAAATTCAGTTACTCAACTGAGATGATATTGCCAAATTGATCATATATATTTTTATGGATTTATGAGTTGCTCACCTAATCAACTCAGCCTGTCTGAATCTGTCTTGTGTTTTGCAAATTAATTACTTATTTATGAAAAGTCTTGCCATCTGAAGGATTACCCCAGCAAGTATAGCACTGAGTTGTCTGTATTTTGTAAGTCTGCATGGGTTTGCTTGTTAACTTCAGTACTATGAATTACACCTTCAAGCATTCCTCTCAGACTGGATGTTAAGCTTGCATGCATCCAGCTTAGAAGAAGAAGAAAAAAATGTGTTTGGAACATGCCTAAAAGTAGGACATATGACTTATTTTTTATTATTTCTTACTTTTATACTATAAATGGGTTTAACATAGCAAGACAGTTTTAAAATAAGCAACGGATTTAACATGAAAAAAAAAAAAAAAGCAGTAAGATCTCTTTTCTTTCACCCACAACCACTCTGATGTGATGTAGCGGCGCGGTACATCAACATTTTACACATGCCGCAGATCTCTGCGGAAGGGGGGGTAAACAGGCATTATACTATGCATTATATAAAGAAAGTAATAGTTTCTTTTCTTATTATTTCTTTTTCTTCCCATTGTATAAAGTGAATTCACCCATTCTGAATTTAACTTTCAAGTTTATTTACGGTGAAGGATAAGACCTTGCCAGGTAATGCAGTCATTCAGGCATATATCAAGGATTTTTCTTACTTTGTCCCTAATACTCTGCTGCATATCTGCAGACACACAAAGGAGAGATATGTAATGGGCATTGTCAGGTCATGTTAGCTTCTTGGAAGCAAGTGCCTCCTTGTGCTTCCTGATCACAGCTGGCAAGACTGAACCCTGAGCATGAGTATCCATTGCTTCTTCATTAAGGTGAGAAAATATTGTCCTATCTCTAACACCTCCATTGTCAGGCCTACTAATCAATCCCAAGATGCTATTGCCACAGCCCTGTTTTATGTTGCTATGCCACAGTACTAGCTTGGTTTCAATCTAGGCCAATGTTAACAGCACTCCATCCAAGCAATGGGTTGACACTTTATAACAAGATGTTTGCAAACACGGAATTTTCAAATATAAAAAAGAAAGTAAGAATTAAACATCTCTTTCCCTTGATCTTTGGTTGCAGTATAAAAGGAGCATCACATCACCTATCCGTGAATAATATTCTTTGCCAAAGTGATGTTCATCACATTGATCACTGCTGCAGTATCTTTAGCTACATGGTTTCTATCCTGAAAAGGATATAACAGCCAGACAGATTCCAAAGCTTTAGTGCATCTTCATTGCACCCAAATTGTTAGGCAGCTCAATATGAGCTTACAGAAGGACAAGTTTGGATGCAAAACCCTTCAGTGCTTTACTGCTGTCAAAGAGTACACTCCTCTGAGGCTTTCAAAGATCATCAGTCTTGTGTGCATTCCTTTGCTGGGCAGAGAAGTTCCCTTTGGGGGAAAAAAACTTAAATTTTCTTAATTTTGTTCATATTTTATGTTCCTTTTCAGGAAAGTTATTTTAAAGCTAGGAGTGTTGTGTTTTAATGGACTGTCTCAAAACTGAACTGTACTTTTAAGCAGAGCACTTGTTTGCTTTTTTTTTGTTTTGTTTTTTTTTTGCCTGTCAGTTTAAAAGTGGCGTCAAGTAACTGAAAACATATTTTTGTGTAGAAATTGTTTTTATTTTACTTTTATGGGCTGACATAGTGTTTTAAATTGCTGTTTACTGTGTGTTTCTGTCAAGAAAGCAACTTTTGTGGAATGGTAGTGTTTACCAACAACTGATACTTGTCTTCCTTGGGAAAGAGGCACCATTTTCATCTTGACCATGGAACAGACTACCGGTCCAATGGTCAGTCCTTCTTCCGGTCAAAAAAGAAAAAAAATGAAGCAAACATTCTTTGCCACCAAAGCAGGCTAACAGTTTGCCTCTGCTTCAGGTGGGTGACTGCTGTGGCCATTTGTTATACCTCAGATTGCTCATCTTTTACCACAGATCCCTCTGGAGTATCACTTACAGTCACTATGGGCCCAGAGATAACCATGTTCTGTGCAGCTGTCGGGGTTCCTTCATTAGGCAAGGTAGTCCCACTCTTGTCAGTCCTGGGAGAGAGAACAGGGAAGGTTTCCCTTTTGTGTCAGGATGCTCTGCCCATCATTGGGGAAGCAATGGCCAGCCATTAATAATACAGTTGGCCCAATTTTGCCTGTTAAAAAGAAACCAAAAAAAAAACAAGCATGCATCTACTCTTTCTTAATTTCTTTTGAATAGGAGTAGCATACTGGGTCTGGAATGGGGTTTAATTCAGACTTGTGAAGTAGTTTGTGGTAAATGAAAGACAGATTCCTCTTTTTCTTGAAGAGATTCAAGATTCTGAATCTAAACAGGAAGATGTAGGGAAGATACATGTTTTTCTTCTGATTTCTGATTTAGACTCAGAGTAGAACACAGTTTCTGACTCTCCCTGTAGGGTTTCTCATTCTAAGAGACTTTTGGTAGAATGTGCCAGTGTTTTAGTGGAAGAACACTTAGGTTTCCCAGTCCCTCAAAAATACTAACCATTGTTACAGAAGACTTTTCCAGAAGTTACATAAATCCTGCCTATTTTGTCTGCTTTAGAAGATGTGTGTTACTGCCTGCAATCCTCCTGATAGTCAGCCAGCTGCCCCTAAAAAGGCAGATGGGATGTATAAAATGCCATGGTCTTTAAATGTTTCTATATTACACCCAAACCTGACCCAGCAGCTATAGCTTTAGTTGCTTCCACTGCTGCTAAGCACTTAGCTTATTAGATTTTACATGCTCTGATAAGGATTGTAAAATTATTGATATGTATGGGAAAAAAAGTGTATACTTCAGCTCTGATATTCAGAGTTTTGAATTGGCAGGCTCATATGTTAAAGTTTGCTTTCACAAATTATGAAACTATGGGGAATGTTTTATCTGCAGTTCCTTCTTGTAAGGAAAAATCAGCTTTAAATAACTTAGTTTCTTCTATTACACAGGTCACAACTCATTGTTTATGGTGTGTGTACGACTCTGTTGGCTAGTCTACAAAGGGTGTATGACATGGTCCCCCTTGCTTGTTGATGTTCACCATGACCTTGATATTGTCTCCACGCCTTTGAAGACTTTCCAGTGACCAAAGATTGTTTGGAGAGTTGAGCGCCTTGATCAAGGCAACCATCTCCTTTAAGTTTATGTGCTTGCATTTCTCCTTGGTGTCCTGCATCCCCTGCAATTTTATCCCCCCTGAAACTGCTTCCAAGCAAAGTCCAATGTGTCTTTAGTGACTGATTGCTTTGGAGCAGGGAGAGTGAAGGGGAGATCTAGATTTAAGGATATCTGCTGTCTCCACCAAAATATTTCTGTTCTGATGAACCCAAGCCATGTTAGCTTGGGATATAGCTTCACAGCTCAATCTCATGCTGCCATCATCCTACATTCCATAACAGCAAAACTGTACTGCAGACAAGTTGGCCAAGACCAGGACAGACCCTCGTGAACTGAAACTAGATCAGGGGGTCTTTCAAGATCTGCTCCATCTCTGTGGGTTTCCACAAGTAGACCTCTTGTCTCTGCTCTGATCTGTGAACTGGCAAATAATCTGTTTCACGTCTCTCAGCAAAAAGGCCTGGGAACAGATGTATTTTCTTTTCCTTGGACATAAATATTTGTGTATGCTTTTCCAATAAACCCCTTAGGTATTTCTGAAGATTCAGATGGAATCCCTAAGATAATTGTGGTAACACCATTCTGACCCATACAACTGTGAGTCTCCCTTCTTTTAGAACTTGATTAGACACTTATCACACGTTTTCTCACAGACTGGGTCTACTCATACTAGAACAGGCATATTGGGGATTCCACTGGTGATTGGCCTCTTTATGAATGTGGCCTCACCGATTCTAACCTTCTGGGTTCCATCAGTGAGCCAAAAAGCTAATAAGCATGTTATAAATAGGTTTATACCTAGTTCAATAAGTTTGTTGACAATGCCCAAGTGAGGTATTGAATCAAATGTTTTAGCAAGATCTAGCTAGGCAGTATGCACTGTTTTGTTCTCGTCCATTGTCTTATTGACCATTTCAAAGAAGACTGCCAGATTCAGTAAGCATGACCTTCATCTGACAAAGTGAAATTCAAATAGAGCCATTGTCTGGTGAAGGTTTATTATGTCCTTGTTGATTATTTCCATGATAATTCTTTCTATGGCTTTGCAAATAAGAGTACTCAGACTAATAGGTCTGAAGTTTCCAGGATCTGTTGAAGGTCCTCCCTTATGAATGTGAGTGACTGTCACAGTCATCCATTCATGTAGCACAAAGCCTGTTTTAACATTATAATTAAATAATGACTCTAGGGGTTATGATAAGTTCAATTTTATACTGCTCAGGAGGCATCTTGGGATGTTTTTAGGGCCGATTGACACTGCGTTCTTTGTCTTACTGAGCACAGCCAGTACATGCTCCCTAGTTCTAGATGGATGGGTCACATTTGAGAGTTTCTGAGAGCAATTCAGTATAGGTTGATGTGTTTTCAGGGTTTGGAGAGGCATTAAATTGGGTCTACTTTATATCATCGAAAAATTAAAATCTCGAGCACTGACATCAGTGAAAATGCAGAATGTCGAAATTAATTTTTTTTGGATCACAGTAGACTGGAGATCGGGATACTTGCCCTTTCCTCACTGTAGTGCGATCTCGGAGTTGGCATATATATTTAGCGGGGGTGTGGGGGGCACAGCCCCCCCACAATAGCAATTTCAACATTCTGCATTTTTGCTGATGTTAGCGCTAGAGATTTTAATTTTTTGATGCTAGAAAGTTTACCCTTTCTGTGCCTGTAAATATGAAGTTGTGTAGGATTCCCAGTCTATAGAGGGGTACTTAAAGTCTCCCATGAATAGGGTGTTAGATTGGATGATAAGGGTCTCCATTATTTCCAATATGCATTATAAGCAACTTGGGACATTGAGGTTGACCTATAGCCTGCTAAGATATGGTACAGGATTTTACCTATGGTGATCTGCACATAAAGCAACTCCCGCAAGTCATCTTGTCTGACCACCCTAGAGGTATGCTTGTTATTGATGCATAGTGTAACACCTCTATCTTAGCTCTTGTCTGTGCAGCTACTGAAATCTTCCACTGCTGGGGTATTCTCTGCTCCTTTAAACCATGCCTTGGTAACTGCACAGATATTTATATTATTGAATGTGAGAATGGATTGGAGAAAGTTTCCTATTTAGGATCCTGGCATTGAGCAGTAATATCCTAAAGTTCAGTTGAGTTGTTTTTGCCTTGTCAGCAGATTAGTCAATTTGGCATTGGCTACAAAATGTATTGATTAAATGAATCATAACAGAGGAATAAGAAAGGCCATAGGATAATAACTTAATTGGCTGCCTGGATGACAGGGTCTTAATTCCATTTAGGCACCTGTTTACTGTGGAGAGTGCAACAGACACTAATGGAGGCAAGAAAACCTACTACTAAAAAATCACATATTAGGAAATGGAAAATATTTCCTAGTTTGTCACAACAGCATAATCAGCACTCATTCAACACTAATAGTTCTTTGGTGTGAGTTCCCATCTTATGGCCTATCTTATTCCTCTATCAAAGTTCATTTATCAGCCATTTCAACATGTCTGCTCATGCTTTCTACTTTTCAGTGCAGTCTCATGTCAAAACATTCTTGAAAGTGGTTTTACATAAGAAGCCTCCAAGATAACTGCTGGCCCCTCCTTGGGATATTAATTTTGTGTTGGAGAAGCAAATACTCTCTCCATTTGAACCAGGTATTCTAGCTGACTTGAGGTGCTTGACATGGAAAACAGTTTTACTGATTGCTCTGATAGCTGTAAAAAGGGTATCTGATATGCAAATTATTATGGTGAGCCAACCCTCTATGTCATTGCCCATAGACAGGGTTTCTTTGAGAATTAGTTCTTTTATGCCTAAAGTGATATCTGAATTTAATGTAAAACAATTTATCCATCTCTCTGTTATCTTTTTTGAACCTAAAAGTAAGGAAAAAAGGATATTCCATACCTGGGATGTCCTCAGACACCTCATGTACCATCTTGACAGTACTTTATCTTTCATATCTTTGGATCAAGTGTTAATTTCTTGTGAAGGTAAAAATAAAGGACAACCTGTGTCAAAGCAGTCTATTCCCAAATGGTTGTCTAAGACTATTACCCTTTGTATACTCACCAGGGCCTTAGTATCATCTATGGCTTTCTGGAAAGGATTGTAATCTAGTTGTATTCTATAGGCTGTTACTTGGTCCACTGTACATACTTTTACAAAGCTCTATAAGCTAGATTCCTTTTCTAGGTCCAGATCAAGCTTTGCTAGGACCATTCTCCAGGGGCTCATAAACTCTCCTCCTTCATCCTCACAAATATAGTTAGCAAAGTTAATCTACTCTTATAGCTGTGCAAGTAAAACTTTCCATTACAGTAGATTTTTGAATGACTGCTGCTGCAGTAGCCGCTTCCTCCCAACATCACCCTTGATTTTTCTGCGTGTTTTTTATGCCAGGGTGTGTTCATATATTTTTGTTGTCCCTAGCATTTTCTAGCAGGAAAGCTCAGAATGGCTTTCCACCCAACTTGTCTTAAGGTTAGGTCAACTGAAGCTGCCTGACAGTTTGGGAGCAGAGAAGCACCATGAAGCTTTGGAAGCTGTCTGATTGTTATATCCTTGGTAGAGTGTACCACATGCAGCTAAGGCTACTGCAGTACTGATTATTTGATCACCTACTGTTTTGGTAAGTTTTACTTACACAACTGTACTTTTCTTCTTCACATTTTGTAATATGCAATCTAGTCAATATATTTAATGTTTTAAAATGGAAATCTGTTAAAAATAATTAATAATTATATTTTTCTTTCAACAAAAGATTCAACAGAAGTAATTAGCTTGCAGTCATGCAGTTGCCAATAACAACTGTTACTATTTAAATTATATAAATATACTTGATTGACATTTGACATCTATCAAGTTCATGCAAAAGTGTATTGTAAGGTCTATATCTTTTATAAAACTAATTAAACAGATTATGCAAAACCTGCTAATGTTCCTTTGATCTAACTTTTTTTATTGACAGATGCCATTGAATATACTTCCTTATAAGTTATTATTATACTATTCTAAGAAACAAACATCATATACATAACAGATAGTTAAGAAGGGATTCAGCAAAGTACAAAGACATAATTGTGTAGAAATGCACACATGCAGATAAGCTGCCAAAAGTCAACCTTGAAAGTGTCTGAGAGTATTACATCTGTCTGAATTTGTCACAGACTAGTATTGTAAAGAGTACTTCAAAAATGCACAACATGTTCTTGTATTTTTCCTTGTACACAATAGGTCAAGGAATATTCAATATTATGAATAATTTCTGGAATATAATATCAGTGATGGAGCACATCTAACACTTCCTATAGAAAGACTAGTTTGACACCTGCTGTATAAATACCAAATCCCTTTGTGATAAGTAGGGGAAGATTTGTTATGTTCTGGTTAATGTAGCTGTCTAAAATGTAGAGTCTTACAATACAGAAATAGCTCATATTGATCATGAAATGGAAGGCCGAGGAGTACTTTCGTAATTAGGAATAACTAGCAGAAATGCATGCATTGTCATTACAGGTAAGTATGGGAGTTCTGTAATACCGCATCTATAATTATGAAATGAAGAAAAAAGACACCACTTTTGGTTATTTTCTTATGACATGCTTCTGGGGAGGTCTGGCTGCACATAAATGAAGAAAGTGTGAACTGAACAGAAGAATAAAGATTACAGGAAAAGAATACATGATAGAGGTCCTGAAGGAAGATCAGGTGATATTATCCTGTTTTAAAGGTTTGAAAACAGTAAGAAATTAAACTTGGAATATGAATAACCCAATAATTTTAACTCCAGCAAAAGCTATATGAAGCATACCAAATCACAAGTTCTGTTAAGGAAGAAACATATATACCAGAGCTGTAATATATATGCAAAGAAAACTCATGTCTTCCCTTACTACCTTTATTTTAATTACGTATGTTAAAATATTATAGCGTGCATAGAGAATTATGTGTCTCACACTTAACTTCTTGTAGAATTTGTTGCTGGTAAATCACTCATAATGTTTACTGCAAGGCAATAGTAATTCATGAGGATGGCCATCTAATATATATACTCCTCTCCATTGGATTTTCTACATTGTCCAAAGTAAAATTATGCTGCAGAAGTGATTATGCAAACTCTCTCTCTCTCTCTCTCTATATATATATATATATATATATATATATATATGTAGTATCATAGATTAGTAGCATGTTAACTGTTCTCATGGGCCATTTTAAGCCTAGCCAATTATCCCATGTGATAATCAAACCCTGTACCTTCTGTTTATAAGGCACACCTTAAACATTTTGCCAACTTTTCATATATGTTTGCATTCAAATGTTGTAGGGTTCCTGTGTATTTCCTGTGGCTGAGATAATCCCCCGGATTTACTATTCTTCCATGCAGGACTGGCTTAGTCCTGCACAAAAGCAGCTGTTTAGGAGCAGGACGGCAGCGCACCATGCATATTAATGAAGGCATGCTGCCTGAGCTTCTAATCTTACACGGAGCATGTAAGAGTGCAGGGGGCATGTCTGAGAGCAGAATTCTCAGCATATACATGCCCCTGTAATAAAGAACAGCAGAAAGCCCTAAAAGAATGAGCGAGACCACTCATAGGTGTCCACATACCCCCAGTAGCATCCCCCCACGTGTACAAGAGCAATAGTAAACACAAACAATATAAAGATATTATTAGCTTTTATGAAACAGATTAAGATTAGCCGTAGGTGCGCGGGTTTCCCCATCTTTTAGCTACGGTTAATGCAGCTTAAATGGCAGAAGATGATAAAAAGGAAGATATATGCAAATGAAACAGTACAGCAATAGTGTAGTGGGCAGAGCATTCGCCTTACGAGCAGTCATTCCTGGTTCAAGTTCCACAACAGCACATTCCATTTTCCATGTCAAATCACGTTATGACCAATATTTTTAGTTGCATAACCTACTAAATAACATATGTTTGTGAAATGGAGTACTGCATTAAATGCAGATGTGAGGTGTGAGTGTCATAATGTGCAAAGTCCACAGATGTGCCCCATACAGTATATGTACACAGGAATCAGGGATACAAATGAAAGGTAAAATGTGTAATGAATGATAACTCCATACAGATTCCAAATCCCCGACCTTCCCAAAAACCATTAGACATTACTGTCTAAATTTGTGCAGTGGTAAGTGGGAGTAAGCACTATTAAGCAAGTGTAAGTACTAATAAGCAGTAGTAAGTGGGAGTAAGCATATGTAAGCACCAGTAAGCAGGTTTAAGCCCGTTTACGGGGGGCATGAAATGCGCACACAGGTTAAGCAATATGGAAGCTAACTCTGTAAGCATATTTTACTGAAGGCTAGCATAGCTTACCCTCATGCAAAACCATGCAAACCCACTTACAAGTGCTTAAAAGTACATTAATCATTCTGTATCCAACTGCCGTTGTTCTGCCCAGCAACAAAATGAACAGTCTTGCAGGTCTTGAACCCAGAACCATATACACTATTGTCACAATAGTTAACCACCAAATCAACACAGCAGTACATAAGATTGAGATATCACCAAACAAATCCTCATTATAGTAAAATCAAACTGAACATGTGAAAGAAATCAGTATGCAGTCATATGTTCTATAACCTACTACATAACATAAATATGTGAACTGGAGTACTGAAGTAAGCCCAGATGTGAAGTGTAATTGTAATACAGTGTTGAAGTCCCCTATTAAACACAAGGACCCCATACAGTGTACATTCACATGAATCATGGATACCAGACATATATATATATATATATATATATATATATATATATATATATATATATATATATATATATATATATATCACGCAATGAATAATTAATTAATGCCAAAAAGCAAATATAATGCAAAGTAAATATTAAGCAACACTAAGCATTGCACAGGCTGGCTTAGTAGGTGTAAGCAATGTTTAGGTGCCAGCTAACTCAATTTGCCCAGTGGTATACCCCTTTAAACAATGCCAACCTTAGGTAAGCAGGTTTAGCCATAGCTTAGCCTTTTCAAAACCGTCCAATCATGGCAAAGTGTGGGAAATCGGCCCTACTTAAACCCAACAGGCAGGAATACATCTCATAATTGGTTGTAGCTTCTCCTAACAGACACCATGTCAGGAAGGGGAGAAGGAGTGCGTTTTCAGGCACAGCGTTGTGTCCTCTAAGAGTCCAGAGTCATGGCAGGACTCCTTGTCAATGACCATGAGCACAGACTGCTGCAGAGTTAATACCAGTTGTAAAGTGGATGCCTGAGACCATCTCTCCCATGACCTCACCAGTGCCACTGGCATACTCCAAACTGGTGAGCAGGCCAGGCATCACTATGCCGACATGAAGCAGTGAAATGGGGATCTCTTGTATCAGTGGATCCAAGAGGCTAGGATGGCAGGGGTGGTACCAGCAGTATCACTCCACTACCTGTTTAATAATTGCCAGCTCATGTATATTATGGATAGATATGGCTAAATATTCATCTTATGTCCTTCACAGCAGCGAGTGGGCCGCGAACCAGGAGGCCCATGGATGTTGCTTGGAGAGGTTGTGATGCAAGGCAGGTTAGTAATACTCTTGCATGTACTGTCATAGGAAATAAATCTAAAAGTATTAGTAAGTTAATTGCCAGTATAAAACCTGTATTGTGTAAGGCAAGTACTGCATACACTAGAGAATATGGCAGGAAGAGTCTCATATAGGTTGTATGTAAATAAAAGCATAATAGCCTGACAATAAAGGTCTAACTACTGGACTGCATGTGTTTACTCTGGTATCATATGGAAATGTAGATTTGCAATCATTTAATAGTACTGCTGTATTAAGCACTGTTACCCACACTGTGCAACATAAAAAAATGTGTAGGAATGTCGGTATATGACTGGTGTAATCCCCAGAGGTCATTTAGTGCAACTGAGAGGCACATAGACAGAAAACAGTGAAAAGACAACAAAATCTGAATAGCACATGCAACTGAGATGCGAACTGTTGTATTTTTAGCAGACAAAGCCATGGTTTGAATCCTGGGAGCGGTAGTAGGCTGCATACAGAATCATACCCCACAACTGTAAAGATATGTCCAGAATGTCCAGTAAATTGGCCCATATCTGCTGCCTGTCACCCTGTCCCCCTGGGAAATCAGTGGATTATCCCAGATGTATAGGCAGCAAACAAGAAATACAACTGATTGTCACACATCTATAAGAACAAACCTATCACTCTAGCAACTCCCCAAACTGTTATGAGAGTAATAAGCCAAGTATGTCCCATCTACACCCTCATGTTGTCAAGCTGTGACCAGAGTGTGTACAGTAAGAGACTGAGATGTATGTGCATAATACTAATGTGGAATCTTGTACTTTGTGTGGCAACATTCAGGTAATGCTAACAAACATTGACCCCACAGGTCCGTCATATACGAACATTGTGCCGAAAAATAAAAGCTTGATACCCTGTACTTGTACTGTTTACTCTGGTATTGTATGACATTGTGAGTGTTGCAGTTGCTCTGAATAATAATGTATCCCTGATCACTGTCACCCACACTGTGCTACATAATATAACTGTCTAGGAAATCCTGTATAAAAGTGTTGTAAGTCACTAAAGGTTGAAGAGGACAATAGTCTACATATGTCCCAGTTCACCTGCATGTAGTCAAGACGTGGCCAGAGTCTGTGTAAAATGAGATGGACAGGTATGTGCATAACATCAACCTGGAATATGGGAATATGTGTAGAAACACTTAGTGTTAACAAACAATTCCTCCACAGGTATACCAGGTAAGAGATGTATACTGCAGGTAAAACCAATCAATGTATATAGTTGTCAACAGCCATATCACTGTCCAAACTAAGGCAATAGGGTAGTGTAGTAATATTTGTAAGGTACAGATAACAGCACTGACTAGGAAAGTAATGCAAACTACAGGAATATACTAGTTGTTAATTGACATCTTTCTTCCCCCCCACACCATATCTCCAACAATACACTAAATATCCACCTCAACGGGTACGTGATGACTCCATTGCAATGTTGGGACATATGTCCTATTGTTTGATAATTATATAAATCTGTCCTATACATGTGCTATGTTGAAATACTCCAACTTTGGTGGCATGGTGCCATCAATGCACCTGTATGCTGTTGTTATTACCACTGTGGTCCCATATATGCATGTGTTCCATTTTCTATGCAACTGTTCCAAAACTGGTGCCTGAGTTAATGGGAATATCTATGCATGCTGTTGTACCTAATTCTGGAATGTGTTGACTATAACTAACCCACATATGTTGATAAACCATAAACACCATAGCACATATGGGAATGCGGGTCCCAGAGGACCCACCTGCCCCACTTCAGCTGGCCATGGCACCTGGCACCACCACATGAGGGGCCCAACCCAGGACCATCATCCCACTCTCACCTGAAAAAAGGGCAATATGTTCCCAAAAATAAATTCACCCCATACATAGATGTCGATTTCACAGACATGTCCAATGGACAGGTAATCTGGTCTAATTGGCATCACAGCATATTACTGTTGTCCTCACACCTCTCTCAGGGGTTTGAGTGTCCAAATCTACCTTCATATTCAGTGCATATGCACAGCTGTTGCTGTAGAAGAAATGAGGAGCTATGGACCTTCCCTACACCCTCCTTCACATCCCTAGCTATTTTCCCTACTGTCTTTCCCACTTTGTGCCCCTATTTCACCACTTTCCTATCAACTCTTTTTTCTTTTCTTTTAAAGAAATTAGTTTAGGGATAAGCAGGAGTTAGCACTTTAAAGAAGCAGTAAGTGGGTTTATGCTTATTTGCATGGGGGTAAGCAATGCCTACACAGGTTAAGAAATTGAGAAGCTAAATCATTGTAAGAAATTGTAAACGGAAGTTAGCAGTGCTTACCTCCACACAAACCTCTGCAAACCCGCTTACAACTACTTAAAAGTGACTTAAACACTCTGTATCCAATGGCCAATGTTCTGCCCAGCAGCAAAATAAACAGTCGGACCCTGCACACCACAGCCAAAGGGATTTACCACTAAGCCATGTCAGATATAAATAACCCTAATGTTTTCAAAAACACATCATCCAGCCCAGTCATTCAACAGTAAAGGAAATGTATTTAAACATGTAGATGCATGTGTGTGTGTGTATATATTAATATCTAACTAGATATAACATATCTATATATGTAGATATATATATATATATATATATATATATATATATATATATATATATATATATATATATATATATATATATATATATATATATATATATATATATATATATATATATATATATATATATATATATATATATATATATATATATATATATATATATACACACACACACACAACAATATATATGTATATGTAAGTATAAATATATATATATATATATATATATATATATATATATATATATATATATATATATAGGTATATACAGACATACATCTATAGATATAAAAGGGAACACAACAAAAACATATATGTTCACATGCACTGTTAATGGGGTTGAGGGGGCCCAAATAACATACATCTTGTATGTATAGATATTCCCCCCACAGCCAAACACGTCTGTCCTGCAATACAATACCAACTGTTGCAGATCCCATAACCAGGACCTGACACAACATGGGCACAAGATGTTAACAGTACTCCATCCCACCTGTATGATGTCAGGCTGGTATCAGTAACATATCATGCAGTATAGTCTGGCTACCATTGAGAATATACAATGTAGAAGCAATCAACATTCCTAAGATACATATACACAGGCACATATATATGCAGATACATATATATATATATATATATATATATATATATATATATATATATATATATATATAGATAGATAGATATGTAACTACACATACACACACAGAGATAAGGATAGGAAGATACATATGCAGAAGGTGCACACAATATGGAACAGCCACTTTGCCTACCCCTTACCAACTGGACACTGTATGAGCCACCCATACAAATAATAATTGTTGCCTGAAACATATAGCCACAAAGAGGTCAAAGGATATAACACCACACACAAGTTTGTATACATGGGAAAGCTTTATTTGTGTACTATTACAGTTGTATATGCCATGTCATATAGCTGTTTAGACACTGATAAACATATAAACAGAGTAATGTAACTGTGAAGCAGTTACATTAATACAGTAGTCTGGAAAGGTTTACATATGTTACTGTCCTGGCCGAGGCCTTCAAGTAGTACAATAGTAAAGACAGACTGGGCCACAGGATACCAATCAATCAACAGTAAGTAATGCAGATGTATAGTCCAGCAGCCTCTAGCTACACTCTGTACGCAATCCCTAGGGGGTAAAGACCTCAGCTGACACATTGGGATGTATCTGTTACATAACAAGGCATGATTGACACCATCACAATCACACTGACAAATAGAACAGTCTGTATGGCAGGATGCAGTAGGCCTGCATTTACCCAAGGTGAATTGTTTGGTAATGTACATCCAAATACCTTAAGGCAGCTTACCCCTGATACCTATGTTGTAACAGCATAGGTTAGTTATGGTGCATCCCCTCCCCATAGACTAAATAATACAAGGTCATATACCAGTATTACAAACACTGGCCTCTGGAGTGCATAAGGGCATAAATGTATTGTGTAGGTGAAGCCCACTCATATATGTACAATAACCCACAATATGTGTGTGGGGGCCATAACAGCAGTGGACTGATGGCAGGAATGGCTGCATGACATACTCACAGCCCACTACATAACAATCCCTGACAGCATGTCATATGTACAAAGCCTGGCATGTAGGTTGAAGAGAGAGGCTGGAACACAGGCCCGCATGTGAAATACTGTTGTCATACACTAAACAAGTTGCTGGTGTTACATGATAGTCTACAACATACCCTTAGTCATGAATATGAAGTTAGCAATAGAAATGGATGTAGCAATGTACTGGTAGCACTCAACACACACACACTGCCAGTGATATATCTGGCACAAGAACTGTGTGGTGGACAGACAAATCATAATCGGCACACCTCTGGCCATCAAGTGGATAGGCCCACAGTTGAGAGCTATGCAGACAGACTGCATTCCAAGTTAAACTAGTATGTACAAACAAACCCTGTAACACCAGTGCTATACAATGCATACAACAACACTACTCACACTCTGAAGTTCTGGAACCTCCTACAAATATGTAGCTGGTCTGAGTGTGTAGGTTCCCCTGTAAGAGGTATTGCTACCTGCTGTCTGTAACACTGCTGCCCTCACACAGGAAGGATGTCCACCATACAGGAAAGGTAAAGGGACCACACCCACATGATGTAAGTATTTATAATAGTTGGTTGCCATGGCAGTGGTAATTGGAAGTACTACACGGCATGCTGCATGCAGGTAGCAAGTGGAGGACACTGATTGGTGCAGAGGCCATTACTTGATCATGTGCATCACCTACAAAATCCATGCTGCAATCTATTCAAAGCAGCTCAATCCATTTACTGGAGAGAGACCAATATATATATATATATATATATATATATATATATATATATATATATATATATATATATATATATATATAGAGAGAGAGAGAGAGAGTGTGTGTGTGTAAGGCACAAACAAACAAACAAACAAAAAAATAAATAAATAAACCACCGAGCAAGCCATCCAGAAGAGACTTCATTCCCAGAAGTGGTATGTGAAGCATATATCCATGCAATTGACCGTAGTACTTTGTCCATAATAATGGGCTAGATGATGTGGAATGATTTATATGTGCCTTCAGGTGTTGTGGTAATGATGTTCAGCTGAACAATTGCTAAGGACAATAGAGTCTGTCCCTGTGGGTAGTGGGTCATACCCGTCAACTATGCAGAGCAGCACTGACTGATAAGATGTAAGCCATCATAGTGTGTGTTGTGTAATAAGAAGTATGTATATTACTGTGGCCAATAGCTGGTGGTAGAAGTATTGCCATAATGATGGGCACGTGGGTTCCACAGCCCACCTCTTGCAGGATACTCAGGTTAACCTGTATTGTAGCATGCAAGAATGCCATAGGTGTGCAATAGGGTTACCTGCAATCTGGCCATAGATATAACCCCCTAATGTCAGGCTGTGTCCATATGTGGCACCTGTCTATGTTGTAACAAAGCAGAAGAGTGCATCTGTGCAGGAAGTTGTTGTAAGATTGTGGACCTGATGTCTGAAAGTACCCCATCTATAGGTATACACACACACATATATATATATATATATATATATATATATATATATATATATATATATATATATATATATGTATATATATATATATATATATATATATATATATATATATATATATATATATACATACATACATATATACACCTATATATATATATACACATGTATGTCCACAAATATACAGATACCCATGTGTAGACATATATAAACACATATATACATCATATATATCTACACATATATAGATATATACCTATATGCACATGTCTACATATATACAAACACTCACACAAACATATATGTATGCAAATACATGTCCACTATATTACCATCACAGTCCTGCATGCTGTGTGTGAGGAAACAGCACACATACAATACACACAGATATCTAAAGCTGTCAGTGTGTGCAACATGGACGGGTATGTCACATGTGAACCCCTTATTGGGACCACATTCCCCTTGTCTGTGAAGTATGGAATGGGAATATGGGGAAGTATGGCAGGTATAGTTGTGGAGGTGGTCAAAGTTGGTAGATATAGAGGACAGCCTACAGCGGTGGTATGTGACACATGTGGACAAACACCCTGGATGGTGTGTGTGGTCTGTGATGTGGATGCCCCATGAGCCCCAATATTGACACAATGAGGACAAGCTTCCCACCCACTGCTGCTCACAAGAGCAGTCCATGTCCCGAAGGTGCCTGGCCTGGAGTCTGAGCAGGAGGAGCATGTTGCCCCTGTGAATGTGCACTGGGTGCCTCAAGGTGATTTAGCACATCCCACATGTGTCTGTGGAGCCCATTATGGAACAGACCCTGGACCTGACCTTGGGGGACAAGAACATGTCTGTGCATGCACTCGGGGGGACAGCATCCCCTGAGTTGGTTCCACCTGAAGGTATTGCTGGACAAGTACATGAAGGGGCCCCAGGGTAGGTCACACATGTGATGTGTTCTGGTAACATGGGCAGATGAGTTTGGAGAGGTGGTTCTGCTGGCCAATAGTACACATACAAGCTATTGTGTCACTGTTATAGAACATATGTTGGTAGTAATAGTCTACACAATCCCAGAGCATGTCCAACAACATGCATAGATAACATCAATAATACAACATTTCAGATGTGCAGCAACCACATAGAAAACATAACACAGGCATTAATGGAACCATGGTTGCCCTGACAATGACATGCAGGTGAATAGTCTGTAACAGGCCAGCAATGATAGTGTCCACACAGGGAACATGGCTACAAACATATTGTACAAAGTGTGGTACAATACAATATCTGCCCTATTGGTAGGTATGCTGTAGCCATACCTTTTGAGTTGTGTGCACAGTCTGTTGTCACAAATATGGTGGTGGTGGGGGGGGGTGACAGTGATGTGTACTAAGAACTGCGGTAACCTTGCTGCATGACTTGCTCACACCTGTGTCCATCTTGATGTCCTTCAGGCAAGATGTCTCATGGAAGGCTTCAGGCATGCTCAGCAGCTGAATATGACATTCTGATGAACCAGCTCATACAGCACTACCCTGTATTGTTTGGCTGGGCCACAAATGATCAGCAGGAGTGGACCGTCTGTGGAATGACCTAGTCCATAGGGTGAATGATGTCAGACTGCGCAATTGCAGTTATGAGCACGTCTGGCATCATTGTTCTGACCTCATTCGCAATGCCCGTCGACATGTTGCTGCAGTCCGGGGGGATCACCTCATCATTAGGGGGTCATGCCATCCATCCCTCTGACACGTGTGGAGAAGCTCCTAGCCAGCCTCATGGCACCTGACCATCTGCATAGCCACCAACTGGCAGACACCTTTGTGGAGGTGGGTGCTACCCACACACTGGCCAAGGAGCATGCAGGTAAGGCCACAGGACACATCAGTAGACCACTGTTGCATGAACATCCGCATCTGTACAGGTAGATCATGCATATCTGACATGTCATAGATATAGTTTGTTGCTGAATAGTAGAGATAAACAGATGTGCATATGTGGTAGAATTGTAGACATGTACTGTTGATGTATTGTAATGCTGCACCCACCTTGTAGCAATGCCACAGGTGTGGCCACTGACTTTGCATCTCTCACCCTCTTATGTAGGTCCCACCGGTATACCACCAAGGCAGCAGCCTATAGCTGGTGAGTATGGTTTATATAGATGCTTGGCAATACACTGGGCATGTAATGGCCATGGTATATTCCATGCACTATCTAACACACCTACCCAGAATGCATGCTGTACATGTGCACGTATTGTTGCTGTTAAATGCACTGCATCACAGTGGTGACCATGATGGGGTATTGGAACGGTATGTCAGATACCTGTAAGATAACTAACATCCTGTCATTGAGGAAAGTGTCCACATGGAGTAACATAATGGTGGGAGACATGGCCTACAGTAGGGACATGTTTGGAACAACATCCATATACAGTCCAACACCAGTGCATATACCTGTAGGACAATGGCAATGTTTGAAGGGTTACACCATGGCATAATGTATTACTGTGGTCCACATTATCAGCTGGGACTAGGCTGTAACATGTGGTGTTTAGTGTATTGGACACTGCAAAGTGACAAACATGTGTAGGCCTTACTTGTCAAGCATCCGTAAAAAGGCTGAAGGTGGGGGGGTGTCAACATGACACACTAGTGCACTGCAGCAGGGATCCTAAGGATGCTAAGAATGGCTGTATCTGCACATAGTCAGGTTCAGGAACTGTGGCAGATCTAACCCTACCCCCACAGCAATAGTGACGGCAGTGTCTGAACACCAATGGATGTGCACATGAGTAGACCTTGGTATCTACTTCTGTGAAGTACAGGCTGACACAGAAGGCCTCTGGCTAATGATGTTTGCAGATAACTGCAAACTAGGAACCATAGTCGAGTCCCCAAATTATGTGGGAATCCTACAGAAGGGCCTTGCTGAGACAGATGCCTGGTGTCAGAGCCATGGCCTCAAGCTCAATGCCAAAAATTGCATTGTCATCCCCTTTGGTAAAAACTCTGTACCCATGAACTACTTCATAGACAGCAGTCTACTTAACTCTGAATGTGTGATAAGTGACCTTGGGACCAAGGTGGACAATAGTCTGTCCTTTGATAGTCACATAGCCACAGCAGTTAGGAATAACTTCTGCGTGGCACACCTCATCATAAAAGGGTTCTCATCCAGGAAAAAAGAGGTCATTGTTCCCATCCACTCGACACTCATTAGACCCATTATAAAGTACAATGCCCCTTTTGGAATGCACCTCACAAGACATCTGCAGCAGCCGGAAAGGCCAAAGAAGTACCTCACAAAGAGGATTACTGGCCTCAAACAGATGCCCTACACTGACCATCTCAACAAACTCCAGCTTTACTCCGCAGCATATCACCTACTCCGAGGTAATCTCTGCCTAACATATAAAGCTATGTCAAACCCAGAGCTGTTGGACATGCTACACCTAAGAAATCCCAATGCCTCTGAGCTACACTGTCTAGGTACCTAAACCTTATCACCACAATAAACAGGACATGCTGGAGGGATAGATTCCTATCTCAGAGATTTCCCATACTCTGGAACAGGCTACCCATCTATGTCAAGCAAAGTTCTTCATTAGCACTCTTCAAGAAAAATCTTGATGAGTGGATGGGAAATAGGAAATACACCCCGGAGATCACTTCTGTGTCTCTGCTCAACAGTGGCACAGAAAAATAACTTTCTTGGGTGACATAAGCCAGGGAACCTTGTTGGCTAGGCTTACGTAGGCCCTCAGGCCAATAGCCTGGTACCTATCTATGTACCTATTAGGGGGACATGTGTAGGGCAGACTGAACATACACTGACAAATGCAGATGGCCCATGCTAGTATACCCATGCCAGGAGTCATGACTGCTGTAGTACACATAACAATGGGTGCAACAAACCGGTATGATAAGGGTGTGCACACAGATGCCCACACAGAGTGTATGCATCGTAGTCAGCATCCACACACCTAACACAGTCTATAGACACTGCATGTGAAAGTACAGGACATATGTCACATATCGGGGTCATGTACTGTTAAGAATTGCAGTGATGTGGTCCGGTGGCAGATCAAGGATGGGTGCATCCTATCAATAAGGGTGTGTACACTCCTCCATAGCCACAGTATGCTCAGATGGTTGTGAGTATAATAGTACTGGATTGGTCATACATGGCCCGCTGATGTTGAGAGCTGTAAATCAGACATCAGGCATTCACAAATTACATCTGTCACATATCATCCTAGGTATATGTTACTGAAAATCATAGGGACTGTGAGCATTAAAGCTGACATAACTGATACAGTACTACACATTCAGCAATGGGTTGTACACCTATGAGGTGCGGTGCACAGTACATGGCAGGGTGCAGAACAGGTGCACAGCAATACTGTGTACATGGGTGTAGTGGTATCCAGGGGAAGGGGCATCAACTAGTGCTACGACACATGCATCACATACACATGCATACTGTTGCTAGCATGGATTGACTTTAGCTGCACTGCATGTTGTTGTGTACCATATGTTATGCATGTTGACAGATAGGTAATAGGATGTCTGTGTGTACTATCATTGTGCAAACTCACCTGTATGTGTGTGTGTGTGTGTATGCGTCTCGGTGGGTAGTTAGTTTGTCTGTAGGGTCACTCTGGTGAAGTGGAGGGAGGTTGATACATGTAGGATATGTGTGTGCATGTGTGTGTGTTTGTGTGGGTGGCCATGTATCCACATGTGTGATTGTGGGGTTGTTCATACAGCAGTTCCTCCCTTTGGCATTGTGCAGTACATGGACATGGACTGCCACATTACACAAGGAATACTTGTCATGTATGTAATCACAGGACAGCTGATAGTGTAATAAGGTCTATAGCATGGAACAGGCATTGAGAGGGAAGGTAGACACCAGGTATACCCTTAATATCACTTTCAGCAGAGAGGTGACCAACAACCCATGTATGCAGCACCACAGATGCACTGGGGAAGTACTAGTCAACACCAGGGAGTGTATCCATATATTACAGTTGTCACATGATAGGCTTATTGAGCAGCACATCTGGGATGTACTTAGCAATACATACACATGACACTCCAGTGCATGATATTATGGAGTGAACATAGTAGCCCACACATATAGGGGCCATGGTCATGATGTCCCGACATACACAGGGTGAACACTGAATGACAGCAGTGAGGCCATCTAAAACCACTACACACAGGTCAGGCAGGTAATGTAATAACAGGTCTTGTGCTGTGTTCACTTGTCTAGGGATTTAGATGACTGATATGTTAATGAGTGGTATCGCTGTGTGTATGTTACCAAGTGTGATGCAGGATGGGAAAACATGGAAATATACATAGGACTGTCTGTAAAGTCATGGACAGGTATGTATTACAGTGGTGTGAGTGTGTGTGTGTGTGTGTGTGTGTGTGTGTGTGTGTGTGTGTGTGTGTGTGTGTGTGTGTGTGTGTGTACTGTTATGTAATGCTGTACAGGTTTTAAAGTGCATTTATTGTTTTCACCCACAGGTGGCGAGGTAGGTTAGGGTCCCTCCTGCAATCGATCTGATGTTGGTGTCCATACAGACACCGAAGATGATGATAGCACTGTTGAGGCACAGGTGGGCTTGTCAGGGGCCAAAACAGCACCATCATTTGACATCCCCCATTTAGCCACCCCAACTCCACACACAGTTTCAGTGACTATACATACCTCATCACCAGTGGCCATAGTGGAGGTACAGCTGGTGTTTGGTGACAGTGCACAGGAAAGTGTGATAACCATGCCTACTGTGTCTGGTCTCAGCAGGCATAACCAGATATCTGGCAGGGCACCACATAGGAATATGTCCCAGGGTGCTTGTGGTGGGACAGCTGGTCATCATACCCCTGTCAGACGTGACACAGCATATGTTATTTGGTTATAGAATTTAATTGTTGCTTAGATCTCTGTTGAAACTGCTGTCTCCCTGTTCTGAGAGACTGATCTACAAATATACAGAGGTGAGTATATTTTTTTGGCTTTAGAGTTTGTACTGTTAGTTGTTGCTTTAATCATTGTTAAAGCTGTTTCCCTCACCCCACCCTTATTTTCTGCAGTGTCTTCAATTGGTATAATTAGTTTTTACAGCTTGTGTGTTATCTAACTCAAGGATCACTTGCATAAAATTTGACCTGTTAGCACAAGTCTGCATTTAATTGCTGGAGCCTGTGTTTTGAGAGACTGCCTTCCAGACTATCTGCAAATATACACAGCTGAGTATATTTTTTTGGTTATAAAGTTTAATTGTTGCTTAGATCTCTTTTGAAACTGTTGTCTCTTCTGTTGTAACAGTCTGATCTGCAAATATACAGAGCTGAGTATATTTTTTGGTTTTAGAGTTTGCAGTGTTTGTTGTTGCTTAGATCTCTGTTAAAACTGTTTTCCCCACCCACTCCCCTATTTTCTGCCATGTCTTCAGTTGGTATAACTGTTTTTTACAGCTTGTGTGTTATCTAACTCAAGGATCATGTTCATAAAATTTGACCTGTTAGTAACAGCCTGCATTTATTTGCTGGAACCTGTGTTCTGAGAGACTGCCTTCCAGACTATCTGCAAATATACAGAGCTGAGTATATATTTTTTGGTTCTAGAGTTTTACTGTTGCTTAGATCTCTGCTGAAACTTCTGTCTCCCTGTTCTGAGAGACTGATCTGCAAATATACAGAGCTGAGTATAGTTTTTTTGGTTTTAGAGTTTATACTATTATTTGCTGCTTAGATCTCTTTTGAAACTATTTTCCCCACCCCACCCATATTTTCTTCCATGTCTTCAGTTGGCACAACTGTTTTTTTACAGCTTGTGTGCTATCTAACTCAAGGATCACTTGCATAAAATTTGACCTGTTAGTAACAGTCTGCATTTAATTGCTGGAACATGTGTTCTGAGAGACTGCCTTCCAGATTATCTGCAAATATACAGAGCTGAGTATATATTTTTTGGTTATAGAGTTTTGCTATTGCTTAGATCTCTGTTGAATCTGTTGTCTCCCTTATCTGAGAAACTGATCGGCATATATACAGAGCTGAGTTTTTTTTTTTTGGTTTTAGGGGTTGTACTGTTAGTTATTGCTTAGATCTCTGCTGAAACTGTATTCCCCACCCACTCCCCTGTTTTCTGCCGTGTCTTCAGTTGATATAACTGTTTTTTTCAGCTTGTGTGTTATCTAAATCAAGGACCTCTTGCATAAAATTTGACCTGTTAGTAACAGCCTGCATTTAATTGTTGGAACCTGTATTCTGAGAGACTGCCTTCCAGACTATCTGCAAATATAGAGAGCTGAGTATATTTTATTTGGTTACAGAATTTAATGGTTGCTTAGTTCGCTGTTGAAACTGTTGTCTCCCTGTTCTGAGAGACTGATCTGCAAATGTACAGAGCTGAGTGTATTGTTTTTGGTTTTAGAGTTTGTACTGTTAGTTGTTGCTTAGATCTCTGTTGAAACTTTTTCCCCCACCCAATCACCAATTTTCTGTTGTGTCTTCAGTTTTTATAACTATTTTTACAGCTTGTGTGTTATCTACCTTAAGGATCTCTTGCATAAAATTTGATAACACCTTAACCGGGAAAAACTGAAGGAAGAAGAAGAAGAAGTAACAGCCTGCATTTAGCTGCTGGAACCTGTGTTCTGAGAGACTGCCTTCCAGACTATCTGCTAATATACAGAGCTCAGTATATTTTTTCGGTTATATAGTTTAATTGTTGCTTAGGTCACTGTTGAAACGGATGTCTCCCTGTTCTGAATGACTGATCTGCAGATTTACAGAGCTGAGTATATTTTTTTGGTTTTAGAGTTTGTACTGTTAGTTGTTGCTTAGATCTCTGTTAAAACTGTTTTCCCCACCACACCCCCCTATTTTCTGCCATGTCTTCAGTTGGTATAACTGGTTTTTACAGCTTGTATGTTATCTAGCTCAAGGATCACATTCATAAAATTTGACCTGTTAGTAACAGCCAGCATTTATTTGCTGGAACCTATGTTCTGAGAGACTGTCTTCCAGACTATCTGCAAATATACAGAGCTGAGTATATATTTTTGGTTCTAGAGTTTTACTGCTGCTTGGATCTCTGTTGAAACTTCTGTCTTCCTGTTCTGAGAGCCTGATCTGCAAATATACAGAGCTGAGTATATATATATATATTTTGTTTTAGAGTTTGTACTATTAGTTGCTGCTTATATCTCTTTTGAAACTGTTTTCCCCACCCCACCCATATTTTCTTCCATGTCTTCAGTTGGCATAACTGTTTTTTTACAGCTTGTGTGCTATCTAACTCAAGGATCACTTGCATAAAATTTGACCTGTTAGTAACAGTCTGCATTTAATTGCTGGAACATGTGTTCTGATAGACTGCCTTCCAGTCTATCTGCAAATATACAGAGCTGAGTATATATTTTTTGGTTATAGAGTTTAATTGTTGCTTAGATCTCTGCTGAATGTGTTGTCTTCCTTATCTGAGAAACTGATCAGCATATATACAGAGCTCAGTATTTTTGTTTGGTTTTAGTGGTTGTACTGTTAGTTATTGCTTAGATCTCTGCTAAAACTGTATTCCCCACCCACCCCCTTTTTTCTGCCATGTCTTCAGTTAGTATAACTGATTTTTACAGCTTGTGTGTTATCTAACTCAAAGATTAATTGCATACAATTTGACCTGTTAGTAACAGCCTGCATTTAATTGTTGGAAACTGTATTCTGAGAGACTGCCTTCCAGACTATCTGCAAATATACAAAACTGAATATATTTTATTTGGTTACAGAATTTAATTCTTGCTTAGTTCTCTGTTGAAAGTGTTGTCTCCCTGTTCTGAGAGACTGATCTGCAAATATACAGAGCGGAGTGTATTGTTTTTGGTTTTAGGGTTTGTACTGTTAGTCGTTGCTTAGATCTCTGTTGAAACTTTTTTCCCCACCCACTCCCCAATTTTCTGCTGTGTCTTCAGTTGGTATAACTATTTTTACAGCTTGTGTGTTATCTAACTTAAGGATCACTTGCATAAAATTTGATAACCCCCTAACCGGGAAAAAGCCGAAAGAAGAAGAAGAAGAAGTAACACCCTGCATTTAGCTGCTGGAACCTGTGTTCTGAGAGACTGCCTTCCAGTTTATCTGCAAATATACAGAACTGAGTATATATTTTTTTGGTTATAAAGTTTAATAGTTGCTTAGATCTCTGTTGAAACTGTTGTCTTCCTGTTCTGAGAGACTGATCTGCAAATATACAGAGCTCAGTATATATTTTTGGTTTTAGAGTTTGTACTGTTAGTTGCTTAGATCTCTACTGAAACTGTTTTCCCCATCCACCCCCCCCCCATTTTCTGCCTTGTCTTCAGTTGGTATAACTATTTTTTACAGCTTGTGTGTTATCTAAGTCAAGGATCACTTGCATAAAATTTGACCTGTTAGAAACGGCCTGCATTTAATTCTTGAACCTGTGCTCTGAGAGGCTGCCTTCCAGACTATCTGCAAATATACAGAGCAGAGTATTTTTTTGTTTATAGATTTTCATTGTTGCTTAGATCTCTGTTGAAACTGTTGTCTCCCTGTTCTGAGAGACTGATCTGCAAATATACAGAGCTGAGTATTTTTTAGGGGTTTAGAGTTTTTACTGTTAGTTGTTGCTTAGATCTCTGTTGAAACTGTTTCCCCACCCACCCCCCTATTTTCTGCCATGTCTTCAGTTGGTATAACTGTTTTTCACAGCTTGCGTGTTATCTAACTCAAGGATCTCTTGCACAAAATTTGACCTGTTAGTAATTGCTTGCATTTAATTGTTGGAACCTGTATTCTGAGAGACTGCCTTCCAGACTATCTGCAAATATACAGAGCTAAGCATATTTTATTTGGTGATATAGTTTAATTGTTGCTTAGATCTCTGTTGAAATTGTCTCCCTGTTCTGAGAGACTGATCTGCAAATATACAGAGCTGAGTATATATTTTTTGGTTCTAGAGTTTTACTGTTGCTTGGATCTCTGTTGAAACTTCTGTCTCCCTGTTCTGAGAGACTGATCTGCAAATATACAGAGCTGAGTATATATTTTTTTGGTTTTAGAGTTTGTACTATTAGTTGCTGCTTAGATCTCTTTTGAAACTGTTTTCCCCACCCCACCCATATTTTCTTCCATGTCTTCAGTTGGCATAACTGTTTTTTTTACAGCTTGTGTGCTATCTAACTCAAGGATCACTTGCATAAAATTTGACCTGTTAGTAACAGTCTGCATTTAATTGCTGGAACATGTGTTCTGAGAGACTGCCTTCCAGACTATCTGCAAATATACAGAGCTGAGTATATATTTTTTGGTTATATAGTTTAATTGTTGCTTAGATCTCTGCTGAATCTGTTGTCTCCCTTATCTGAGAAACTGATCGGCATATATACAGAGCTGAGTATTTTATTTTTGGTTTTAGTGGTTGTACTGTTAGTTATTGCTTAGATCTCTGCTAAAACTGTATTCCCCCCCCCCATTTTCTGCCATGTCTTCAGTTAGTATAACTGATTTTTACAGCTTGTGTGTTATCTAACTCAAAGATCAATTGCATACAATTTTTACCTGTTAGTAACAGCCTGCATTTAATTGTTGGAACCTGTATTCTGAGAGACTGCCTTCCAAACTATCTGCAAATATACAGAGCTGAGTATATTTTATTTGGTTACAGAATTTAATTATTGCTTAGTTCTCTGTTGAAACTGGGTTCTCCCTGTTCTGAGAGACTGAGTTGCAAATATACAGAGCTGAGTATATTTTTTTGTTTTAGAGTTTGTACTATTAGTTGCTGCTTAGATCTCTTTTGAAACTGTTTTCCCCACCTCACCCATATTTTCTTCCATGTCTTCAGTTGGCATAACTGTTTTTTACAGCTTGTGTGCTATCTAACTCAAGGATCACTTGCATAAAATGTGACCTGTTAGTAACAGTCTGCATTTAATTGCTGGAACATGTGTTCTGATAGACTACCTTCCAGTCTATCTGCAAATATACAGAGCTGAGTATATATCTTTTGGTTATAGAATTTAATTGTTGCTTAGATCTCTGCTGAATGTGTTGTCTTCCTTATCTGAGAAACTGATCAGCATATATACAGAGCTCAGTATTTTTTTTTTTTGGTTTTAGTGGTTGTACTGTTAGTTATTGCTTAGATCTCTGCTAAAACTGTATTCCCCACCCCCTTTTTTCTGCCATGTCTTCAGTTAGTATAACTGATTTTTACAGCTTGTGTGTTATCTAACTCAAAGATTAATTGCATACAATTTGACCTGTTAGTAACAGCCTGCATTTAATTGTTGGAACCTGTATTCTGAGAGACTGCCTTCCAGACTATCTGCAAATATACAGAGCTGAGTATATTTTATTTGGTAACAGAATTTAATTCTTGCTTAGTTCTCTGTTGAAAGTGTTGTCTCCCTATTCTGAGAGATAGATCTGCAAATATACAGAGCAGAGTGTATTGTTTTTGGTTTTAGAGTTTGTACTGTTAGTCGTTGCTTAGATCTCTGTTGAAACTTTTTCCCCACCCACTCCCCAATTTTCTGCTGTGTCTTCAGTTGGTATAACTATTTTTACAGCTTGTGTGTTATCTAACTTAAGGATCACTTGCATAAAATTTGATAACCCCCTAACCGGGAAAAAGCCAAAAGAAGAAGAAGAAGTAACACCCTGCATTTAGCTGCTGGAACCTGTGTTCTGAGAGACAGCCTTCCAGGCTCTCTGCAAATATACAGTGCTGACTATATTTTTTTGGTTATAGAGTTTATTTGCTGCTTAGATCTCTGTTGAAACTGTTGTCTCCCTGTTCTGAGAGACTGATCTGCAAATATACAGAGCTGAGTATATATTTTTTGGTTTTAGAGTTTCTACTGTTAGTTGTTGTTTATACCTCTGTTGAAACTGTTTTCCTCTCCATACCCCCTATTTTCTGCCATGTCTTCAGTTACTATAACTGTTTTTTCCAGCTTGTGTATTATCTAACTCAAGGATCATGTGCATACAATTTGTCCTGTTAGTAACAGTCTGCATTTAATTGCATGAACCTGTGTTCTGAGAGACTGCCTTCCAGATTATCTGCAAATATACAGAGCTGAGTATATATTTTTTTGGTTATACAGTTTAATTGTTGCTTAGATCTCTGTTGAAATGTTTGTCTTCCTGTTCTGAGAGACTGATCTGCAAATATACAGAGCTGAGTATATATTTTTGGTTTTAGAGTTTGTACTGTTAGTTGTTGCTTAGATCTCTGCTGAAACTGTTTTCCCCATCCACCCTTCCCCCACCCCCCATTTTCTGCCATGTCTTCAGTTGGTATAACTATTTTTTACAGCTTGTGTGTTATCTAAGTCAAGGATCACTTGCATAAAATTTGACCTGTTAGAAATGGCCTGCATTTAATTCTTGAACTGTGCTCTGAGAGGCTGCCTTCCCGACTATCTGCAAATATACAGAGCAGAGTATTTTTTTTGGTTATAGAGTTTCATTGTTGCTTAGATCTCTGTTGAAACTGTTGTCTCCCTGTTCTGATAGACTGATCTGCAAATATACAGAGCTGAGTATTTTTTAGGGGTTTAGAGTTTTTACTGTTAGTTGATGCTTAGATCTCTGTTGAAACTGTTTCCCCACCCACCCCCCTATTTTCTGCCATGTCTTCAGTTGGTATAACTGTTTTTCACAGCTTGCGTGTTATCTAACTCAAAGATCACTTGCATAAAATTTGACCTGTTAGTAACAGTCTGCTTTTCATTTCCGGAACCTGTATTCTGAGAGACTGCCTTCCATTTTATCAGCAAATATACAGAGCTGAATATATATTTTGGTTATAAAGTTTAATTGTTGTTAAGATCTCTGTTGAATCAATTATCTCCCTGTTGTGAGAGACTGATCTGCAAATATACAGAGCTGAGTATATTTTTTTGGTTTTAGAGTTTGTACTGTTAGTTGTTGCTTAGATCTCTGTTGAAACTATTTCCCCACCACCCCCAATTTTCTGCTGTGTCTTCAGTTGGTATAACTGTTTCTTACAACTTGTATGTTATCTAACTCAAGGATCTCTTCCATAAAATTTGATATCCCCCTAATCGGGAAAAAGCCGAAAGAAGAAGAAGAAGTAACAGCCAGCATTTAGTTGCTGGAACCTGTGTTCTGAGTGACGGCCTTCCAGACTATCTGCAAATATACAGAGATGAGTACATTTATTGGTTATAGAGTTTACTTGTTGCTTAGATCTCTGTTGAAACTGTTGTCTCCCTGTCCTCACAGACTGATCTGCAAATATACAGAGCTGAGTATATTTTTTTGGTTTTAGAGTTTGTACTGTTAGTTGTTGCTTTGATCTCTTTTGAAACATTTTTTTCGCAACTCCACCCCCCTTATTTTCTGCTGTGATTCAGTTGGTGTAACTGGTTTTTCAGCTAGTGTATCTAACTCAAAGATCACTTGCATAATATTTGACCTGTTAGTAACAGCCTGCATTTAATTGCTGGAACCTGTGTTCTGAGAGATTGCCTTCCAGACTATCTGCAAACATACAGTGCTGAGTATATATTTTTTGGTTATAGAGTTTAATTGTTGCTTAGATATTTGCTGAAACTGTTGTCTCCCTGTCCTCACAGACTAATCTGCAAATATACAGAGACGAGTATATATTTTTTGGGTTTTAGAGTTTCTACTGTTAGTTGTTGCTTATATCTCTGTTGAAACTGTTTTCCTCACCCTACACCCCTATTTTCTGCCATGTCTTCAGTTGGTATAACTGTTTTTTACAGCTTGTGCATTATCTAACTCAAGGATCATGTGCATACAATTTGGCCTGTTAGTAACAGTCTGCATTTAATTTCTGGAACCTGTGTTCTGAGAGACTGCCTTCCAGATTATCTGCAAATATACAGAGCTGAGTATACATTTTTGGTTATAGAGTTTAATTGTTGCTTAGATCTCTGCTGAATGTGTTGTCTTCCTTATCTGAGAAACTGATCAGCATATATACAGAGCTCAGTATTTTTTTTTTTTTGGTTTTAGTGGTTGTACTGTTAGTTATTGCTTAGATCTCTGCTAAAACTGTATTCCCCACCCACCCCCTTTTTTCTGCCATGTCTTCAGTTAGTATAACTGATTTTTACAGCTTGTGTGTTATCTAACTCAAAGGTTAATTGCATACAATTTGACCTGTTAGTAACAGCCTGCATTTAATTGTTGGAACCTGTATTCTGAGAGACTGCCTTCCAGACTATCTGCAAATATACAGAGCTGAGTATATTTTATTTGGTAACAGAATTTAATTCTTGCTTAGTTCTCTGTTGAAAGTGCTGTCTCCCTATTCTGAGAGACTGATCTGCAAATATACAGAGCAGAGTGTATTGTTTTTGGTTTTAGAGTTTGTACTGTTAGTCGTTGCTTAGATCTCTGTTGAAACTTTTTTCCCCACCCACTCCCCAATTTTCTGCTGTGTCTTCAGTTGGTATAACTATTTTTACAGCTTGTGTGTTATCTAACTTAAGGATCACTTGCATAAAATTTGATAACCCCCTAACCAGGAAAAAGCCGAAAGAAGAAGAAGAAGAAGTAACACCCTGCATTTAGCTGCTGGAACCTGTGTTCTGAGAGACAGCCTTCCAGGCTCTCTGCAAATATACAGTGCTGACAATATTTTTTTGGTTATAGAGTTTATTTGCTGCTTAGTTCTCTGTTGAAACTGTTGTCTCCCTGTTCTGAGAGACTGATCTGCAAATATACAGAGCTGAGTATATTTTTTTGGTTTTAGAGTTTCTACTGTTAGTTGTTGTTTATACCTCTGTTGAAACTGTTTTCCTCTCCACACCCCCTATTTTCTGCCATGTCTTCAGTTAGTATAACTGTTTTTTCCAGCTTGTGTATTATCTAACTCAAGGATCATGTGCATACAATTTGTCCTGTTAGTAACAGTCTGCATTTAATTGCATGAACCTGTGTTCTGAGAGACTGCCTTCCAGATTATCTGCAAATATACAGAGCTGAGTATATATTTTTTTGGTTATACAGTTTAATTGTTGCTTAGATCTCTGTTGAAATGTTTGTCTTCCTGTTCTGAGAGACTGATCTGCAAATATACAGAGCTGAGTATATATTTTTGGTTTTAGAGTTTGTACTGTTAGTTGTTGCTTAGATCTCTGCTGAAACTGTTTTCCCCATCCACCCTTCCCCCACCCCCCATTTTCTGCCGTGTCTTCAGTTGGTATAACTATTTTTTACAGCTTGTGTGTTATCTAAGTCAAGGATCACTTGCATAAAATTTGACCTGTTAGAAATGGCCTGGATTTAATTCTTGAACTGTGCTCTGAGAGGCTGCCTTCCAGACTATCTGCAAATATACAGTGCAGAGTATTTTTTTTTGGTTATAGAGTTTCATTGTTGCTTAGATCTCTGTTGAAACTGTTGTCTCCCTGTTCTGATAGACTGATTTGCAAATATACAGAGCTGAGTATTTTTTAGGGGTTTAGAGTTTTTTCTGTTAGTTGATGCTTAGATCTCTGTTGAAACTGTTTCCCCACCCACCCCCCTATTTTCTGCCATGTCTTCAGTTGGTATAACTGTTTTTCACAGCTTGCGTGTTATCTAACTCAAAGATCACTTGCATAAAATTTGACCTGTTAGTAACAGTCTGCTTTTCATTTCCGGAACCTGTATTCTGAGAGACTGCCTTCCATTTTATCAGCAAATATACAGAGCTGAATATATATTTTGGTTATAAAGTTTAATTGTTGTTAAGATCTCTGTTGAATCAATTATCTCTCTGTTGTGAGAGACTGATCTGCAAATATACAGAGCTGAGTATATTTTATTTGGTTACAGAGTTTAATTGTTGCTTAGTTCTCTGTTGAAACTGTTGTCTCCCTGTTCTGAGAGACTGATCTGCAAATATACAGAGCAAAGTGTATTGTTTTTGGTTTTAGAGTTTGTACTGTTAGTTGTTGCTTAGATCTCTGTTGAAACTTTTTCCCCCACCCAATCACCAATTTTCTGTTGTGTCTTCAGTTTTTATAACTATTTTTACAGCTTGTGTGTTATCTACCTTAAGGATCTCTTGCATAAAATTTGATAACACCTTAACTGGGAAAAGCTGAAAGAAGAAGAAGAAGAAGAAGTAACAGCCTGCATTTAATTGCGGGAACCTGTGTTCTGAGAGACTGACTTCCAGACTATCTGCATATATACAGAGCTGAGTATATTTTTTGGTTATAGAGTTTAATTGTTGCTTAGATCTCTGTTGAAACTGCTGTCTCCCTGTTCTGAGTGACTGATCTGCAGATTTACAGAGCTGAGTATATTTTTTTGGTTTTAAAGTTTGTACTTTTAGTTGTTGCTTAGATCTCTGTTAAAACTGTTTTCCCCACCCCTTATTTTCTGCCATGTCTTCAGTTGGTATAACTGGTTTTTACAGCTTGTGTGTTATCTAACTCAAAGATCACTTGCATAAAATTTGACCTGCTAGTAACAGTCTGCATTTATATGCTGGAACCTGTGTTCTGAGAGACTGT